>NC_086298.1:12452153-12761153 GCF_963924245.1 Chroicocephalus ridibundus | reverse complement strand
ATTGTCTGCTGGATTCTTTAGAGCAGGAGCAGAAATGTAAAACTCGTGCCGAGAGCAGCGCAGTCCTTTGATCTAGCGTGGCAGCTGGCATTCCCAGCGTAGCTGCCGTCCTCAGGGAGGAAGACAGTGCTGGTGGTTGCAAAATGCTTGGGATTCTTCTAGCCAGTGCCTTGCGCCTTGTCTCTGCCCTCTTCCCTGGCTGTAATTGCTGTCGCTTGCTTGATGTTGGCTTTTGAATGTTCTGCTCTGTGGTTATGTACAAGGTGGGCCAGGGATGCTATTTGTTTTTACGCATCAGGAGCACTTGGCGTGCAGTGTGTTCCCAGGGGATTTCGGAAGTGGCTGTGTAAATAAAACGTGCTAATCCTCTGGGCTCTGAGACGAAAACCAGCAGAGGCTTTGGGAACCCACTCCTGGAAGCTGCTGGGAAGCAGAGCTGCCTGCCAGGCTGGCAGCACTGCCCTCTCTTGGCTTTCCCTTCTCTTAACTATTGGGTGCCCCTTGCATAGAAGGGAGATGCTGTTTTTCAGCAGATAAAATAATCCCATTCCCGATGATGAGTAAAGGTGCACCTGCTTTTCTCATTGGTATTACCTGTTGTGTTTTGCAGGGTCATGATGTTTGAAGGAAAAGCCAATGAAAGCAACCCAAAACCTTCTGGTCCCCCTCCAGAGAGAGACATAGCCAGCCTGCCTTGAAGAGGACAGGCTGAAACATTGGCACCGTTTGCTTTGCTGGTCTGTAACAGAGATTACCTGTGCTTTGTTACTCTTTACTGTGGACAGTCCTAGTTCTCAACTAACCTGCCTTAGAGGAACAGCAAGGGAAGCTGGAGGCGCCCAGCTCGTGTCTTTCTGCTGCACCCCTTAGCCAATGTGATCTGTTAGACAGAAGCTGTAGTACCATGTGTAATGTGAGACCAAAAAAAAAAAAATCTTGTGATTTTACTTTCCTCTGCCCTTCCCGCGTTTCTCAGATGAGGAGCTACTTTTCTCCCAGCGTATGGATTCAGAGCTGTGCTTGTCACCACAGGTTCCTAAAAGGCTTTGCTGCCAGACATTGAGTGCTTCTCTGGCAAAGCCCCTGAGAGTGGCTTCATGGGTGCAAAGAAATAAG
This sequence comes from Chroicocephalus ridibundus, assembly GCF_963924245.1. Lineage (NCBI taxonomy): Eukaryota > Metazoa > Chordata > Aves > Charadriiformes > Laridae > Chroicocephalus > Chroicocephalus ridibundus. Next base: position 12,760,037 of record NC_086298.1, on the reverse strand, counting down.
TGCCTTCTCTGCTCCATCCTATGCCTTCTGACTTTGGACTAGTCCTTCCCCTCCTGACCTCACGAAAACAGGAGACAGGCTCCCACCTCTGTGGCCTTGTCGCATGCTAGGTGGCCGTGGGAAGGTGCACGGACACCAGACGTGTGCACGGACACCAGAGGTCTGCCTGCAGGGCCTGTGAGCTTGGAGGTGGGCATGGCTGACTGCGGGTTCAGCTTCTGTCTGCTCCGTGGGTTCATCCTGCAGTCAGATCTCAGTGGGTCCAACACCAGCCACTGCAGATGAGGATGATTAAAGCTGCCTTAGGGGCCACCTTCCTGAGAAATCTCTACTTGGATCCGATCGGGAGCCTGACCTCTGAAGGGGTTGTTGTCTGTCCTGACCATCGAGCGTAGGAACGAGCCCGCTGTTATGCCTGCACAGCCCCTCGGGAAGGTCTAGGGGAAATTAAACCTTCAGGTGAAAGGAAGCTGGGTGACTCAACTGTGAGCCCTGCCAGACCAGTTGCAGACGACGATCTGTCCTTGCGCAGCTGCTCTGTCCCTCTGATTTTTGCAGACCTCCCTGTATGTGTTTCAGCTTGGTCCCCTGGGCCACTGGGTGCGTTTCCCTGAGGGATAAGCCCTTAAGTCTGCAAAATAAGAATGGCTGCAAGTGTGGAGTATGAGCTGGGATCCAGATGTAGCTGGGCCTGTGCTATCCGCACTCTGCCTACTGCGGGGATTCTTGCTCTATACACAATTTCTGGGATCCAGATGTTTGCTCTTTGCCCTTCCCTACTCTTTTCTTAAATGTTCTTGGCAGCTTTTAACTTTTTTTAAATCATGGTTTAATAAATAAACTTTTTAAAGGAAATACAGATGATTAACTCTACTAGGCTGATTGTTCCTGCCAAAGGCTGCACTTTTAAATAAAAAAACCAAAACATTCTTACTACTGTTTGCATGAAAACCAAAACTGTAATGGAGAGGAAAAAATTATAAGCAAAAGCAGCACTAGTCTGCTTTAAGGACTGAAAATAAATCTTCTGAAGCTACACTGTGTGCCAGTGTATTTAGTTTAGCCCCTCCGAAGCTCGGTCCATATGATTGGTTGCAGATTAAGTGAGCTGGTTTCCAAGTCTGTTAATATAAACCCTTAAAGAGATCCTGGAGATAGGTTTGGACTGCCCTGATCTGATCTTTATCTGTAATAACTGACCGAATGCCATGGAGTTGGTGTTAGGAAATGCAGAGGCCACCTCCTGAAAGCTTTTTTTCCTGACTTACTGAAAGAAAGCAGGTGGCTGTGCTTGTTTTAAGGAATAACTTGTTTATCAAGAGCAGGCACTGGTAATGCCTCTCTTCAAAGAGTTGGGTTTTTTTTTTTCTTTAACCTCTCTGCTCTTGAAGCAATTGCCTGAGGTTGTTGTCTGATGTATCAAAATGGAGACCAGGCTTCCTCGGGGAATGACTGGGTACGCTTTTTCCATGTGTTCCTCAAAAGGACAGAATTGCCCTTAGATCAGAGCCCTGTGTCTGCTTTCTGCTGCCTGTTAGCCCCCGGGAACACACCTGCTTTTCTGGGCTATGTGTGTTAAAGCTGCTGTTCGGTTAGAAAATAAAGGGAGCATATTACACGAGGGAAACTTGGATGTGATTTGCCACAGTTCAGGTCACTGCCCAAAGCCATCACTGCTTTTGTGTCTGTGGAAATCTTTGTCCTTCTGGTCCTGGAAAAGAGAAGCGTAACGTGCTAGAGCTAAGAACAGCCTTTTTCAACGTGTCCTTGTCCCCACAGGGATAAGTGTTCAGGTGATGCACCCCCAGTGCTGGCACTCTGAGTGGGGGCTGAACCCCCTGAACAAGGGTAGGAGGGAACAAGGGAAGAAACGCAGGTCCTGCTGGAACGGAGAAAACACAGGCTGCTTTTGCATGGCCCTGGAGTACAGTAAGGCTGTCCCTGCCCACAGAGCTTCCTTGTTTCAGCTCACTCACGCGTAACTGTGTGCTCCCACTGCAGCCCATGCTAAGGGAGTGGGGTTTTGCTTAGAGCTGCGGTGACACTAGACCTCTGCTGTGGAGAAAGCATTGAAGCGCCTTACCAGGGTGGAGCAGGGACCCGACATGCTCCACCATGGCACAGCTGGGAGAGCTGACCTGCTGGCAGCCACGGCCCGTCCCCTCAGGGTCTCCGGGGGCAGACCCATCGGGCTGGGGCTCCTCAGGGCTGAGACAGTGCAGCCTGCAGCACCCACCGGCTCAGGCCCCACCTCAGAACGTAAGAAAAAAAGGGTTTATTAAACACAGCCGGTTGCTCAGCCTTGCCGTGAGGAGCTGGCGTTTATCCTCCGTTCCTTTAGCCCCCTGGCGCCGCCGGAGCCGAGCGCCGACCAGGCGGGGCCCGCTGGAGGACTCCCGCCGCCTCAGGCCGCCGCGGAGCATCGAGAGCTGGGGCTAGAGCGGCCCCGCCGGAAGCGGAAGTGAGCGCACTGGCGGGCGCGCGGGGGTTTCCCGGCTGTGCGCAGGGCGGCGGGGGCCGCAGGCCTCGGGGCTGCCGGCGCCGCCATGGGGGACGATATGGACGTGATCCCGGAGCGGGAGATGAAGGTGAGCGGCGAGGGGAGAGCAGGCGGACTGTGAGGGGGCAGCCCGCGGTGGTGGGGGGTGGGCTCGGGCGGTGGGGCAGTTGACAGGCGGTTTGGCTCGGGCCGGGGGTGTTGGTTTGGGCCTGGAGGGGGGCGGCAGGCCGTGGTAGGGGCTTGACTCGGGCCGTGAGGGGAATGGGGCTTGGGAACGGCTAGGCCTGGGCTGTGGGGGGTGGTAGTCTATGTAGGGGGTTTTGGTTTGGGCAGTGGGGCTGACAGGCCAGTGGGGGTGCTGGTGTTGGCGGGGGCCTTCTGAGGGATCCGTGCAGGGCTTGTGAAGCACCTGAGGACTTTTTAGTAGAGTCTGGGGCAAGCCCGTGGAGTGGAAGTGGGAGAGGCTGGCACGTTCTGTGATGGAGGGGGGTCTTGGTAACACCTGGGGGAGGAGAGGTAGAATGTGTCAGTTGGAGGAACCTTATTTTTGGGAGAGGAGTGATGTGTTTCTTAGTTCTCCCGGCAGCATGCCTTGTGCTAGGAATCTCCTGGTTTTGGGAACAGCGTGTGTGGTTGTCTGCTGTGGGACAGTGTAAATTGGAGTGTCGCTGTGTGGTGCCAGCCGAGCCCATTGCTGTGTCTCCTGGGGTGTTACTGTGAGGCTGTATAAGCAGGGACACGGAGGGATGGATTCCTGAAGCCCATGTGGATCTTTGTGCACCTGCTTTCTGCTCAGGCACCTTCAAAACCAAGGCAGTTGAGCTATTTGTTTTATAAAAGTGTCTGAGTTTCTACAGCCTCCTGAGGCTGCAGGAACATACTTACTCAGTGCTTTGGCAATAATTTGGAAATAAAATTCAGATGGCTGATTTGAGTTACTGGCATTAGATCCAGTGCTCCGCTCAACAGTTGTCACCTTGGGAAGAGAGACTCATTCCTAAGGGGAACCTCAAGTTTTGCAGGTAATAGTGCAACTGCTGTTTCTTAATTCAGTTTGGTTTTTACAGTTTTTATCTCTCATGCTATTTTTGTTTTCCTCCTTTTACAAAAGGACAATGTAAATTTTGAGAGAAACTTTTCCTCTTTTCTTTCTTTTTTCTTCTGTATCTGTTGGCTAGTTTTGGTATATTTCTGAGAAGGTTAGATGTCTCGGACAGATTCAGCCCCTACGGGTTTTCTGAACATAGGCACTGGGTAGAGGGAGATTCAGCCAATGGAAAAAATGTGTTGTGATCTCAGTCTTTCTTAGATGAGACAGAAAATGTGATGGGATGGCCAGTGACAGCGTGGGTGTGAACTCTGCCATGGCAGGTGTTTTGCAGCTCTCGTTGGAGAGGCTTTTCAACTTACTGTCTTAGAGAAACTGGAGTAAACTATTCCCCTTTGCCAGCATATGTATAGCTACCTCCCAACTCTCTTACAACAGGATTTTCAGTTCAGAGCACTGAAGAAGGTCCGCATCTTTGATGCTCCGGATGATCTTCCCAAAGAGCGCTCCAGTCTCCTTGCAGTCTCTAACAAATATGGGCTGGTCTTTGCTGGTGGAGGAACCAGCCTGCAGATCTTTCACACTAGAAATCTTCTCATGCAAAACCAGCTGGGAGAAGATCCCAATAAAATCGGTAAGGCACACTTACAGCTTGTGGTCTTTGCAGAGACAGCTTTGTATGGGTTTTTATGATATGGAGCTCTTGGCTTCTGATACAGTCCTTGTCATGCTCTTTCATGCGTTTTGAAATTACCAAGTTTTCTTGCATGAGAAGGCAGGAACAATATTTGCTGTACCTTTAGCTGAAATGAAGTTGGGAGCACGTCACCAGGATGCTCTGTGCTAGCTTTTGTTCAAGCGTCATTCAGGTTTGGTCACTTGTGTTCACTGCCATATGGTGAGGTTGACTTTTCCTGCCCCTCTCCTTGCAGCCGTGTACTGTCTTGGTAGCCAGTCTTTGAGCTGTGATCCTGTGCATCAGGGATGCATTTGAGTGGAGGGAGAGAGTTCTTGCACTGAGTCATCCACTCTGGCTAAAAAACTGTCCTGCAAGGGAGAAGGCAATTGCTGTTCCACCACACAAGTGCAAAATAACACCAAAGTGCAAAAGGGTTTTTATTTTCCCGTTGTGCTTAGTAACGTACCTGAGGTATTCATGTGCATACGTAAGTAAAACCAAAAATCTGTCCACTTATTTTTCCTCCAGGTTACTGAGGAAGGAAAGCGGAATTTACTTTTCTTAGGAATTTGGCAACTTTTGAGACTGTATTGATAGAGATGAAGGGGTTTGCTGTCACTTAGTTTTTCTGTCAGCTTTGACAGCTGCTGTTAATAGGACTGGTGATTTTTGCATAAACTCGTTCTAATGGTATTGTTTTACAAGAACAGTTCTTGCTATTTAAATTTTTCCCATCTATTCTGTCTTCCTTTCCTTTTGTGTTTTAAGTGGAGAATGTTCAGAGTACCTTAGTTCCCATGAAGTTTCCTGTGCAGCACCTGGCTCTGAGCTGTGATAATCTCACGCTGTCCGTCTGTATGATGTCCAGTGAGATTGGTTCCTTCATTGGCTTCTTTGATGTCCGCACATTCTTAAATCAGGTAAAGCATATGCAAAGTGGTTTTTAATTTTTTTTCGAGTTACAACAGGAGGAGAGGCATGCCTTGGGTGGGATTTTGTCTCTATGGGAAATAACTTGTAAAAGATTTGTTCAGTAAATTCAAAATCTGCTTCCTATTTTTATCAGTCATAATTTATAGGAAGGTCAAAACCGCTTTGGATTATGACTTTGGGAGAACTTTGTTTTGTGCTCAGCTTCAAATGTCTCATGTATTTGTCTTTCCTAAAAGGCAAAACAGCAGAAACGTGCATTTGCTTATCACAAACTGGCCAAGGACTCGGGAAGTACAGCAATGGTTAATGACCTGAAGTGGAACCCCACTAGTCCCGCCATGGTGGCCATCTGCCTGTCCGATGGCAGCATCTCTGTCCTGCAGGTCACAGACTCTGTGAAAGTGTATGCCACGCTGCCTTCCTCTGTAGCTGTTACATCTGGTGAGTGGCAGCCTCGGATAGCGTACAGAATGTCGGACACTGAAAAATAGAAGCAGATTGATTGGTGTAAAAAATTGACAGGCTATTTGTTGGGGGAGGTGGTTTCTTAAAAAAAAAAAAATCTTCACAAAAAGGAAGGACTTAAACTCCCTAAGACTTGGAAAACGTGTTGTAACGTAACTACTCTTTCCCAGTTGATTGGAGGGGCTGCATCTTCTGAATTAGTCAAATATGCCCACCTGTGGTTTGTGCTGTCTTAGGCTTTACTGTTATTTCTAAGGAAGCATGCAAATAAGAGTCATCATCTGTTGGATTTTCATCTGTACAGTCTTGCTTTGTCAGTGACTGAATGACCCCCTGTTTGTTTAATTCAGATTCATGTTTCTTTGCCAGGCAAAAATAAGGGGGTTTTAATTTATTGGTCCTGTGTTTGTGGGGCCTTGTAACTCTCCCGTTTTTTAGTGCTAATGAAATTATTTTTTTTGCTTAGTTTGTTGGAGCCCAAAGGGAAAGCAACTGGCTGTAGGGAGGCAAAATGGCACCGTGGTTCAATATCTTCCTGTAAGTATTGTTGCTAGTAAGGCCTTATGTCTGTTCACTAGTTTGTAATATGCTTTATTTTCTTTGCATCGCAAGCTAAAGAATTTGGTCAAGTGGCACATGGTGTGAGCCATAGGAAGTTGTCCAAGTGCTGCAGTAATATTAAAATGTCTTAGACCAGTGCTGGGTTTAGTTTAAGGTTTGCACCTGCCACTTAAATGTCATGATTTGAGTGGCACATGATGAGTATTAAAGAGTGGGTGAGTTGCTCTAAACCACTTCTCTGGGCTTTCTGCAGAACTTGCAATTGGCTTGCTTTGGTGTCTTTTTCTTTGTACTTAAGAGTGGTTTTATTTGCAGAGTCTGCAGGAGAAGAAGGTAATCCCTTGTCCTCCCTTTTATGACTCTGACAATCCTGTTAAAGGTACCTCTTTTTATTTCTTTTTAACTTGTTTACTCTTGTAAAATATTTTTACTCATTCCTCCTCATGTTATATTTAGTTATAGCAGCCCTATACTGCATTTGGTTACATAATTGCAGTGTGATTTTAATTATTTGGAAAAAAATAGTTACATGCTTTAGCTGTGGGCTGTGTAGAAAAAATACCAGTTGGCCAGAGTCCTTGTCTATTTGTAGAATATTTTGAGTATGAATTTTAAAAGCCGTTTTTCGCTCACTGGTGTGCTAGGCAGTACTGTCACAAGTAGTCTCCCTTTAGCATGAAGATTTCTGGATATAAATTCCATTCTTACATTCGGTGTGAGCTTCATCTCATCATTTTAACTCTTCAATAAAATGTCAAAGAAGTAAGTTTAGAAAAGCAGAAGCACTTCATTTGGATATGCCAGAACATCATCCACGTTTGGAAACACTGGCATTGTCTTGCCTGTGAAATCGTCAAGCCAATCAATACATTCTTTTGGTTTGTGTTTGAAATTTCTGGGATCAAATGGCTTTCTCCCTAATAAGACTGATGTTCTGCAGACAGATCATTGAAATTCGTTATCTTGATAGTTTAGAAGTTAGTGACTCTTTGTTTGTTTGTTCATCATTTACTTTTGTGTGCTGTGCACAGTTAAAATCAAGATACAAGGAAGTATAATTCTGAAGTGTTTCTGGCTGAGGTATTTGTTTCTTTCTCTTTCAGTTTTGGATGTACTGTGGATTGGCACCTATGTCTTTACTATCGTATATGCAGCAGCTGATGGGACACTGGAAACGCCTCCAGAAGTGGTCATAGCCATATTGCCTGTAAGTGCCAGCAAGTCATGATGACAGAAATGTTTGTTGCTTATTTTTGACTGGTTTCTTACAATGGCAAGTTGCTTTTGTTATTCACATTGGCATCATGTAGAATTCGAGTTTGGTGCTACTGTAAATCATAGTTTTAGGGTTGGGGGGACTGAGTGGAGGAGGTGGTATCCACTTGAAAACCAATCAATAGCCTGTTCTCTGCTGAGATCAAATTATGATGTGAAGACTTTCAGCCTCTGAAGTAAACACTTGGGAAGAAAACCTTACTTGATGTAGGGTTCTGATGGCCTTTTTCTGTTTAGGTTAGGGAAATTTTTAGGCCTGATGATATGCCCTTATTTAGTATCAGATTATTTATTGCTAGGGGGATTGTGATACCTCAACTCCCTGGTATCTTCTTTCTTGTCCCTTTATCTTTTAGAGGAGGAGTCTGGTTTGTTTGCTTTGTTCTTTGTTTTTCAAGTGGTCTCATGACGCCTGTTCTCTCTTGAAGTATGTGGCAATTGTTGCTGTACCATGATGCAGTCATATTTATGGGAGATTACTTGATTTCTGCATTGGAAGGTGAATTAGCAATCTTGGTCTTGCAGAAAAAGGAAGAGAAGCGACCAGAGAAGTTTGTGAATTTCATGGAGCCTTGCTATGGGAGCTGCACAGAGAGACAGCATCATTACTTCCTCAACTATGTTGAGGAATGGTGAGTGGCAGGAATCACGGCAAAGTCTTTTCCTTGTTAAGCATGTCTGAGTGGTCTGTGCTTCTCAGGGTGTTGTGTTCCTGCCTTTTGTAAACTATATAATACCTGAATATGAGACAAATGAAATCGTCATTTTAAAAATGCTATGTGTAAGTACAGCTAATTTCTCCTGCATGCTTTATCACCATGCCAACATACTCATTTGTCTGGTGACAATACATATTATTGTTTAAAATCTATTATAACAATCTCCCTTGAGATTGTAAGTCAGAGGTTGGGTAAAGCATGACCTTTTGTTTTACTTGATTGTATATCTGTGTGAAGAAGCTGCTCCTAACTTTCCAACTACCTGACTTGGACCGTCGTTATTTATGATGTTACAGTGGCTGTCAAATCATTGGTTGTCAAAGGGTTTCAGGCCCTGGTGACTAGTTTTAAAGAAAAAAAAAATGTTCTACAGTGATGTAGCAAATCGTGTTTCCCTCATCTTGGGAGGAAAAGTCAGTTCCATATTGTTATAACTGTATTGCTAGTTACCAGTTTGTGTAGATATTAATGAATTGTGGAGCTGGGGACTTTGCTGTGGATCCTCATGTTGGTTGTAACCAATTTGCATCCATGCTTACAGGGATCTAGTTCTGGCAGCTTCAGCAGCTTCCACAGAAGTCAGCATTCTTGCCAGGCAAGGGGATCAGGTAATATTTTTGTTCCTGTTGCATTTGTGCATATGTGTCTCCTCTTTCTTGAAAATCTAAGCGAGCACAACCAGTGTAAGACCTGGAGTAAAATGAGATGGTGTATTTTTAAAAGAACACCCGAAAACAAAACAAAAAGCCTCTCTTTTTACATGAGTTCTGCAGAATCTTAGGATAAACGTAATTCTTAAATGAACAAGAGATCCAAATGACACACAAGAGAATGGGTAAACAGAAACGCAGCATGTTGTGAACCAAATACCGGAAGTCTGTTTTTCATGATTCACTTGTCAGTCTCAAAATTTGGTCAAGCTCACTGTAATAGTGATTCATATGAGGTCATCAGTTCAAGTTAAACATTAAAACTGTCTGACCTTAACTCGGACGTGCAACGATGTGTGGGAAGTCGCACACAAATCTGTGAAGGACCCTGATAATTCTGGCATTTGTTAATCTGGCAAATCTAAGTAGATGCTATCTAGCTTTTTTGTAATCTTATCTTTCAACTGTAGTAGGCTAGAGTTCTGAAAAAGACTGATCACAGGAAAGCTGGAGTAAAAAAAAATAATCTTACTTTTTGCAGAACTGGGAATCGTGGGTTTTGGAGGACTCCAGCAGAGCAGAACTTCCTGTGACAGATAAAAGCGACGACACTTTGCCTGTTGGCGTTGCTGTGGACTACACCAGTAACATGCCTATCCCTATCAGTAAGTCTTGTTAGTCTTTCACGTGGAATAGTCCGATAATAGCAATATGTGAGATATTTTTGAGGGGCAGCCTGGTTCTTGGGGCTCTATGAGATCGCTCTGAAAGGGAGACCGACACAGGGAATCTGTCCTGCCTTCTTGTACCAAGCGCACTGCACATGTGGGCTTACTTCTGTGTAAGGATTCTAATGGCAAAGTGTTAAATACGGTTCTTCCTCAAAGCTCTCGGCAGGCTGGGTTGCCACACTAACAGACATGGCAAACAAAGTACCTGAGTTACGTCTGTGTTTCACAGGGCTGGGATGATAGTGAGTTTAAAGGAGTCATATTCTAGCACTGGGGATTTCAGGCTGCCTGTGAGGTTTTCTTTATTCTTGTAGCTTATGTCATTTTGCAGAACTGTTGTGTACGAAGTACATTTGCACTGATCTAAAGGAAAAGTGGGTTAGTTTCGAAGCCAGAAAAAGCGAAGATCATTGAGGTGAATGCGTAGGTTTTAATTCTGCATTAAAGCACAGGGCCTGTACTGACTGAACCCTGCTGTGCTCTACATCTAGCCAGTTGCATTATTGCTGTACCTTCTGTGCTGCCTGAAGGCTCTTCAAAGCACCTTGTCAGAGGTGGAAGCTGAGGATGCATCTGAGCTATTGTGTTGTACCTTAGTGAATTCTGAAAACTCTCCCTTGAAACCCAGAGACAGATTGAAAGAGAGATGCCTTCAGGCAGAGTGGAAGGTACTGCAGTCAAGGGTTACTGAAGAGCACAGGAGGGTGCCGATTAACTGAGAACTTTACCTGAATGAAAACCTACAGAAGGGAATTGAGGTCAAACTTCATACTTGAATGCAGAATTGAATTTGAAGCATTTTCTGTGTTAATCTGTACGGTTATTGGATTAAGGAATCTGTCAGGACAGCTTTTTTTAAGCGGAGGTTGTGCTGCCTTAGAGTTTTTAGAAAAGTTTTTGGAGCTTTTTGCTAACAGATTCTCTGTATTCTCACAGAGTGCAATCAGCTTGGTTTTGGCTGTGCATTAATTGGCTTTGCAGTTCACAGCAAATTTGGATTGCAGAGAAACCTCATTTGTCCTGGAGCTTGTTCCCATGTGGAAACTGCCCTTACCTAGCATGGTTTTCTCAAAGAACGAAACACAGCCATCCACTGCATTGCCCAACAAACAAAGCACCATGATTATAGCAGATTTTTCATGCAGCCTGGATTTGTTTTCGGGTTTTTTTTCTTGTTTAATTAAGCATGGTTAAACCATTATAGAAATTTTTTTTAGAAATATAAGGAGTGATTTGGGGCCTTTAACTCTGCTGAGAATATTTGAATGAAGCAGGCTCTAGGTTCAAAGCTGCAGCTGCACAAAACTCAGGTATTTTATATCAGAGGTTCAGATCATCAGGATGTTTGTTTGATGTTGGCTCTCTTCAAAGTTAAAAAGCTTCCTATCTAGCCATTCTCTTTTGTACTGTATGTATATGAATGTTAATGATGTGACAGGACCCAATGGAATGTGGGGATTGCTGAAAGGCATAGCGGATTGAAGGAGAGAGCAGCGTACAGGTGAATAAAAATGTGAAAAAGCTTGGCAGTGGAATTCACAGGTGAAAGTTGAGCCTTGTCATTCAGGAGATGGCATTTGATTGTCAAAATGACCCTTCATCTATGAATTTATGAAACATGAAGTCAGGAATAAAGAAGGGAAAAAAGAGAACAGGGCATTCATGGAGAAGCAAGGGAATAAAGATGCAAATGAAAGCAAGGAGGAAGAAATGTAAGAAATATTGTGCTAAGCAAGTCACATGAAGTTGCAAGTGCCAGCAGGAGCTGAACTGGAAGCTTTGGCTGCAGGACTTACATATGTGGTCTCTGACAGGTGACGAGAAGACCCTTGCTCCAGCTCCAGTTCTGATCTTGCTCTCTACGGATGGTGTGCTCTGCCCGTTTTACATGATCAACCAAAACCCGGGCGTCAGATCGCTTATTGTGACCCCAGAGCCGTTGCTGTTAGTAGGGGAGAGAGTTCCAAAATCAGCAGGTAAGTACTCCAGTGGATTAGGGAAACACTTGCATTTGTGGACTTTGTCATCTTCATCTGTGAGTTTGGTATTCAGATATGTATGTGGTCATAGAAAATAATTTTTTTTCTTTATAATGATTAAAGGGGAGCAGTTCTGAAGTGTTTTGTGCTCCCAGGGCTGTTCTCTTGTCTTTTGCACATCAGTGTGAAATTATCTAGTTCTATTCGATATGTGGGATCTCAAGCACTTTGTAGACTTTGTGCTTAGACTCTACTGTGCAATCAGCCTTTAGGGAACAGGGCCAAAGCAATTCTGGGAGGCCCTTTGCCCAGGTTCGGGGTATACGACTGGAACTGCAGCAGGGACTGCAGGTTCTGTTTGGGGACAAGGATCAAGTATGGTGCAGACCCAGAGCGTGGTCTCCATGCTGCAGAGAGGTGATGCTTTTCCTTCATATATTTTGCCGCAGGAGGCCATGATACAAACTAAGGTGTTTGGCTGCAGCAAAAGCTTATTTAAACAACAGCTTTCTGCAGCCCTATGCAAATTACATTAGCAGGTGAAGAGTAGTAGTTTTATCTGAGGTATATATGTGTTCCTGTATGGGGTGTGAAGTAGGCAGGTTCCTATGCTGGAGTAGGCAGGCAAGCTGATTGTTTTGCTTGTCTGCATGCATGCAATAATAACGGGAAACCCACCATTTTATTCCCTAACCCCAAATTTGCTTCTCCTTCTCCAAGCAGAATGCTTCTGTTTGGCAGCCTGCCTCTCTGCAGCACTGGCTGACTTGCATGCTGGCAGCCTGTTTTATATGAGATGGCAGGAACCTCATCAAAATCAATGGAGAAAGGTGAAGCCTTTTCACAGGAAATTCCAGACACCATTAATCTAGACTATAGCATTGATTGTGGCTTGGACTTTGTGCGGTTTCTCTATCACTTACTGGGTTTGAGGACTGGAAGCCTGGCTCTGCCATTTCTCTTCCTCACCGTACTGTCTGTCCAGTGAGAGAGATAGTGCTGAACTGTCCACATGAAATAACATTTGGCCTTGCAATACCTTCTGCCATTAGTCAATGCAGCCAAATGACTCTCTCCCTTCCCCGTTTGTCTTTCTGCAGGAAGTACTGCCACAACTCCAACCACTCCTCCAACTTCTTCAAAGCCTGACACAGGACCAGGTGTTGCTCCTGCCACACCTGCCTCAAGTCAGCCTCCTGCAGGGGGTGGAGCTGCTGCTTTTTCCTTTATGTCTTCAACTGTGAAGATGCCTGGCTCTGTGGGCAGTGATCCTCCGCCTTACCCCTTTGCCACTGATGCCTCCAAGCAATCCCTGGCTCCCAGTCTGACTGGAGCAGCAACGTTCTCTTTCTCCTCTGCTTCTCCTAAGGCATCCGTGACTCCTGCTCCTTCTGTAGGCACCAGTACAGCTACTACCACCTCCTTTTCGTCTGCATCCATGAACTTTAAACCAGCTGCAGACAGCTCACCTGGGCCACTGCTTTCCACAACACCTGTTGCACAGAAGTCGTCTTTCGCCTCTTCAGCTTCTTCAGTCAAAGTGAACCTCAATGAGAAGTAAATAGATACAGTAGTTAATGCAGTGACTGGATACTTGTTAAATTGCTCTGGGCATGCGCAATGTATGGTAGTTCTGAAGATGGTTTCTGGCTTTTTGCCCTGACAGCTGTTCCCCATGCTCCCAAGAAAACACTGAGGAAGTCTCTTTTTATCCAAGACGCAGCTGTTTTAACTGTGAAAACCCTCAGTGCTTCCCGTACTACAGGTTATGTTCATGGGCAAAATATAAGTCAAGTGACGATGCCAAAAATTAGACTGATAATCCGCAAAATTGCCAGAGGCCTGGTTTTTTTTGTACCTTTCCTTCACAGGCATTAAACAGTAATTCCATGCCTTGGTTAGATGCAAATCATGGTTAAAGACTCTTGGGGAACACTGGGATTTTAAAGCCTTTATGTCTGGGACTGGTTTCGTGTGGTGGTGATAGCACAAATTTCTTTGTTTGTTGAAGGTTCCTTACCTCCAACCTAAAGAGTAACTCGCAGAGCCAAGAGGAAGCAGTGTCCATAGCTGCTGGATTTTTTTCCCCTCCTGTGTTCAGTGGAGAAGGTGCCAGACCTTTTGGGTTTGTTCTTAAATGGATGCTTGGTCACTGAACACAGGATCTGAAATCTTCAAAGCTTGTTCATGCAAGCTGAAAGAAAACTAATATTAATTAGAAACTATGTAAAATGGATTTGAGTGATGAACGTTCTCAGATTTCATATACCCACTCTTCCCTCCAACTCCTGAGACTTACTCTCTGTTTTTAGAAAGAATGGTTTAAAAACAGAGCTGTGTTAATTGGAGCTGCTCTCTATGGAGAGCAACTTTCATGTAAATGCATCATAAGAAATTTCTGGTGGTTCAAATGATTATTTTTTAATTAGAAAAATCTTTACTACACCAGGATCTGATGGTAGCTCTTATGGCTTTTTAAATTTTATGTTTTGTATATAAAGCAAATGGTACGCTTGTGAATTGGCTGAATATTTAAATCGGCTGCCTTGAGGAGCTGAGTTTGCAGATGAATAGAAATTCATATTTTCTTGCAGAATTTCTGTTTAAGCCTTGCTGCAAGGATGAAACTGAAAGGCAGCTCAGATTTGCTACAGTTGGTCCTTTGGTGCAAAATGATGAGGTACATCATGAAGCAGGGTAGTACTTTTCGCTGATGTTTGGTTTTGCTCAGTGGCTGGGTCTATGATAGCAGTCTTTGTGGTTCCGTATATTCAGAAATGATCCTGAATGGCTCCTTCTCACTATCTCCAGAAGCTACACTTGTAATTTTGTGAGTGGAGCTTGAGTTGTTGCTGATCCCAGAGATGCTGATTTGTTAGAACTTAGTGCTTCATTTTGGATGGAGGGAAACAGCCAGGACCAGTTCAAAGCTGAAAGATGTTCTGCTTTCTGTTGCAGGTTCTCTGCTGTAGACACCTCTTCTCCCACTAGCAGTAGTGGTCAATGCACTTCCACAATGTTTTCATTCTCAACCACTTCAAAAACTGCTTCTGGAGGTCCTCTGAGCCAGTCCGTGCCCCTTGCAGCCTCTCCTACCACACCACTGAAGACTTCGACCCCTGTGCCTGCTGCAGGTAGGAGTCTGATGCATATTGTTGGGAATAACGCATTATAAACAATGTTCTAGAAGTTGTAGGACATAGTGAGCTTCATTTGGCTTATTTCTTCCTTGTTTTTCCTGCTTCTTTTACTGATGCAGTGGACCTCCTGGTTTGCACACCATAATGATGTGATGGACTTGGAAAAACTTTTCAGTTTCAGTACTGTTTGTGCACTTTGTTCCCCAGAGAGTCGTATGTGAACTGAATACATTCAGCTTATGAAATTCATCCAGAAGCTCTGGCATTTTCAGTGCTCTGTAATACAGCTCCGATTATGAATGTTTCTGGGCAGTCACACAAATCGGTACCTTTATCTTGCATCTGGAGTGACTAGAGTTCAAAAAAGTTTAAATTAGATAGCGCACGTTTGTTAGCAGAATAATATTCCATGTCTCAAATGATTATGTGACGGGGAGTCTTGAGGCCCTTCAGGAGTGATACAGCCTGATACTAGAGAGTGACAGTTGTTGCTGTTAGCAGAGAGAAGACATTTGAGAGCGACGGTTATTGGCTTTAGCAGAGAAGATGGATGGGAGTTAAACAGCACCTAAAGAAAGTGTGTTCTTGCACTGGCCCCTATACCACTATTGCATTTGGATGTGCCAGCAGTGATTATGGTTGTGTTTGATCGCAACCTGTTCTCTCAAGCTTTGTGTAAGTTCATAAATTACTGTTCCTCTTTTTAAATTCCAGTGGCACGTCCTGCCCAAAATATGCCTTCAGCTTCTTTACTACAGAAGACAGCCAAAATCACCCCATCTGCAGCAAAGCCAAGCTCTACTCAGGTAATGGGAACTTGAGTGGATTCTTTAAAGGGTGAATGTTTCACATGGCCCATGAATTGCTTAGAATTCAATGGACTGAATGACTGTTCTCAGGTCGAAGAATTAGCTAGATTTTGACATTAAAATAGTAGCAAATCTGTGGGACTAAAACTACGTTCTTTGCCTGTCTTTAGAGAGCTGTGTTTTGATGTATGTTGTCATAATCAGAGATGTAGAAACTAATTCTTCCTGTTGTTATGGAAATGAGGTTTTACAGCTTTCCTAGCTAGTAAGCAATCAAGAGATGCCTTGACTGTGTATTAATAAGAGAGACGCCAAGTTTGCTGGATATTAAAATCAAAGCAGTAATATAGAGGAAGACACAAAAATTTCCTTTGCTTTCATAAAGCTTTAGCCACATATCTCCAGGTAGTTCACAGTCCTTCTTCAAACGTTCACGTACCTGTCTTAGTTTACTGTGGAACCAGTATTTATGCTTATGACAGTTGTCTCCCTGGTGATTGGTCTTAATGGAGTTTCTAACAGCAGGCCTTTTTTGATATTTTAAGTTCGCTGTTGCTAAGGATATATCCTTTTTTTGGGCTTGTTTTTCAGGGCAAATCAGCACTCCCCAGCACAGCTTTAGAGAAACAGGCCCACCAGTGGAAGGATTCGGACCCTGTCATAGCAGGAATCAGAGAGGAGGTGAGATTTTTCAAGCAGTTTTCTTCATTTTAGAAGCTATGAGACAACTGTATAGGTACACAGACACTTATTTTCAATTCACGTATGTTCTGTTGGGGTCTGTCCATGGTTTAGGAATCAGAATTAAAATTTTTCCCAAGATAATCAGCCTGGTTTGTAATTGTTGTTTGTGTGCCTGTTCAGTCACTTTTCATTCACTGTGCTGGAAAAATTGGGTATTCTTTCCTGTTAATGTTCAAGAAAAATTTCCTGCTTTGGCTGCAAAGTGACAGGTGTTTATGGTGTATTAGAAACATTATCCAAGAGCCGAGACATTTGTTGCAGACCCTGCTATGTTTCAGTGGCTGCACTTTCTTCCGCTTGACTTTGTAGATTGCGCATTTTCAAAAGGAGATGGAGGAACTGAAGGCCCGGACTTCCAAAGCCTGTTTTCAGGTTGGTACTCCAGAGGAAATGAAGATGTTGCGAACTGAGTCAGATGATCTTCACACCTTCCTCTTGGAAATTAAAGAGACAACAGAGGTGAGCAGAGTATCTTCAAACTGTTTAGCTCCTCAGCAATGGCTGTTCCTCATCTGATATTCCTACTTAACCTGCTAAAGCTGAACTGATGTAGATGGAACATCTGACTATGCTGCTTTAATGGGGGGATGACATTTGTATTTGTGCTTTCAGGCAGACACTTGCGGAAGCCCCTGTGCTCGAGATGGCAATGAAAAAAATGTTACTTTGAACTTTGTTCCATCTGTTCTATTTCTATTTGCAGTCACTTCACGGAGATATTAGTATTCTGAAGACAACCTTGCTGGAGGGATTTGCAGGGGTAGAAGAGGCTAGAGAACAGAACGAACGGAATCATAGCTCGGGGTATTTACACTTGCTCTATAAGAAACCTTTGGATCCCAAGAGTGAAGCACAGCTTCAGGTATGAAGCGTGTCAGCCAACTTTTAATCTAGAGTTTTAAATAAAATAAAACTGAGGCTTGCATGTGCAGGTGCCCAGCACTTGTGTTCTGCCCTAGGTATTTGCTCTTTTAACATAGTCCAGTAGAAGTGTGATGAGCTTTGTTTTCCATGAATTTGCAAGACATGCTGAAAATCCTCTCCCAAAGCTCCTCTGTGTTGTTGCCATTTGCAGTGATGATTCAAAACCCCTGCTAAAGGGAAGTAGTTCACCTGAGATCCAAGTCTATTCTAAGCTTAGAATGTGACTCTTGACATCCTGTTCCTTCTCAGCCTGTAGTGTTTGTTCAGGGATTTCAGTTAAAAGAATTTTTTTTCCAACACTTTGTAGAAGAGTTCTTGGAATTATTTTTATCTTCAGCAAGTGCCTTATGGAACAATTTGATGATTTATTATGACTTACAGAATTGTGTGGTTAATTTCATGGATGGCGGAGCATAAAGCTAAATGATGTTCTGAAAGCGGGGGCACAAAGGCAAATAACTGGCAGTACATAAAGAGGCTTTCAAAGACATGAAAGAAACTAGGGGTGAAGTGCTCTTTTTGCTACAGCTCTGGTGACGAGAGGGCTATTTAACCCTAAGCAAAATAGAGCAAATGTGCCCTACAAATGATACTTGGTCTTCTGTACACTGATAAGTTCCCCTCAAGAAGTTTGGCTAACAGGCTGAGACATAATTGAATGTTGTCTTTGTTACAGTAGGTATCAAGACTGTGCACACGGTTTCTAGAAATCAGCTGACATGAAGTAACTTCTTTTGGTCTGATCTCTTAATCTTCGCCCGGCTTCTGTAGATTGATTCACAGTCTTAATTGTATGCCTGATTTGATGGCCAGTATGTCTCCATGATATTTCAAGCTTATGTTTGTGACTTCAGAAAGATGATAATCTTGAAATGCTTGTTTCACTGACCTAGAGCGAGGATCGTGAGGAAAGAATAACAGAGTGGGAGAGAAGTGGAAGTGGACTGGAACATAAGGAGAGAGCTTTCAGGTCAACTTTCTGAAAGTTTACAAGACAGCTCTAGTCTGACTCTTAAATTTTGTTCAGTCTATGTCATCCCCGTTCTCCTGAATGAGAAAAGCTCACTTAGTCAACTTCATGGATTAGTTTTCAATGAAATTTTAAAGATCCTGATCCTGAGGCTTTTCTGATGTCCAGCCATATTGATTTGCTCTCCAGAGAGTTGCTGCTGTATAATGCTCTTAGTTGCTGGAGAGAGGAAACCTGTGCTTGGTGTGTAACAGTAAGCCCACAGTAGGACTGGATTTGGTTTCAGGTTGGGTATGACACGTTAGAATTTCATGCTGTATCTTGAAAACAGTTGCAGTGGAATTTTTCCTAATCTGTGTTACTTGAGTGCTTCATCATTGTATTTAAGTGAGCATTCTGTTAACATGAGCTGAAACCAGCTGCAGTTTCCATTTCCATTTTACGAGATTGGAGTTCAAGGTGTGTTCGTGCCATGACAGGCTGGAGGGATGATGATAATGAGACTGAACGCTGGTTTTGTTTAGGGAGCAGGGCTTGTAGCCAGAGGTCTCTGGCTTAGTTATGCCAGTTGTGCAACTATGTGGTCATGGATAAGTCACTTTACTCTCTCTGCTTTTTTTTTTTTCCTACCTATAAAAATGAAGTTAATTCCTTGCCTTAAAGTGGGAGTTGTGAGCATTTGTGAATGCTTTCATAAATCATAGTCTGTGAACGCAGGTCTCCTAGAGCCACGTGAATAGCCTGCAAAGCTTTGATCACCTATAATTGTTAGAAGTTTCAACATTGTAAAATGGGAGCAAATTACTCACTTTCTGGAGATGAGATTTGAAATAAGGTTTGTTTCGTATAATGCCTAATGTTTGTAAAACCCTTTCAGTAAAGACCTGGCAATGTTTTGCAAACATTATGGGAAGTATTGTTTCTACTTGAGAGCTGGGATAAAATGCCCAAGCCAAGCCCTGTGGGTACCCCACTGATTGATAAGTAGATTTTCACTGTGTTGGGTTCTGTTGTGCTGATAAAACTTTCCAGACAGAAATGTGGGAAAGTGCTGCATGGCTTGGACTGAATGAGCCCAAAGTGTCTTCAGCTTCTTCACCCGAGACTGAGCTTTCTGAAGTGAATTAAAAGCTGACTTTACTTTGCATGGTAGGAAATTCGACGCTTGCACCAGTACGTGAAGTTTGCTGTTCAGGATGTGAATGACGTTCTGGATTTGGAGTGGGATCGGCACCTGGAACAGAAGAGAAAGCAGAAGTAAGTAACTGAAATTAGAACACAGAACAACTGAGAGGAGCATGTCAATGAATTGTGCATTAGTCTCTAATCAACAGACAAAAGCCTTTTTCCATTTAACAGTATGATCTTTTTCAAGGGAGTCTAGGAATAAAGCTTGACTAAGACACCTAACGGGAGCCATAGGTTCAGACTATTTGGCTTCATATGTGTTACAAGCTTGTTGCATCTCTGTGTACAGTGTAAATAGTGCTTATAGAAAAACCTGTAAAATAAGCTTTGTAGAAACCAAATGCATCCATTGGTAGTAGCTAGTGAAACCTTTCTAATAAAGAAAACATCTTGAAGTAAATGAATAAACTTGCAGCATATTCAAAGGAGAAGTAAGCATTTGAGATGAACTGAACTGCTTTGGTGTTCAAACCAAACCATGTTTGACCTCACGGAGTTTAAGTAGCTAGAACCGCTAGACTGCTTCGTGTGTGCATGCCTGCTTGTGGCCAGATATATAGAATGGTCCTTATTCCTGTCTCTTGATCTGTCGTCTTAAGGCGTCTGATAGTCCCCGAGCGAGAGACTTTGTTTAACACCCTGGCTAATAACCGGGAAATAATCAATCAGCAGAGAAAGAGACTAAATCAGCTCGTGAACAGCTTGCAGCAGCTCCGACTGTATAATCAGACATCTCAGTGGAGTGTTCCCAGTGATACATCTTCTCTTAGCAGTGCTCAAAGGTATGTGAAACAAAGAGTTCCTAAGTGGTGTTGACACTCCTTCTCTCTTGCCCCCAGCAATGTGCAAGGGTGCATCCTCCAAAGAATGATGTTTTGTGGACGTGGTATTAGGAGAACAGGATGTCCTAGAAATGATGCTAAACTATGCCCGGGTAACACAGAAGCTCATTGCTTATATTCGGTGAAACGCTGTTTGATGTTACTAGAGATTTCCCCTAGAAGTTATGGTTTTTTTATAATAAACAGGATAATAGAGCTGCCAGGCTGAGGTACTGCTGGTTGTCTGTCTGAATACAAGGGAAGAAGTGAATGGCTCTTAGAGTTTCCAAATCAGTTAAAGATGCATGTGTTTAAATAGCACGGTATCTAGAAAAGTCAATTGTTCCTCCAGATAAGCTGAAGGTACTAGTGGCTTCTTTGGCCCCCTTTTTTCCTGATTTGCTTGGTTTCTCACTGCTGATCATGGTTTTTCACTGCTCTGCCTTGTCCTAGTTTTGACAGTGACCTTGAAAGCCTGCGCAATGCCTTGATGAAAACTACCTTGGAATCACATGCCAAACCTCTGCCCAAAGTACCCGGTAATTTATTCTTTCTTCCTGGCATTCACACCATAAATGTGAATTACTTTTTTTGACTTGCAGTTTGATTATAGACTAATAACTCTCTCTCCTGTTTTCCAGCTAAATTATCCCCCGTGAAACAGGCACAGTTGAGGAATTTCCTAGCCAAGAGGAAAACTCCACCAATTAGGTCTACAGCTCCAGGTAAACCTTTACTTACTGTAGAAGTCTAAAATGCTTTCCAGGAGGGTGACTTACCTGCTGTGAAAATCAGTCCTGAAGTTAGCTTTTTGGCTTGTAACTTCTCAGCCCCTACTTCTGATTTCCTGTTCCCCCATCTGCTCTCAGTAAGAATTTCATTCAGTTACTGTCTTGTTGAAGGCTGCCTTTCCTGGCGGTTAAGTCAAATCCTATCGATGCAGGATTAAAACAAGGCAGTAGAAGAGCATCCTAAAACAGAGTGTCTCTGCCTTGGCTGTTAGGCTGGATGGTTCCCTCAACTTAATACACACACACAAGATTTTGTTTCTGTTATTGCAGCAAGTTTGTCCCGATCTGCCTTCTTGTCCACGAGATATTACGAAGATTTGGATGAAGTCAGTTCAACATCCTCAGTTTCCCAGTCACTGGAGAATGAGGATTCACAGGCAGTGGATCAGGAAGAAGAGGCTGCTCCAGTCCAAGTCCCTCGTCATGCTCCTGTGGTCCGTACTCCCTCCATCCAGCCTGGTTTGATGGCTCAGTCTCCGTCCTTTGGGAAACAGCCCCTCTCCCTGGGTACTTTGTGTGAGTTGTTTTTCCAATGTCTCTCTTATTCTGCACGTGTTCTTGTCGGTATCTTTAACCACTTCATCCACTGCCAGTGCTTCAGATCCTGGAGAAATGAGATTGCAGCATGCGGGTTTACACTGCCAAGTTGCCAGAAGCAGTTAGCAGAGTGGTGTTGTGACCTCATGAACTTGAGCTAAAAGTGTTAAAATATCTTGACTCATTGACTGTCGTTTTTGGATAGCCTGTTTCTTTCAGATAGTACTGTGCATAGGTAGCATTGTCTTCCTTTAGTAATTTACCTTAAGTGTATGACGTTACTTCTTAAAATAATGCCCAAAGACCAGTAAACTGAAGTACTACTGCATTTGGTTGGTCTGGCCAAGGTTAAGACTCACCTTCTCACAAGGTCACCTAACTCACAAGGTTAGACCTGTCTTCTGAGCCCAGTGAGTCACAGTAAGAACTATATTTGCATACACTCAGTTTTCCTTGTGTGAGAGAGGGATTTTTTTAATCTCTGTAGCCAGAGAGAAAAATAAGGTGTCAGCAGAAGCGTCTGTAACAGCAAACTGAAAGTCATCTAATGCATTGAAATGACAGCTATTGAGACTTACTTGCTAAATTCATTGGGATATACAGAAACTGCCAGGGACAGATTGTGTTGATTGTTTAAAAGGCCTGCGTGTCAGTCTTGTCAGAAGGAAGCCGTGTACTTAGGGGAACTAGTTCAGCAAAGGCTTTCAAGTCTCCCTGATTTGTAGAGATCCAGTGGTCTGTAGTATTTTTTTCATTTGTTTTTTAGCGCCTGCACCTTCAAGCAGAATCATACCGCAAGGGGCTGACAGTACAATGCTTGCAACAAAGACTGTGAAACATGGGGCCCCTGCTCCCTCTGTCACTGTTCCAGCACCACAAGCAGCTGCTGCTGCAGCTCTGCGGAGGCAGATGGCTAACCAGTCCCCAGGTAAAAGGATGGCTAATTGCCCAAGTGACCTCTGAGCAGTTGAATGTGACTTTCACAGGAATTTAGTGCTCTCAAAGGAGAAGATCATCAAACAAAATGTGACGCCGATCTGTATTTGTTGCACCTCTGAGCTATCCAGTGTTTCGTTGTCTTCCTTTTTCCTGTAAGCTACTAGTGCAAAATGTCTGAGAAATTCCCACCTCAGGTTTCTTTGTGCCCCTCTCATCTCTGTAGTGGCAGAAATGTCAATACCTCTTAGGAGATCCTGGCATGGCAATTGATCTGTGTGCAGGAAACTGCTGGAGAGCAGAGAAAGGCTGTCACTAGCCGTTGTTAATAACTCTTCGTTATTAGCTATGCAATTAAAGATCTGAAGTGTAAAACAATTTTAATATTGAAATGTTAAAGGTGAACTGTTGAGTTAAGCCTTAGATTGGCTTGTAGAGAAGGTTTTGAGTTGACAGGAGAAAGGTTCCCCAATTTAAGCTTTTCTTGCTTGGTTTTAGACGTTTCTTGGTGCTTCCCCAGTACTGCAGTGTCAGTGCAGAAAAGAAACAAAATTCAGTTACTGGTACAGAAATTGGATTAGTTTATTTCCCTAGCTTAAAGAGAGCATAAGTGCAGAAAGTGGACTGCTGAATTCTGGCAGAGGCCGGGGTGTAACTAGGAAGGTTGTTTCCGTTAACCTAAGATGTTACAATGTGGGTAAGGGAAAGTTTGTAAGAACGGTTAGATTTGGTCAGCTAACAATGAAAAATGTACCAGCTATATAGAAAGCTATCCATGTGTTTGTTGTCCTTATTGAAGGCTAGGATGCCAAACATTTTGGGCCAGTTACACCACATACCTTCTAGAAATTTGGGTGGATTTCTTCTGGAGTTATGCATAGGCACCATATTGAATAAAATGCTTAATATGGAGATCATCTATACCTCTTTTTTTTTTTTTCCCCTTTTTTTTTTTCTTAAAGCTGTAAGCACCTCCTTGACTGAATCAACTCTGAAGAATGTTCCTCAGGTGGTGAATGTGCGAGAACTCAAGACTGGTGCGTTGACCCCAGCTGTCTCTGCAGTAATAGGGTGAGTGGATGCTCCCCTTCTTTCTGGTAGCCTTCAGGAGCACTTGCAATAGAGCACATCTGCCGATGGGGAGCAGTAGGAGTATTTTACATAGTCCGACTACGTAAGACCTGAAGTGGATGCATTTAGAGAAGAGTATTAGGTTTGTGCAGTGAAAGGAAGAAATATTTTCTTTCCAGGTCATTCAAGGATTTGCTAATGGCTTGTCCTGAACAAACGATGAGATCCGTATTAACCTCTTTCTCCATTAGTGTGTGAAATGCATTTTAGTGCATCCTTTCCTTTTGGGATCCAGTGGTTTTACTGCTGATATGTACTTTGGATCTGGTATCTCTCCAGTCACTACCTCTGTTCTGCCTCTTTCCGTGAGGGAAGTGCACCCCTCTGCCGCTGAGTGTGGTCTGTGGCCTTGAGCTGTCCAGATGTTGTTCCTTCTATTTTGTCATCCGTTACAGAGAAGACCTTCTCTGGAGTTATGCCTCTTCTGTCTGTTCCCAGATTAGGGTGGGAGAACTGTGCTCTGGCTTTTCTGGAAACTTGTCTCAAATTTTTTGACATCAGAATTTTGACTGAAGGGTTGGGTGTCAGTAGGATCCAGTCACTTTGGAATAATACAGAGCTGCGAGGCTGTCTTCCTTATGAGTAAATTATGAATGTTATCTTCTGGTATTTAACCTTGAATGTGTTAACATTTCTTGTGAATTAGCTGTAACGCTCGGCTTTCCTACTTCTCTGCCTCCTACAAACAGCCAGCTCAGCTCATTCCAGAGATCTCTGTCTTATCACCAGGCTCTGTCACCAGCCAGAGAACTAGTCCTTTCCCTGTCATCGTAACAACCTTGAAACTGTCTTTGCTCGATGTTCCTACCGTTGCTGAAGACCAAGATAACGCATGGCCATTTCTGGGCTGGGGAGGCAAGGTCACTACTGAAAAGTGAGCAAAGTTGGGCTTACTGCATAAAGCAGGATAAACTCGCCACATACCTCTGATCATAAGTCCACGTGGAGTTACAAATGCTTTATCCATATGACCAGGGGCTATATGTGCAGCTCCTGGAACGATTTCTGTTGTTGCATCCCTTCTGTTTTTCGTAGATGTGTGTATACTTTTCACTGTCGAAGAAAAAAGGTAAAATTCCTTTGCAGCTTTTCAAAAAGGGAACAGCGTCTTACGGTGGTGGTACTCAGCTGCTGACCTTGAAAATTACATCATGGTTTCTTCTGCGTTTTAATTGGGAAACAGTTTGGGAGCTTTTTACTACTTTATTTTCTCCTAAAAGTGATAAACTGAGGTGGGGAAAAGGCAGTGCTACATCCTTTGAAAGTAATATTTGCAAACAGCTCTGCTTGGGAAATTTTGCTAAAAGCAGTGTTACGACTGGGAAGAGTTCTCCACCCTTTGTTTCATCAAAATTGTGTTTGAAAAAAATAGAGTACTGTCTGTACACAGACAAGGACATGAGTGAGCAATACATATCCGAGATTGGTTTTCACTTGAACTGTAGTTAAAGACCTGTCTTACTTTCACATCGTTTCAGACTGGCAGTATTGATTGATCTCTCTAATTTATAGAGCACCATCTAGTCTGAGATCTTGAAGGCTTTTTACAGTCTTATTTTATAACTGACCTCGTAAAAGTGTACTCTCTAAAAATTCTACCCAAATGAACCTGTGCCTGCCAGTCGGATTCAGCACTAAAATAAAGGGCATTCACCCAGCAAAGTTAATTCGTCAGTTTTTGCTACTTCAGACATCCTGCCTCTCTTTTGCTGCCACAGCACACACTCTTCGGGTTGTTAAGCAGTAATGATTTTTCAGTTGTTACCAGTTGTTCAATGGCCTGTAGCTAGGTGTGTTGGTGGTCCCAGTCCAGTTACTCGTACGTGGTTTTCGGTGCAAAAAAACCCCTCTCTCCATAGTTGAAATCAAACCCAGCATTTTCAAAGCCTTGTCCGAGAAGCTGTGGGTCAAGTTAATCTTAGACTTTTCTGGGAAAGAGGTCCTACCCTATCATGAATTTCACAGATTTTTCCATTGTTTTCTTCTTTGTTCAGTGTTTGTATGAGTCTGAATTTTACAGCTGCACCTTCCCAACATGAACTCTTTCCAGTGCGAATCTGAAGTTTTCCTTGTTTGCTTTACTTTTGCTCTGGGCAGAGGGCAAATCCAGGCCATGCAACATAGCGAGAGCGCACATTGCTGGAAGGAAGGACTTAACTAGTAACGCAAAGCTGTTCAAGGCATAAAACTCTATCCAAGACCAAATGGCTGTACAGAATTACTGTTTCATGCACGTGTCCCCTTCCTTTGGAATATAGTAGGACATTTCTGTGAGTTGGGCTGTAGCTGACCAAATAGTAAATACAGTTAGAGATTCTTTACGCTTTAGGAGATATACAACTTTTGATGCCCAGGTTTAGTTGCTGCCTGGGATTTGCAGCCTCAGCCCTTTCTATAGTGTAGAGATTGCTTATTGCTTTAGGGAACTACCTGGCCTGAGTCAAGATGGAAAGAGCCTGCTAGGGTAAGAGAAAGCTGGCCTTTGGCACCAAGAGAATGCTATCCGTGTTGATTTTAAGCTTCTGAAAGCTTCTAGTATTGGCCATTTAAACTGCGGAACCTGGTGAGCTACAGACTTGAGGAGATGCTAAAACTGAATGGCCATTCCCAAGTTAGATTTGGTGTGTTAATGGCCCGCAGCCTGTAAGTAGGAAGCTTCACCCCAGAAGTAGCTGCTTTTCTGCAGCAATTGTCTGTGGGCTCTGATGGACAATTTATTTCGTGGTGAAAATTCCCAAGCCTATAATGTAGAATATAGTTTAATTTTATTGGTTCTTGCCATGACTGTGTTAATGTTTATACATGAAGTGCTTCCTCCCATCCCCCAGCTTTGTCTCCTTGCTCAGCATTTCTGAGAGTTGCATGTACTTGTCTGGCTCCACACTATAAAGGAAGCTTCTTAAATTTGTTATCCACTAGGCATAAAATTGTAATCCCTTTACCTGCTGATTTTTCGTCAACTCCCTGTAAAATAGAAAGGCCGGACTCTCTTCAGAGACAAGAGTGTGTGAAGAAGACTTGATCGTTTAAGTCTAGAGCTTTAAACACATTTGCAGACTTCCTTTGTTAAATGTGGCTGATTCATTTAAGAGGTTTATTCCCTAATCAGATTTGTTCGTTTGGAGTTGTGTGTGGAATCTTTAATAGCGGTGGTTGTTCAAGATTTCTGGAAGCTGTGTTTTTGAGGGGTGAGGAAGTCCTCTTTTAGGCTAGTCATTCATTGTAACCTTTCAATTTTTCCTTTTAAGATCATCTGTACCTCACTCTGCAGCCCAGGCAGTCCACCAAGTTTTGGCAGCTGTTGCTACAAATCAAGCTAAACAGGTATCTTGATGTAGAACCCTTTCCCTGTGGAATGCTGTGCCAGGGCATGCTCAGCACAGTTTGGGGGTATAATTGTTGGTGAACAGGTCATCTGAAAATATCTTTTCACAGCTTGCCCTGCGTTCTTGGCAAACCATTTATTTATCTGTGACCTCCACGGTGTGATGCCAGGCATATCTTTGTTATGTCTTGCATTTTCTTTCTTTCGAAGATTTGCAGCTTTCTAACGGCCACAGCCTTGCAGCTGTAAGGGTTGCAACTAGCAACAAAGGAAACTGTGTTACGTAGATAAACCTAAATTTCACCAAAAAGAAAACTCCTGGGCAATCAAGGGAGAGAGTAGTTTACCTATCCTGTTATTCTACTGAAAATATTTCTTCTTGGTCAACAAGGTGCTAGGTTTTCTGTCCACACATCAAAAAAACATGCAGCACACTCTGTCCCCCGGGATCATTGAGCTGTTGCCCACGAGGCTTACCAGCCTCTGCAAGAGACGTTGAAAAAGTTGAGTATTGACCCTTTATTTAAGTGCCAAGACATAACGTGCCCAAGACTGAAGGGCACTTCTAAGTGCTTTGACCACCTTTCTGTAGTTTGCTCTTAAGTCATTGCATGACTTTCATCATACCAGACCAGGGTCAGAAGGACCTTTGTTAACGGACAGACTGCACTGACCTGAAGTGGTGTTGTGTTTTTAGACACCTCTAACAAGCTCGCTTAAGGGACAGACTCCACCTTCCTCTGTGTGTGCACCCTGTCCTGTGGCATCTACATCTGGTCCAACGTCATCTGGCAACAAAGTCTCGGGTAAGTTGTCTTTAGTGGAGATGGAAATAAGGCCTGGATGTCTCTTGCCACCTGTCGGGGTGCACGATCCAGAAAACGAAGACACTGAGGAAAAAAGATCTGCCTCAACCAAGAGGCTGCTGTGCCAGTCTTGAGGGAGAGAATTTGAAAAACCAAAGCACAGAAGAGCAAGAGAGTGGTTTTGTACACAGCCCTGTGTTTTGTCTCTGTGCCTGCATCTAGAATTCAGTGATACAATTCCTCATTCAAAGTGGATTTGGAATGTATAACACTTAACAAGAAATGTTGAAAGTCCATCTACCAAAGGCTTCTGTGGTTTGACAGCAAATCAAGAGCAGATGTCTTTGCTATTTTGTTTTTTAAACATGAAAAGTTGTTGCATTTGTGCAGGAAAGTGATTACGTCCTGAAGTAACAGGAATAGTTTTTCCATACATTAATGTCTGACTGAAGTATTTCCGTACTGTAGGCTGCAGCACCGTAGCAGTACCTGAACTAACTTGAAATGAGCTAATTCAGGTACTGGGTCTGTTGAGCACTGGGCGCTGTGACTAATTTCAAAGCCAGTTCAGATACTGTGGTCTGTTGCGCACAGCTTAGAAGCCTCTGAGGAAAGGAATGCTCAGTTTACATCATTTGGTGCAAATGGAGTAAGAGTAAACTCCTAGGGGAGGAAGGAATTGATTTTTAATGTGTACTAGATAATAATGCTTGCATCGGACACGGTTTTGTAAGCCTCTTGCATAAATGTCTGAAATCCATCTCTGTTGGTCTTCTGCCTTTAATCCATGGATGTAGGTTGTGTCTTAGCCAGGGGTAAGAAGCAGTAAAAATAGCTAGGAATCATGTTTGACTTGGCAAATGCTTCTTAAATTTTGGTTTATTGAAAATGTCAGCTCCTGAATTTGATAGCTCTTCCTTTTTTATTTGAAATGTGTTTTGATACATTGAGGAGAGGATTTACCAAGGATTTAATTTTTATTGTTTAATTTTTATTGTCAAGGTGATGACACCTATCTTTGCTCTAATCTGCTATATGTTTTGCCTTAAGTCTTTGAAATAATTCATGTGTTCTCTGGTGTTGTAGCAGGAATGTTTCTGGGTACAAATATAAGACTTCGTATAAGTGGCAAAGAGGCTTTGTTTCCAATGGATAAAATCGCAGACTGTGTGTGCAAACTATTCCTTCCTCTTCTGATAGTTGGATGACAAGGTGCTTTTTTCGTTTTTGTAATGCTTGTTCTTGTAACTTACAGGACAAGGGACAGTGAAGACAGTTACAGCTGTGACATCCTCTACAGTGACATCAGTACAAACAACAACTGCGCAGCTTAACAAAGCATTCTCGTTTTCTTCTGTGGGGTCTGTATGAACGTTAACATTTCTTTGTAGTTGATGTTAAATACGAGTATCAGCTGTTACAGCCAGTGTTACCTACAAGCTGCATAATACTGTAAAATGGCACCTGCAAATGTTAGATTGGGAGGGCAGGGCTTGCACCAGAGTTCTTGGAAGACCACCTTGTTGTGGAAGCCTACCTGAGTGAGGTCTGGAGGTCTGTGAGAATTTGACGCAGTATCGTGTTGCTTTGAGATTTTTCAGTCTGTGACTAATCAAGAGTAAGTAATGACTGGTTGTCTTTTGGGTTTGTCTGTAGTGGCCTGTTGAACAAACCGTACACTGTGTGTACCGGTATTTCTCATCAGGTGATGATCTGAGATTAGGGCAGTATGACTGTAGTTAAAGCACCCAGTTAGGGTCTGATGCACTGGGTTCACTGGCTGTCCTTGAGCGCACATCACCACTTGTCATAAGAGTCAGAGAAGAACATTTATGCTGTGTCTTGTATGTTGGGGTTAAGGAAGAGGAAACAGAGGCAGACCATAGCTAGTTTAAAACTTGTTCTTTACTTAGGGAACAAAGAGCAGTAGCAGGAAAATCATCCCTAGCAAGTTGCGCAGAGGCGTGTGTGAATGAACTTTGGCTTTACAACAGCAGTAAAGAGGTTGAACACTGGAAGCTGCTGCTCCCAGAGAAGAAGAATGAACCCGAACACGGTCATATTAACACTTGTCACCTCTGAGGATGGATTCCCAAGAGAATGGTGTTGGGTTTTCTGGGCATACATAGGTGTTTCAAATGCTGGCAGGGGTTTGAGAGGCAGAAGTGCTGTAATCTCTGATTAGGACTTGAAATTTGTGCTGATGGTCAAACTCAGCAAATCAGTTATTTATTTTAGTACAACAGAACAAATTCCGTGCTTTGGCTTGAAATGTAGTCTGTTCGTGAAGGTGACAAGAGAGTCCCAGTGCAATCTGGGGATTTCTGTTGCATAACAGTAACACAAAGCAAGGAGCGTGTTGTGAACGTATAGTTACTCTGAAATCTCTCTTATGGAGTGGTGTTGGTTTGTTTGTTTTCAGGGATGACAAATATTTCTTTGATCATATCTTATGTTTGGGGGACAGGGACAACTCCTTAGACTGTTTGAAATTCTGCATGTTTACCTATGTAATACTCAAGTGAATTTTTCTTTATGAAGTGGGTAACATTAAGTATTTCATACTTCCAAATGGCTGCTTTCTTTCAGTCTTAACCATTTCTCTGCAAGTTTGTCAAGTAGATGTTACCCCAACGCCTTGTGCTCTTGAAAGTGCTAAAATAGGCCTTTTGAGAGATGGAAATACAGATTCAAAAAGCGAACAAACCCTGCCTTTGTCCCAGGCTGCAGTGCCTCAGTCTGTAAACCGTATGCTAAATACAGTGCCGTTGTCAGTGATGTCCTAGTTGCACGGCCTGACTTCTATATCAGCAGCTGGTCTTTGAGAATCAGAGAAAGCTTAAAAAGCCTCAGGGAATTAAGGTTTCTGGAGGACCCCAGTGCTCATTATGAAAGATCTCAGTATTTTTGCAAGACCAAATATTTTTAGTGTGAAATAGTCGTGGAAACTTTTGATTTCTGTCTTGCTATGAGTGGTAGTATCCCGTTATTCCCTTCTGCACATGCGTTGTCTCTTAGCTCTTTTAGATAAACTCTAGTTGCTGCTGTGGCTTCTGCTCTTGCTAGTCTGCCGAAAGCTATCGGCATTTGGTGCATGGTGTTCAGCTGCTGAGCTGGATGGGGAAGAAATATACCGCAGAAAGGAGAGAACATGGGAGGATGAGGGGTGGTCAAAAGAACGTCAACTCTGACTCTCTTTAACTTTCTAGAAGCCTTGTCAGAAGGGAAACAAATGGAGCCCAGTCTGCGTGCATGCTTCTCTCTGCCTGTTCAGTTGTTGGAGAAGCTGTTCTTGGGCCTGACTTTGTGCAAGTCTGTACTGGAAATCTGAGCCTCAAAGTTGTGTTAATCATGGGGTTGGAAGTTTCAACGCTTTGAGCAAAGTGTCATTCTTTCCTTTTCTCCTCTTTCCTCCTAGGTCTGGATTTAATTTTGGTGTCACATCAGCTGCTTCCTTACCAACGCTGTCCGGCCTTGCTTCCTCACAAGGTCAGTTTGGCAGAGCATGCAAACATCTCTTCCCTGCTAAGAGAACGCTTACTCTTCCTAATTCCTGTGGTTCTTGTTTTTTGTTGCCATTCTATTATTAAAAGTCTAGTAGCTGCAATAACTTTATATATGTATGGTGGATTATGCCCTGTAATGCACAGAAATCTAGGCCACCTGCCTTTCAATTAAGAGCAAGCAAAACATTTGCTGCCAAGAACATCTAGGAGGGTACTAGTTTACGAAAAGGGTAACATCTGTAGTCATTTCCTCTGCTGCCTTTAATCTGTAGATTTAAAGTTGCCGAGGTGGTCTGACACAGAAAGCTGTCATTAAATGGAATGAGCATTTAGTAATGGGAGGGGAATGCTTGGGATGGCTTTGCGCTGCTTCTAAAACGGAGTTGACAATATATAGGCTGCCTTTCTGTTTCATAGGTAGACCACATTTGCCCAGTCTGCAAAAGGGGGACTGATACATTTGCTTTATAATATTCTTCAAGTGTTATCCTTCCAGTTTTAGTCTTGCAAAAGAGGTTGTATGGTGAGAAACTATTTCCAATGTTACTGATTGCTCTAATCAAAGATACCACCTCTTCTTAAAAATCTTGGCTTGCTTATGTCCTTAGGCCGTTGCAGCCACAGCAATGCTACTAGTACTCTGTTGACATTAAGCAGAGAGAACTAACTTGGCTTAAAACTTGAAGATTCAGTTAACGTAAAAGCTTAGGTAAATAACACTGATTAAGGGAGGCGTGGGAGGCGCAGGAGATGGACTTGTGAACCACAGCATTGTGGGAGGGCAGTTACCTCGTGCCGCTCCATGAAACGGTAGGAGTACCTTTGCCTCTGTTAGCTGGTGATGGAAGAAAAAAAGAAGGAATTTCAGTGCCTCTGGAGGAAACAAATGCTATGTTATTCAGTGTCAGTTGCTAATATACTTAAATATACTTAATATACTTAACAGGGTAAAACACAAGGATAATACCAGCTGTGCTAAGAAGCTTTTGCTCTTTGTTATTTGATCTCCATGCAGATTTCCTGTACTTTGTCCAAATCAACCCATAGTCCAAATACCAATGCAGGGTTTTCAAGTCAGAATTCGTGTGTGCTTGGTGCTCAGAAATGAAATGACAGCATATCAAATAAGTGAGACTGGACTGGTTTTACAACTTCAGCAGTTTCACGCTGTTGGACAGCAGTATATCCTACGAGTGGAGCTGCTTTGGTACTTACACTTGAGAGCTTGTCTCTAGTCTTTCAAAGCTGAAAACAGGCTGCATAGAAACTGGTTGGTGGTCAAGTAGTTGAATTTGTGAGGAAAGATTTGATTCTGCAGAAGACTTTCCAAGTGCCGGAAAGTATTTTTATGACTCAAACTCTGTTCTGAGCCATTGATTTAAACAGAGTTCTGTAGTGAATGTCAGGAATTGTTTAGCTGAACCAAGTAAGAAGGGGTGAAAATGGTATTAACAGCAAATGGCTTGTATTAACCATCAAATTGTTGAAAAAGAGATCGGAGACAAAGGCTGAAATTGTCTGCACTCAAAGAGAAGGGTGGTTAAGTGGAGGCTATGACATGAAAGTTTTTGTCACTGCAGCCTTGTCCATAAAGGCTTCAGATGTCACTGTTGTCTCCTGAATGCACATGGAAGTGGCAGTTACCTGATGGTCAGAGGCTTTACAAGTTTGAGGCGAGAGCGCTGTCTAACAATCTGTGAAACACTAAAGCATGCTATTATTGTAAGAATGATAAATGAGCTTTGCATACTCAATTTGTAACTTAATCCGTAACTTCTGTCTCTCTCCCTGACAGCCCCTGCTAAAGAGTCCACCCAGACGGATACATTTTCGCTTGCTGGGGGTTCCAAATTTGCAGTAGTCCCCGAAAGCTCCTTTGCTTTTGGGTCCCTCAGGCCAGCAAGTGCTCCAGGTGCCTCAGCAGATGGCACCCAGTCAAACAAACCTGCTGCAACAACATCTTCTGCTCCCTCCACAGCCTCTGGCAAGTTGGACTTTCCTCCATCTAAACCAGATCACTTGTTTCAGAGCAATCTAGCCGGGGAAACTCTTGGGAGCTTCTCAGGACTACGGGTTGGTCAAGCAGATGATAGTGCCAAGACCACCACTAAAGCACCATCTACCAGTGTTGCAGGAGCACAGTCAACCAAAGTATCTACAATACCCGCTGGGTTTACTTTTGGTGCTCCCCTGTCACTAGGAAAGGCTGGAGAAGCTGCTTCAACGTCAGTCACGTCGGCTGGCACAGCATCCCCGTCCACCAGCACTAGTGCCACAGGCAGTCTGTTTGGCAATGTGCAGATAACCAACACAGGGTCTTCTGGGGTATTTAATCTTGGAGCCTCTAGTGGCAATAAACCCACCTTCTCATTTGGTGTTCAGCAAGCAAGTAGTATGAGCACGTCCACCTCTACCCCTTCTACTCTCTCTGCTTCAACGTCCCTCTCATTTGGAAGTTTCTTAAGCTCATCACAAACTGCTGTCCCTGCTGCAACTTCTAATAAGGTTGCAGGGGATGCCAAATTACCGACTGGGTCAGAAAAGCCGTCTGAAAATGAAGCTGTAGCAGCTGGCTCTTCACCTCCAGTGACGCAGTCACCACAGCCACAGATACAGCTTTCAGAGTCCATTAAAGAACCAGCTTTACCCCAGGCCACAGCCGGGGACACCGTCTCTGCGGGCTCTGTCACCACATCGGCAGCACCTCCCCCTGATGCCGTTGCTACTCCTGCCTCCACAAGTGATTTGAAGGCACCGGTGCCTCCTGCTGTCTCTGCATCTGCCCCACCAGATCAGAATGTCTCAGCGACAACCTCTACAACAAATATTGCCTCTCCTGCAGAAGCCACAAGTGCGTTGGTTGCTACCTCTGATGTCACTACGTGCGTTCAGAGCCCAGCTGTTGGGGCCTCTGTGTTTGCCCCCACTTCTGCAGGCTCCTCGGTGTTCTCTCAGCCTCCGACTTCCAGCTCTTCTGGCTCAGCATTTAGCCAGCCTGCTGGTGATACAGCTGCCACTCCTTCCACACCACCTGTTTTTGGACAACTACCAGCAGGTACCACAGCATCCTCTCCATTTGGGCAACTCACCACCAGTACCTTGTCCACTACCACCGCTACCACGCAGGCTGCCAGCTCAGGTTTTGGTACTTCTGCCTTCGGCACCACCACTACCGGGGGCTTTGGTCAGCCAGCCTTTGGACAAGCACCGACCTTTGGGCAACCAGCGAGCAGTTCTTCAAGTGGTTTTACCTTTAGCCAGTCCGGGTTTGGGACAATGCCAGCCTTTGGCCAGCCAGCAGCTTCCACAGCAGCCTCGAGCAGTGGCAGTGTTTTTGGAGCATCGGCTAGCACCAACAACGCCAGCTCCTTTTCCTTTGGACAGCCATCTGCCAGCACTGGAGGTGGGTTGTTTGGACAAAGCAGCCCTCCAGTCTTTGGGCAGAGCACCGGCTTTGGGCAGGCGGGATCCGTCTTTGGTAGCGCTGCCGCCGTTACTACTACAACATCATCTGCTGGGTTCAGCTTCTGCCAAGCTTCAGGTGAGAACAAACTGCAGGGAGATGTGATTTCCCAGTGGTGCCGTCTGGCTGAAGTACAAAGAGCAGTATATCCCTGGGGAAAATGCCTTTTTTTTTTTTTTTTTTTTTTTTTTTCCCTCCCTATGGCACTTGATGGGTTTTGGTTTGGTTTTTTTGGGTGTTTTTTTTTTTCCCCACCATTAGTAAGAATAGGAACTGCAGTGTGTGTGAAGGAGAGCTAATGTTGGAGACCAAAGAAGCTTTTGCTCTGCTTCGCTATTCATCAGTAGGCCTCTGAATGTAGCCTTTGCAATCCAATCTTGCGTTCATTTTATACTTACAAGTGTACCTTGACTTAATTTTGAAGTATGTATTGTCCTGCCTATTGTACAATAAGTGGGTTGGATTCAGCATAGTGTAAAAGATCTTAAACTACTGTGTTGGTGTAAATTGTCGCACTGAAGTGGCAAGGCAGCTCTGAGACCTTAATCAAGGCAATGAATACAGATGCAGCACGTCCTTCAGCGGGCTGCACTGAGTACGTGCAAGAGTGGATGTATAGCCAGGTGTAGTACCGTATCATCTGGGATGGCAAAAAAATGTTAAGCCCTCAAAGGGATGAGTTACTAAGGAACTAATCTGTTAAATCCGCTTTTGCATTTGGAAACATCTCAAAATTAAATACAGCAGTAACATGACCATCAGCTACCTGTCTGTACGGTTAAATTGAATACTTGCACAGACCAAACCTTGTCAGTCTCCTTTTGTTCTCTGCATCGCTACAATATATTGTTGGGTTTTTTCCAAAGCTTTCTCTTTATAATCTTCAGAGAGCTCCCAGGGAAAAGTGAAAAGTACATAGTAATAATAGAGGACATGTATTTCCAAGGAAGAAAAACTAATTAGGCTCGTTTAATTAAAAATGATGGCACTGTAGGCAAACTGCTTGCTCATTTTAACTACAGTAACAGAGAACAGTTAAATTGGGGGAAGTGAACTCTGCTTGAGAAAGGTGTTCCTAATTATAGAAATGCAAGTTTTATTACAAAATGCACATTTAAGCGAACTGGGAAATGGAATGGGGAGTTCTTTTTTTAATCAAAACATTTCATTATCTATAACAGGAATCTTTAGGTAACAAAGCTCAGATCCTCCCTGCACAAGGGAAATCAGAATGCTACAGTGCTTGTTCATGACTTGCAGCATTATTATAGCAATGTTAGCAGAAATACAATTCTTTACATTGTTAGCAACAATCCCACAGGTGAAAAGGCCTTTTATTTTCTATTTGGTTTTTTAGTTGGCCAAAGAGAAAAGGAGAATGACTTTCAAATAAACTTCAATGGAATTTATTATTTGTTTGCTGGCATATACTTTAAATTTGTCCAACCTAAACATACTTGGTAACATCATTTGTATTCCAGTTTTGGCATGTGAGACCTGTCCTTTCCCTGTTCTGGACTGGTGTCACCTCCCTTAATTGTCTTATACCCTAGTAATAGTTCTGGTGGTTTATTTTCCCATCTTTTCTTAGCAGGTTTTGGTTCTAGTAACACAGGCTCTGTGTTTGGGCAAGCAGCTAATACTGGAGGGACTGTCTTTGGTCAGGTAAGTATTTATTGCTTTTGTGGAAACAAGGGACTGTAATGTATAGAGAAGTTGTTCAGGGTTCCCTACCTATTTCTGATATATTAAGAAAAAAAAAAAAGATTCAATTTGATGCACTCAGTAGAAAGTGTCCCAGTCTGTACCGAAGATATTTGCTATTGTAGTGGGCACCAAAGCAGCATCTGTGTGAATGTTTTCCAAGGGATATGGAGAGACAAATGTTTTATCATGTGCAAGATAATGTAGAAATGCGGTAAGTCACCTGCCTTTGTTCCATGCTAAGTGGGAAGTGGACAGTGTAGGACAAGTTTCAAAGGTGTTACTCCGTACCATAGACAAGGTTTAAGACAGACTTAAATAAGATTTCATTGCATTATGTGTTGAAAAGTGATTGTTTGCTGGTTCATCAGCCCCTTCGTCCATCAGGAGGAATAGGCCAGGTGGGAAAATCAGCCTTGGGGGCACGTGCTGCTTTGAACTTCGCTTACCTCCCTTTTTTGTCCTTTTCGTTCTAGCAGCCATCTTCTTCCAGTGGGGGCTTGTTTGGAACTGGAAGTGGTGGGAGAGGTGGAGGCTTCTTCAGTGGTTTGGGAGGGAAGCCAAGTCAGGATGCAGCCAATAAGAATCCCTTCAGTTCCTCCAGTGGAGGATTTGGATCTGCAGCTTCCCAGAGTAAGTGAACAAAACAAGAAGACAGAATGTGCTGTGATTTCCATCTGCTTTTGGGGTCCCATCTGCTTTTCTGCCATTAGTCGGCTTTGAGGAAATTCTGTGTTAACATGAAAGGCTTCTAAGGGGGGTAATGGAGACAGAGTGTGCATGATGTGCAATCCGGAATTTTTTTTAGGTGTATGGAAAACAAGTAGGGAAGCCATTGAAACAAACAAGCGGATGCAAGGAGTGTGAAGAATATACATATTCTGTAGGGAATTCTTGGCCCAATGCTGCTTTACAATTGAATAATCTAAATTCTTGTCACAGAATTTCTGCTTCCAACTTGGTGGGAAGTTAGAAATCTTTCATTATTTCCCATCTGCCCTAACACTGTAAAACTTGTTAAGAATCCCATCCTCAAGAGAAACCAAATAAACAAGTGTGTGATGGCTAGTAGTTTCCTCAGCTTTGTCCTAAAAATGGCTACCATTATGCAGCACATGCAAGGTATTTTATCAAAATTTGAGAGTTCCTTTTATCAGTTTTTATCCAGGTTTGGTAGACGGGGTGAGGGTCTCACAGATAAACTCTTGCAAGCATTGTGAAAGATGGGTAGATGAGAGCAATTGTGTTAAAACCCTCTTTGGGAGGAGGGACTCAGCACTTGCCCTTTCCGTTGCTCCAGTTGTCAGCTAAAAGGCGTCAGTCTGCGCGTGTGTTTTAGCTAAATCAATCTGCGTGTGAGGTGTTCCACCAGCCCTCCCACATGTTGCTTCTTGCCCAGCCAACCAACCTAACAAAAAGAGGCATGAGAAGTAGTTAAGAATACATTAAAGCTACCTGCAGGTTCCTTTGCACCAGGGACTTTAAGGGACTATTAGATTTTTATTTTTTTTTCTAGCTGCTATAAAAGAGTAACTGTAAAGGCAAGAATCACTCACTATCAGTGTAAATGTATGTTTGTTTGGTTTTGTTGTTTGTTTTTTTTTAATGCCAGGGTCAAGTTAAGAACACATTAGTCTTGAGTTTTCTGGGCTAGTGGGTCTCGCTAATACTGTCAGATTTGAGCGGAGACGCATGTATGCCATTGTCTGGTATTGCAATTCGTTTGAAATACTCGCAGGCTCTCTCGTCCCTTTCGTGCGCAGCTATCGCAGCTCTGCGCTTGTTACATACATTTGTATGTCACAAAAGCTCTACGTGATGATTTCTTAACTATGGCTTTTATTAAATGACTACCCAGCTTCATTATTTCATCACTTGTGACTTGGGTTTGGCAGAAAGGGAAAGCAGAAAGGTGGAGTCCAGCAGGTAGAAAGCACAAAGGAAGGGAAGCAGTGGCTAAGACGTAAAAGTAGAGGAACAAAGGAAAGCTGTAGAATGGGCTGCAAGTGGCTAGAAGTAGCACTTCAAGTCTTGGGAGAGCAAATCCATTTATTTTATTACATCTTTAATGATCCATTGGGATTAATGGTTGAGGTCAGTTCTCTAACCTTGCTAATTTAGTCCTCCTTTATTGCTGGGGTTTGTGATGAAATAAAACAGATGGTTCACCGGAAAAAAGCTTTGGTTATTCTGTGTCCTGCCACTAGATGCTAAAAATCTGAGTGGCCTAGTGAGAGGTGAAAACTTGAGTCCTTTCTCAGTAAGGCTGGAAAAGTTTGGCTCCTACTTTAAGGTCCCATCACATAGTCATGTTAAGTAATACTGGCCGTTGCCAAAATAGCTGAGAATCTTTGATTTGTGGTGGACTGATATTTGTGTTGTCAAGAGACTGATTCTAGCTGCTGTGATTTCTCACTTGAGGGACAGTCTGTTAGTAACTGCGGTGCAGGATGCAACTAAACAAATCATCCATCACTGTGATTTGCTAGATTGCAGCAATAAAGGGTTGTTAGTGGTGCATAAGATCCAGAATGAACTTGGTGGAACTACAAAGGCCTGTGGGAATAGGGGATAACTCGGCTTCTCTCTGCAGAGTGCTGTTTTCAGTGTGTTCATTTTGTGCTTGGGGGTTGGGGAAGTAAACGGGGGTTCCCTTTCCCCTGATCCAGTTAATGAAGTGTAACATAGAATATTATCTGTTATGAGCTTCATGAGTATTCTTCATCTTCCCAGATTCTTCTAGCTTATTTGGAAACAGCGGAGCAAAGACCTTTGGATTTGGCAGCTCATCTTTTGGAGAGCAGAAGCCTACAGGCACGTTCAGCTCTGGTGGTGGAAGTGTGGCATCTCAAGGCTTTGGGTTCTCCAGCCCAACCAAAGCAGGTACTTTATTGACCCGCCCACTACGAACACCCACGCTTATCTGTGAGAAATTTAGTAGAGTATTCTACCATTCAGATGTCTACAGCCTGGACTCAGTCCATGCACAGGAATGGTCTCTGAACAATAAATAAAAAATAACTAATGGCTTAGTGAATGAAACTGGTAAATTCAAAGCAGAGGTTTACAGTCTCTTGTGCAGAAAAGCATCCATTAAACTACGCTATCGGGTGTTCATTCCAGAAATTCCCATTGAAGTTTAGGAGCAGAGAGCTGTGTGAATTAGTTCTGGTTTTATGTACAATACAACGAAGAGGACAGAACATGGAACTGAATATTCCTATTTTAGTTGCTTCCTTGGAATATTATCTTCCAAACTTCACTCCGGGTTTTGTAACCCAGACCCTTTTTGTCCCCGTTTCTTCATGTGAATGGATGCACAGGTGCCTACGATGGGAAAGCTTCCTCATAGAATTCCTATCAGACATGCTTCAGGTCTTTCTCTTTTGAAATCAGTCTGACCCGTCATCATCAGTTTCTTCTGTGGCTGAGCTGCTGCTCTCTCTGTCAGTTGAGTTAATTGAATCAAATATTGGAAATTTCACAAAAACTCTTTTATTTTTACTGTCATCTGCCCAAAGAAAGAGCCATAAAAGTAATGGTGACTGTCATATGTTCATTAGAAATAAATGGCAAAATGTTCCTTTTGTTAATTACCAGGCAAAAGTGGAGGCCCAAAGGGTGAGGTAGAGCAAAGCTTTTCTCCTCTATCCTCAGACCGTTCTTATAGTGAACATTGAAGACAACAGGTATTCTTCTCCAAGTGTGTCTTTTGAAGCTTCATCCCTGGGGGAAGGCTTGGTCATCCTTGAAGTTGTCTTGAGACGATGGTGCTCAAGAGCTACCTTTGGAGAAGCAGCGCTGTGAGAGGAAGCACTCCCTGCTTTGTCAGGAGCTGTGCTCTCGTCTAGTGAAGTGGCAGAGAGCATAATGATGATGCTGTCGGATCCAGCAGCCGTTTGTAAGGTGTCTCTCAAGTATTGCATGCCGCTTGGTAGCGGACTGAGCTTTTTGTCTCAGCTGTATCTCCCATCTGTTATTTTTGCTAGAGGAGAAAGGCATTTCTGAAGGAAGTTGTTCTTTCATTCACCCAGTGACTCTTTCCTTGCTTTTGGTTGTCTTGGTTTGAAAATTCTTCTTGAGATAGGATTTTCAAGAGGTTTTTGCAGAAGGCACATTCACTCACACAGAGCCCCTCAGATCCTTCCCTCCTCTGGTTATTTTTGCTAAGTATTAAAATGAATGATGTGTCTTCCTCTCCCAGCTGAATTGGAAGGGTTTACTTGATTTGAATCCCCCTTTGTCCTGGTTTTGCTACTTAAATGTTGCACTTTCCTTTCTCCACTATTTGCTAGCATGCAATGCAAAAGGGAGTGTATGCCAAGCAGAGGTTCAGCCCCTTCTAGAGGGGGCTAACTTCCTAGAGACAGAGGTAATGAGACATCTGATCTGTGTTTAAATAATTCAAGCCTAGCATTTGTTTTTTCCAGACCTTTTGTGTTTACAGCCAAACAGTATCCATTACCTTGACATGGACTGGAATTTCACCCAGGGTATTAAAATGCGTGGTGGTATCCCAGTCCTCAGCCCTAGTCAAACAAAAGAGCAGGTGTCCTTCACGTTCCAGTGTCAATTAGAAACGGGCCAATAATATCAGCAGATGAACATAGAATAAAATAATCTGGGTAGAAGTCCATTCAGAGCTCCAGAAGGCAGCTAAAACCCAAACAGAAAGTGCCAAGAGCAGAGGTCAGTTCCTGATTCCCTGCAGGAATCACGCAGTTCCACTGACCTGGCATTTAATCATTGCATTTTATTTTCCACCAGGATTAGATAATACCCTGCCTCCTGAATCTTTTTGCATCACTGGAGCACCTAAAAACCAAGCTTGCTGTCTGCTCTCTGATCTTAAGAGGTCGGGGAGACAACCATTGCACTGGGGAGTTCTTCCAGTTCAAGCACTTGCATGCGTGACGTCCTGTCCACAGGA
This sequence comes from Chroicocephalus ridibundus, assembly GCF_963924245.1. Classification (NCBI taxonomy): domain Eukaryota; kingdom Metazoa; phylum Chordata; class Aves; order Charadriiformes; family Laridae; genus Chroicocephalus; species Chroicocephalus ridibundus. The sequence goes on along the minus strand of NC_086298.1, from coordinate 12,718,772 downwards.
CACTTGGATGACCTTCCAGAGCTTGAGACTAGAAGTCAGGGTAAAACGCTGCCACCAAACCACAGCAGCAAACGTTCACGAAGCTGGCCTTTACAGGAGGCTTTCCATTTTGCGTTGTTATATGCACTTCCTTTGGATAGTAACTTGTTTAAATGGTGATGAGCAGAGCTTTAAAACTGACTGCATAAGCGAAGCTTTTATGCTGGTAAGGAGTGCTAGTTTTATGATGGATGGATTTATTTTTTTTATAATAAAAAAAGCATCAGTCTAGCACCTGTTTGATGTACTTTTACTAGAACTTGGTTATTGTGCGTGCCTGCTATCTCACAATTAAGATACTGGTCTCTTCTATATAAAGCAAGCAGAGATTCCTTCGCAGTGGGCGAGCACGTACGATATATATTACCGCCTTTTAGTACAGCTCTGGGGATTGAGTTGATCTTGTGCTCAAACATTCAAGAGACCCAGAATGTGGTTTTCTTCTGGACAGTCTCTTAATTCAGTTGCAGGTTTTTCTGCATGCGTTCAGGGACTCTTCTTATCCATGTCTTTTGTAACAAAATGCCCTGCAGTTTGGAAGCTTTGTGGCCATTAGTTTTATAAATAACGCTGTGTTCATGTGGTAAGATGAACAACTCTGTTATGGAAATTATCTACTTGGAAATCTAATTTTTGTTTTCCCTTTCTGCGTTATTGTTTACGTGATGTTCTTGTCCCTTTTTTGCCTCTGTTTTGCTCAGGTGGCTTCGGTGCTGCTCCAGTGTTTGGCAGCCCTCCCACTTTTGGGGGATCCCCTGGGTTCGGAGGGGTGCCAGCATTCGGTTCAGCCCCAACCTTTTCAAGCCCTCTGGGCTCAACGGGAGGCAAAGTGTTCGGCGAGGGTACAGCAGCGGCCAGCGCTGGAGGATTTGGGTAAGCCAACCAGGGTCCAGGGTTTGGGAAAGCAGTGTTCTTGCATGACAAAAAAACTATTATGCTTAGTTACCTCTGCTTTAACATAAAGAATGTATTCAGTGATCGATTGCTAAACTCAAAGTGTCCTTGGTTTGTTTGGTTGGTTGGTTCTTTAAAAAAAAATAAAATAAAAAAGGCATAAAACAAAGACTTTACCCCCCCAAAGGAAATAATGTGTATGATCTCATTTTAATGCTGAAACTACTGTGTTGAATCTTTAGCGATGGGGGGAAAATGTGAGTCATCTTGCGAGTGTCTAAGGGAATGCAGGAGTATTTTCTGTGTGCACACTGAATGAGTTCAAATCTAGGCCTACAAACCATGCCTAGCAAAGACAACAACAAATATCATGATCGGTGATTCTGTCTAGCCACCTTATCCACTTGTGAGATTTGGGCTAGAGATTTTAATGAGAATTCAGTCTGTTTTCTCACCTGTGGGGGTGGGAGGAAGCACTTGTAACAGCCTGTGCTCCCAGAGCGATTTGTGTTTATCCCACGCTGATTGTTTTAACCTGTTTCTTTACCCCTTCAGCTTGTGCTTGGCACCAGAGCAGACAGCACTTGATTCCTTGTTTTGTTCAGCAAATGCAGAATTTCAAACCCTGCAAAGCAGCTTCTGCAATAGGCAGCAAATGTACTTCTTCAACGTTGCACTACCAGCAAGCAACTCTCTGTCGTGCCCTACCATTATAGTCAGACCAAATAGACCCAATTAAAAAAAATAAAAACTTCCAGTGAAAAGAGGAAACTGGGTGTCTTCCCAATCTTAGTGTTTACATATTTCGCAAGTGTTTGTCTTCAGTTTCAGGGGGAACTGCCTTTACATAAAGCACATTAGAACATCCAGAAGTGTAATTTGTTCATTCCCCCTGAGGTCCGGCAGATACTCATCTGCCGGGGCACCCCTGAGCTGTGGGAGGCTTCAACTAAGTTCTACTGCTGTGGCCTGACGTCTGGGGCGGCAAATTGGTGAGGCCCTTTGGAAAGGGTAAAAATAGAGGCAGCTTAATTAAATCCCCACAAAGAAGGAAGTGCTTGTAGGGATGACTTAGCTTCAACTCAGCTGATGTTTTGGTCACTTCCAACTTTTAGCCATTGTGCTGCTGGGTTTTGTACTGAAACTGGATGCGCTCAGTGACAATGCTGGAAGCTTAAAGATAAAACGGGATTCAGAATGAGCAGCAAACGGAGGTCTTGCATAAGCAGCCTGCAGACTCAAGAAGGATAATTCAGTGCCTTAACTTGTGGGAAGTTTTGGGAATTTAGAAAGGTGCAGACTCAGTCCGGTGTTTTCAGAGTCGCCTGAGGAATTTGATTTTGAGTTTAAAACTTGAAAAGAGTGCGCAAAATTCCCAGGCAGCTTTGCAAAAACCCAAATCTCACCACAAAATTTTGAGCAATAGTTTAGTTCTGCGGTATAATGTAGCTCCTTTGCAGGACTTCCTTTCTGCCAAATCCAGAGAAGTTCCTTGCCAGTTACATTGCGCGGCATTAACTCCAAGTTCCTGAGAACGCTGCTAACTTAAATGCGTGTGATTCGTTGCTGCTTCAGTTCTGAAAAATCTGCATCACTTGTTAAATGACTAAAGTATCAAAAATAGAAACCGCTATACTTCTCCCAAGTCTGCAGTTCAGACTGTTTGTGAGCAAATAATGTTTTGCTTTCATAAACTAACCTCGAGTGCCCCTCAATTCTGGTTTGTATAGGAGCTTTACAAAAGACCTGAAAATCTGGGCAAGATAGGTTTGATTAAATTGTTACTAGGCAATGACTGTATCTCGTGTCTTTTGTCCGTAGCTTAAGCTGTTCCTACTGTGCTTAGTATTTTTCAGCAGGCAGGTACTTCTAGTTGTAACTGAAAGAAGCCGTTTGAACCACAAGTTTCCTTGTCGCTATTTTCACCTCCACTTCCTTTCGCCGGGTACATTTGTGTGTTTAGTGGCATAGGCCTGAGATGGAGCTCTGTAAAAATCTCCTCTTCTTGAATACATCGCCCCATCTTGCTTCTTTTTTAAAAGAACTACAAAACCTGGTCTGCCCGTGCTGAGAAAACCACATTTGTGGTTCTGAGCTGAAGTTGTCTGCGAGGTACCTGGGTCAGGAGCCAAACCAGAGGCACTGGGGATGGTTAGCAGGGCCAAAGAGGCAAAGTCACTGCCCTGCCCTTGTATCTAACGCTGGACGTGGAAGCAGTGCGTATGGTTGACAGTGTCGGGGATAGGAGAGGCGATGCCCTTTAGCAGGTGAATTGTTTGTCACACTGCTACAAGGGTTGTCTTTTATCTGAGCGATGTGTTTTGATGTGGTGTTTTGTTTGTTGGGTTTTTTTAAAGTTGTCTCGATCGGGATGGATGGAGCGGTGGGTTAATGTGCTGTCAGTTCATATTTTAAGTCAGAAATGACAGGAGCTAGCGTGAGGCACAGCCTTGCAAAGCTGCCACGCTGTTTGACGTGGCCCGTTCAGGGAAGGGCTGGCACCGGGTTAGTACCAGTAGCATCGTGCACCTGCAGAGCTTTAGCAGAGCTTGTCATTTGAAAACTTTGTGTCTGCATTTTTGCCCAGTTTAAGTTAGAGAAACTCTTGAAGCTCGTTTTTTGAGTGCACCACTTGTGCTCAGAATTGGGGGAGGGCAGCAGAGAACCATAGTGCATATCGTGGTCTCATTAGTGTGTCATGCTGGTAGCTCTACAATGCCTGGTTGGACAGAGTGGGTGGAGAAAGGAGACCAATTTCCATATATAAAAGTATTTCTTTGTTTCTTCCCCAAAGCAATTAGGGAAGTAATCCAAAGGTGGTGGGGAGAAGTGCCAGGTAGGTGCAGATCTTCAGGAAGGCACTGGAACTGTGTGTGGTTCAAAATGAGCTGGGGAGAGAAAGGAATTGAGAAATCTGCAAACGGTTTACATGGGCCCATCTGAAGGGTAAGGTCCCATCTGAAAGTTGGGAGTCTGAGTTCTGTATCTGGGCTCTGCTTTGTGCTCTGGCCACGAGCAGCTCATACCAATTCTGTGTTCGTTATCCTTTTTGTGACACGAGACGATGCTGTACTTTTGAGCTTAAAGGGCAAAAACTACACACAGGGGTAAATTAATATATTCCACTTCATGGCTGGAGTCGGTATGTCCAAGCGCATGAAGATGTGTGTAAGCATGAACGTATTTGCCTTTCTGCCTGGTTTACATTAAGAATGGGAGCTGAACAGATGTGTGTGTGTGTGTGTGTGTACAATAGTCTTTCCCAAACCAGAAAATGAGTTTCCAAAATGAACAATTATTATTCATATCAGGTGGTCTCAGACTTTTGATGTATCCTTGTTTAAGGAGTGCACTGTTATCATTGTGGGTATGGGGACAAGCTTCCAGTGTAAGTAAGAAGATGCTTGCAAACACAAATTTTCTCTTTAAACTGCAGGTTTGGTGGTACCAGTAACAATACAGCATCGTTTGGCACGCTAGCAAATCAGAATACCCCGACGTTTGGATCACTGTCACAACAGGGTACCGGTTTCGGCACACAAAGCAGTGGATTCTCAGCTTTTGGGACAGGTGGAGGAGGTAGGAGAAATCAAAATATAGTAAAGCTAACGGGTCCCATGTCTCTAGTTTTTCCTGGAACTTGGGTGTGACTCCTTAGCGTCCTGTCAGAAATCGTCCCGGTCCTGCTGTAGGGAAGGCACCATGACCTGGAGAGTTGAAAGTCTCAGAAAAGAGATAAAGTCTCAGACTTTATCTCATAATTTCTTCACTGATTTGCGGTGTGGCATGTCAGTAAATCCCTCTTCTTCTGCACACCTCATCAGATGATTGCTTTTCACCCCTATTTGTGGGGTTGTTCTTTCTTCTCAAAGGGAAATATTGAGAAATAATGAATATCTCTTCAGTACCATATGCTTGCGTATCTGTAAGTACTTAGTGTCAAAAGACTATGCACTGCAAAATTGAGCCAGAACACCAATAGCCCACCAATAGCCAAATCTTTATCTGATGTAATTCCGTGAAGCTGCAGTGATGTACGCAGGGCTGAGAAGAGAGCCTTTGAGGCGTTGTATGCACTTGCTACTAATGAGTGGACCTGGCTGATTAGCAGTGAAAGCAAAGCCCTCTAAAGAACCAAGGCAAGTCACTTTTCTTCTAGGTGGAGATTTGACTTTCATTGTTTGCCCATCGCTCTTTCCTGGCCTAAGGCAGGAAGGACATGTTTTTCAGTCTCTGTGTGGGAGGGGACTTTGCTACAAATTTTATGCATTCATTTTACCTTTTAACAATTGTTTTTTCTAATCTTGCGTTTCTTTCAGGGTTTGGTTTTGGATCATCTAACACGTAAGTACCATTTTGTGTCTAATTCTTCATTAAAAATCCAAATAGAATCAGAATAGAAGAGTTGACTGGTTTACAAGAGCAAGCTTTGGAAGTAGCAGTAACAAAGTAGTTCTGATTCCCTTTGTACTGGCACTGCGTAGAGCTTAAAGTCCAGGCTCTGAATATGTGCTTTCCAGTGAGGTTACTCTTTCGTATAAGAGAGAGTTTTCAGTTACATTGTGCTCTTTCTCCACCTCTCGGGCACATGTTGTGTGTGCTGAAGCTGTGCGTGTGAATCTAATATCTACTCCATTTGCCAGGTTGAAACTGGGAATGAAATAAGTTGATACCTTTCTGGCTGAATTGGGATGCGGATTTTACAGTTAAAGAACGGGACTAAGAGTTGAGGTTAACTCTGTCACCCACTCTGCCACCAGCTTGGGGGATTACTTCTAGCAAGTTTCTTTTACTTTGTTTCCCTGTCAAATAGAGAAAGCGTGAGCATAATTATATCTCGTTAGTATGTGTTGATGCAGTCTCAGGTAGAAGATGCTGGAAATACTAGTGCTTTTCCCAGTTCTCTAGGGAGACTGGAGGTTTGTTTGAGCTCTGCTGAATTAATGCTGCCTGAGGGAGACTCTGGCACTCATTGCTGTGCTGGTTGTTTTTCTTGCTCCACAGATCTTCCTCTGGATTTAGTGGATGGAGAAGTTAAGAACATCCTGAACTCTCCTGTAGAACTGTGCCGAAGCTCCTGCGTTCATGAGTCACCTCCATGATCAATATCCAAATGGCTTTTCTTTTAAATACAAATTCTCAGACCAGACTTTTTTTTTTTTTTAAGAAAAAGATTTTGCTTATTTTTATGCAACACTTGTTCTCGCTCTATATTAAACTATTTTATCTGCCTTGATGTTATTTGTGTTGGAAGGGTTTATCTCCCTGGATCTAGAAGAAATAGAAGGATGCTGTGGTTACCAGCCCCGTACTGGACTTAGCTTTCTGTTGGTCATCCCTTGCCTGGGCAAGGGAGTAGCTCAAGTTAGTTCCTGATATAAACCAGCACATTTTTCATTGAAGAGAATGACTGATTATCCCAGGCTCTTAAGAAGGGGCTGAAGTTTGTGCCCTGATAATTTTAAGTAGAGGATGGGGCGCATGCTTATCTCACCGAAGTGCTAAAACTGAGTCATGTGTGAGCCAGAGGCTTAGTGGAGAAATAGGAAATTAGAAGAAAGTGGCAGCGTGCAGAACATGTTCCCATGGCAGTAACATTCAGCAAAGAGGTGGGAAGTAAAAGCTCTTCTATTTTTACCTTTCTGTAAATTTTACAGAACTCAGAAAATGGAACTCAGGTTATAGGGAAAACTTCTGGCCCTTGAATTAGAAGTGTGACCTCCGTCCGGAGGCATTAGTGATTTTGCAGCTTGTGGCTCTGGCTGTTGGATTCTGCTGTCGGCTGCGTTTTTTCTAACGTGTGTGAGATTGTACTTTTTCCCTGTAGCTCTTAGCTCTGGTCAATAACGTTTGTGAAATTCTCATATGTTTATACTTGAGCATACTGAGCAAATGTTTTAAAGAATGCCCTGAAGGCATTCTGGACAAACACTTTTTCTATTTGATGCCTCTGACCTCTATGAAACCTCTAAATGATGTAACGGCGTTTTGTTGCTCTGTGAAAAATGCAGTTGAAATAACGGCTTGTGTAGTAGCTGAATACATGCAGATTGGATGGCTTTATCTTGTTGGTCCTATTAGGACATTTTGGGGTACTTCTGCTTTTTCTCGTTTGAGCAGAAATGTTCTAACGTATCTTTTTTTTTTTTTTTCTTTTTACCACACAGTATGATGACAAATGTCATTTTCTGTTTTGGTGGGCAGGTGGTCGCTTTTTGCCATTGTAAATAGTTGATAACTGCTTGTTTTCATGTCTGGTGTTATAAACTAAATACTTACATCTAGCAACAGTTCCTGAAGAAATCGCTTTTTTCTAGTCAACCTAAAAAGTTAGCGTTTGTCCTAACTCCTGTCCTAGTTGTGGAAGATGTCCTTCCTCTCTCTGCTCCAGGCAATGCCTAAGGTAGGTTCCCTTTAAAACGGAAGACCGCTGAAATGGGGGATACAGTGCACAAGGAGGGCTTATTTTTAGATACGGAGAGGCTTTGCGGGGCTGTAGGCTCTAAGGCTTTTACATGTGGGCTGGATTTGAGAACCCCGGGCCGCCGCGTGTCGGGTTGGAGATACCGCCGTTGTCAGGGGCTTGTTTGTAACCTCCCTTTCCCTCTAATGGAAGAGGGCGAGCGCCCGCGGTCCTGCGACCACAGCGCTAGAATGCAGGAGGAGATTTCCTGAAATGTGCTTGTTTGGAGGTGGGTTGAAGTGTGTGCGCCCTCCCAGTACGTTCTCCGGGACTATACAACGTTTCTGAAGGCCTAGAGGTGATACTGCTGTTCTGCTTTCCTTCCTCTTTATAAATAGCAGCTGGCCCAAACCATTGACCTTAAATTCTTTGCATTAATCTCCCCTGGCTGTGGCATGCGACACCTCCTAGCGAGGCCGTATCAGCTGTGCTCCCCCAGATAGCTAATAAACCTCTTGCTATGGAGAAGATTGGCTTGGTAAGAATGTGCTGTTGGCACGCTGAGCCATTTCAAGTTTCTTTTTCGGAATGATGGGAGCAGTTGGGGGTTGTCCCTGCTGTGCTGCTTGGTACCTGTTTAACTCCTTTACCCTCTGCAAGTGAAGGACCATTAGAATTACTCCAGATCCTGATTAAACACGCGTTTTCTTGCTGTGCTTCCAAATTCATGGCAGAAACAACCCAACCCCCTGAACTATCTGCCCTTGAGAAACGGGTGCCGCTCCTGGTTTCCATAGTAGCTGCCGGAGGAGCTGAGCAGTGTAGAGAGGCTGATCGTGACCACAAGCCTACAGGAATATGCACAAAACGTAGCAAAGTCGAACTTCGAAAAATCTGCATTTTTATTAGATGACTCAAGGACTTGGCAAGTGCGTGTGGTGCTGGGTCGGTGGTTGCCAGAAGCTGTTACAGTCTGTCATCGGTGTTAGGTGGCCTGTGATCTCGTGGCCTCTGTCCAGTTTTTTGTGGACAGATGTCCACCAAAGAATAAGGCTACTGACACAGAAAGCCCCCGTCTTGGCAGAGCTGGTAAAAAAGCTGAGGACTGCCTGGGCTTGGAGCCCTCGTTCCATTAGTTGTGTTGTCCAGGCTGGTTAGTCCTCGAATAACTAATAGCAAGTGTTCCACGACTACTCTGGAGGAGCTGATCTTTTGTCTGTGCTAATGTGGTTGTGGCCTTTTTTTTTCCTGCCGTTTCAGTATGGGAAGAAATCTTCCGAGGCTTTTATCAAAGGTGGATTCTTAATTATTCCTAATGAAAGAAATAATATAATTTCCCCCCTCCTCCTGAGACTGGGCCATGGCCTCGAGGCACGGGAAAGCCAAGTGCTGGTGGTGCTCCGCTACGGCCGAGCTCCTGTGGTGGTGTTACGGACCTGGGGGGAGCCTGAGGCGTAGAGAGGATCTCCCAAAATCCATGGAGAGACCGCACCAGGGATTGCTGCTTCCTCAAAGGCTAAAGAGCAAGAAAGAAAAGTGCCTTTTTTCTGGAAAAGGGGCAAAAGGTAGCTTTGTCACAAAGAGGCACAAAAAGAGAAAAATTATTTAATCTGTTTTAGAGGGGTTTTATTGTATAATACTCGGTGTTCCAGAATACAGAGTACCAGCGGCCATCCCGCTTGGTCCAGATCTGTCTCCTGGGAGGGAAGAACATCATTTCTTGGGCCCTTCTGTGCCGCAGCAGTGGGGCGGGGAGAGGCAACCAGAGGACAAATGCCGGCGGCGTCCTTCTGCTGTCGAACCGAGGAGTGATGGCAGGGCTGAAGTTCATCCCGTGCTGCTGACCAAAACCCTGGTGATGCTCGGTGGGAGAAACCAGACGCGGTTCTGACGTGACCATCTGCTCAGGACGGGTTTATCAGCCTCAACAACGAGCTGCCACTGTGCATTTGTGTGTGGTGAGTCTCGGGGGTGAGCAGGATCCTTCTTAGAGATGGTGGAGGTCAGAAAAGCGCCGCTGGACATCTCGGACCATGCTCCGGCTGCTGGGAGCAGGGAGTGAGGCAGTGGAGAGGCAAAGGCAGGCGGTAGCAGCACCTCCCCTCCCACCATTTGCCCAGGATGTGGGGCACAGCCTCGTCGGCGCTGGGCTCTGCCCCTCACCAGCCGTCCTGCGCAGAGGTGCCTCCCTTCGCCCCCTCAGCCCGTGTGCGCGTCCCTGCCGCCGCAGGCCAGCCGCCCGGAGGAAGTGACATTTTATTTCTCCCTTAGTTTTCATGTGTCCTGCCCTTGTGCATTGCTTTCAGCCTTGCTTAAATAATCCTGCCTGAGCACGTGTGGTAGCGCCCAGGGAGTTTTTGTTCCTAGACAAACGTTGTGTTGAGCCCCGGGGTTTGGGAAGAGGCGGCTGCAGCTCGGTGGGGGTCACAGAATGGCCTGGGTTGGAAGGGAACTTAAAGACCATCCATGGGCAGGGACACCTCCCACCAGCCCAGGTTGCTCCAAGCCCCGTCCAACCTGGCCTTGAACCCCTCCAGGGATGGAGCAGCCACAGCTTCTCTGGGCAACCTGGGCCAGGGGCTCACCCCCCTCACAGCAGAGGATTTCTTCCCAACTTCCCTCGGTCGGCAGCAAGACCGGCCCCGTCCTCCCTCCCTCTCACGCAGCGAGGCCCCAGGGTCTTGCAGCCATCAAGAAAACACCGACTCTTCCTCACCGAGGGATGAGCTGGGACATGTTGGCACGTTCTTGAGCTCTGCACACCTACGTGTGCCCGTGGGCTTCTATCTCTGCTCCCCAGGGCCCCGCTGCTCCGCTCAGCGCCCTCCCTGCCTTGCGCTGCCCCCACCTCGGTTTTCTGCAACTTTCAGTAGATCACAAAGCTCCTTCTCTGCAAACATCTCCCTGGCCCCCGCCGCAGAGCCGGGACTTCTCCATACGTGCCTTTATCGCCCCCGGGCACGCTTTGTGCCGCCAGCGCCCTGTCTGCGCCGCGGCCGTTCCCCCAGCGCGAGATAAAATGAAGTGCTCTGGCACCGTTCCTGGGCGCTCGCAGCCGCGGGGGGTGCTCTGGCCTCGGGCTGCCGTCCTGCCTCGTCACAGCACCCCATCCCAGCGCTGGGAGGGACGGTCACCCCCCGTCACCCCCTCGCTGGGCGCAGGGTGCTGGGCTCAGTGCTCCTGGCAGCACCTCTCTGCAGGCGCCGGGAGCTTCGGCGCTTCAAATGCCCTGGGCCTAAATGGTGCCCGAATGGCTTCTGCATCAAAGGTGACGTACGCTCTTGCCCTGTTTTGAGGGGGAAACGTGGGACAGCCCCGAGGTTACGGACGGTGGTGGGGTCAGACCCGGCTCTCCAGGGCGGCTCTCCCGCGTTTGGGCTGTTTGCCAGGACGCTGTACCCAGCAAAGGTGTCACTGGAGGCAGCCTTGGAAATGCGGATGGTTTGAGGAGCTCTGTCGTAATTACGTGCAAGCAACACGTGAACAGTATTTTTTATTTTTTTTTTAATAGGTACTTCGAGACTCTTCAGCGCATTGCTAAAAATATTTTGCTTTAAAACTCGAAAACATGAAGGAATAAAATGAGTGTTTGCAGCTGAGCAGCTTAACAAGATGAGAGATAAAGGAAATGGGAAACAAAACCTGATTTGCATCAGCAGAGGGAAGTCCCTGCAAAAAGTTTTGAGCAAGGACCGTGGAGGCCAGGGGGCGTTTCTTCAAACGAAGGAGCCGTTTCCTCAGTCTGCTTAAAACTGAGGTTAGAAAATCGTGAAGCCAAGCAACAGAACCTCTGGAAAGGTGAAGTTTGATGCGTGGGCTCAGCGTTCACAAATGCTCCGCAATAAAGGCGGAACGTTGGCGGTACCTGAAGCCCCAGAACTGGGCTCCGCTCTGGCCCCGGCTCTGCTGGGCTCGGCAGCCGCCGTCCTCCCCACCTCCCCTCTGCCTCCTCGGGGCTTTTCCAGCCGCTCTGCGCTGACAGTAAGCGACCGGGTGCTTTCGGCTTTTTCAGGGTGTCACCCAAAACAGCTGTGAGTTGGCTGGTGTCCCCTCTCCCTCCCTCTCCAGAACTAGGACATCTAAATTTAACCTGCTATCAACAGATGAAGCCGGAGAGTTTCCACTGGGGAAAGGAATCCCGCCCAGAACCTGTCCTCTCCTCTCCTCGGCCTCCATCCCTGCACATTCCTGTCCTCGAGCCGTGACCTCCCGTACGTTTTGTTCCTCCCCTTCCCCTGCAACGTTTAGGTTTGTGTTGCTGCTGGTGGAGCTTCTCAGCCATGGGGCTGTTGGGTCTCACGTGGCCTGTGGTGGCCTCGGTGGCCTGTGGATGGTGGTGCCCGCTCTCCCCGCTGCCCGTGCCGAGGGTTGGCTACAACCGTTCAGGGCCATAACGGGCTTGGGAGAGGCTCTTGTTCGCTGCGGGCAGGACCCAGGGAGATGCGGCGAAGGGGGGACAGCGGTGTGGGATGCCCCTTGTTGGGGGTGGGAAGGCCCCGAGCGCGGTGTGGCCGCTGCAGCCCCAGCGGGGTCCGGGGGTGCTGGGCGGGAGCCGGTGCGGCAGAATTGTCCTGCAGCAGGACGAGCGAGACGTCGCTGCTCCTGGGAGGCGCCTTCACGCTTCTCTGCGGGTTGGATGTGAGAGCAGCAGAACTACTGAAAAACCAGCCGGGCCACCCCTGCCCACCCAAAATAATTCTGAGTTTCCTTTACTGGAAAACAACCAACACCTAAATCCGAATTTTTATTTTTTTTGTGGGGGGGAATGAATAATGAAATGAATGCAGCGTGGTATTTGAAAACCAGATGTACACTGCAGCAGCTTTTAACCTCTCGTTTGCCCAGGTGGGAAAGGACGGGGCTGCGCTGAGAGCCCGCCGCTCCCCAGCCGTTTCGGCTTTTTCAGCAGTGTTTACAGCAAGCATCTGACCAGGCTTTTGCTAAACAAGCAAACAGCGTCGGGAAACCCAACCGTGCGGAAGTTCGGCTGCTGCCTGCGCCGACAGGCTCGGCTCTGTCCTGCCGCCACACGACACGCGGCAGCCGGGTAATGAAAAATGCAGGATGTCGGCTGGTACGTTTAACCAGAAACCTCCGCGCTCTATCTGATGCTGACATGGAGAGAGAAGGCACTCGTGGTAAATAGGGTGTTCATCGCCGCCTTGAAACGCGAGCGCAGAGGTGGTGGAGCCATTTGTTTAAAAACAGCCACCGCCCAAACGACTCCAGGCAGACGCATTTGAAAACTTCACTTTATTTCTCTGTCCGTTATAAAAGCAGGGTTTTGTTTTTTACATCTCTGTTAAGTGTCCAGACTCGGTACATCTTGGTTTTGTTTTCACAGTATCTCTGCAAGACCAAGGACGATTCTTATTGCTGCGCCGGGAGCCGGGGCAGGGGGGGACAGCGGTGCCGGGGCTGGGGCAGCCCCCGCCGTACCCCCCCGTACCCCCGTGCTGGACCCAGCCTTCTCTCCGCTGCGCCCGCTCAACAGGTCTGCTCCCCCCCAACGCTGCTTAATACCTTTATTGACTCCCCGAGGGGCCGTCCCTCTCTCGCCACGCTCGTCAAGGGTAGGAAAGGAGAACCAAAGGGCCCGTGATGTTCTTGCCGTGTTGGCCAAGCTCCATGGCGTCTCCCAGCCCCTGCCCCGCGGCTGCCGGGGCGGGGAGAGGGCGCAGGTGAGGGTCTTGGCCAGGGCTCGCCCTGCTGCCTCCCACCCTGGACCACTGTGGGGTTTCGACAGGGACGGTCCGGCTCCCGTGCCATGCGGGGCCGTAAAGAGCTGAGCATCGTTGATGAGAGAGGTGAGGCAGAGACAAGCTCACGTACGTCATTATCCCGCGTTGGTGCCCCATCACCTCCCCAGCGCCTCCTTTGTGCATTCCCGGTTCTGCAAAAAGCTGCCAGAGAAGGAGCTTTATTTACCTCTGCTGATTTACCACCTTACTCGCCGCAGGGTGCCCCAGCTCCCCAGACATTTAAGTCCCCGTTGGGACCCCATCAATCCCTGTTCTAACCACATGGCTACTAACCAGCCGTGCCAGTAGTGATGTCTGTAGCACCTGTTACCTCCAACCACCCTTCCTTTTACACTCAGTCTGTCCCCATCAGTTTTCTAATGAAGCAGCATTGGGAAAACATCATTTTTAATCACAACGCGTCAAATCTCGAAAGCGGCAGCATCGCTATTCTGCGCCGTGTCTGGTGATGTGAATGGAGGTGGAGGGGCACGTCTCAACCTAGGCACGGGATAAAGGCATTCTTTGGGAAGGAAGAAGTCCATGCAAAGCTGACCCCAAAGTGAAATTTGAATTTCGTATTTTACTGCTCAGCTGGGTCTGTTCAGTGCAACAGGACGAATTAGCCAGGAGGTTACTACCAAATTGCATGGATGCATCCAGTCCGCCAGGTAGAGGGAGTAGGAGGGACCAGATTTACTTAATGCACTGGAGACTAAGTCCAACACGCAGCTAAGTGGAAAAGGACGTAGGTGTTCCCTGAATGTGGTTTTTGGTGACTGAGAAGAAATCTTTCCTTGGAATTCCTTTGTGCAGCTAATTAAGACAACTGGGTCTGATTTCTTCAACCTGTGCTGACATCGGTGAGAACTGTAAGTACTCAGCACCTGGAGACAAAGTGAATACCAGACAAGAATACCCCTTCTGCTCCCACCTGCGGGACTGCCCGGAAGCGCACCTACGCGGCTGCCGAGACGCGTGTAAGCGCTATCGGCTATTCACCCACAGCTCACGTCTTGTCCTCTTCTGCATGTATTGCCTAGGAGAAAATACAGGCCAGTCCCAAAGGGCTGTGCCGGTAGAGCCGTAGTTAGGGTTTGAATCCACGTAAGAAAATGGAGTTTAATACAGAGAGTGACTGTGCAAGTCAAAGTCTCCCTAGCTTCATCCTTTATAGTCCCAAAGCCTAGATTTAGGCAACCTTTGGCTCGTGGATTTGGGTTTGATCCAGTCCATTCGTTTGCAAGCTTCTTGTTGTGCTGGACCTCAAAGATCTGCCCGCTGGAGAGAGCAGCTCCATGGCCGAGCACCTCCGAAAAATGGGGGGTTGGTGCAGGGACCCAGGATCCTTGTTTGCTGGTTTGCGGCTGGGGGGAAGGGGGTGGGCGTATCTTCTGGGCATCCCTTCCCCAGGCAGGTGGTGATGTCGGACCTGTTGCCGAAGTAGATGGCGTGGCTTTGGAGAAGTGAGGAAGGAGAACTTCTTGCTGGTAATGTCCACGTGGAAGGTGAAGATGGCAATAGCAGCGAGTCGGTGCCTCTCGGAGGGGAGAGCCTTTGGAGCAGCGTGTGTGTGGCCGTGAGACCTGTTCGGAGCAGCTCAGCAGGGCCAGGCTGGAGTCTGGCACGCCGGGTGCTCTTCAGTCCCAGCTCTTGAGGCGAATTTTTAGTAAGAGGAAGAAGCGTTCTATCTAGGGGAAGGAGCTGCCGAGGGAAGGGGAAGTGATCTGCCTTAGGCCATGTGCTGGAGCAAGAGAGCGGATCCTCTGCTCCCCGTCCCGTGCCCTGTCCTCCAGATGCCACCTCTGCTGCAGAACTTCCTCCGCCTGCAAACCCTGCCCCTCCCGCTCCCACAGCCTCCCCCGCAGAAGTGCATCTGGTTATCTCTGAAGCCATCTGGCCCTTACTGAAACCTAGAGGTTCCACCCCCTGCCCCCAATGCACCTTTCTCACCGGAGGATCTACCCCCGAGGGCCGGGGGCTGCCCTGCTGGCACCTTCTCGTGCATTACACAGATGGTTGTGCCGTGACAGTACCATGGTCCTGTCTGTACCCCATTCCTGACAGTCACGGACATCGTGAGGCCATTTGGAAGAAAATTACCTACTGGCCCCAGTGTGATTTGTTATTGGGGGAAGAGCAGCTTTCCATAGCTTTTGCTTGTAGTGTTTGCTAGGAATGGGTGCCTGGTATTCTCAGACGTGGCTGTTCCTGAATTATGGCTATTGCCGAGTAGACTTGGTAGATAAAGATCTGCCCTCACTTACACCCGTGCGTCTCCAATGACTTCAGAAGGATCCTTTTTATATCCTGCTCTTCTTACAGCACCATCATCTGAATTTCATGGGAAAACAGGGCAACAGAGCTTCACCAACAGCAGCCGGCGCGCGAGCCGTTGGCTCTCGGGCCACGAGAAGGTGAGACCGTGGGCTAGCTGGGCAAACACCTGCGTGTCCTAAAGACAAACCCGGTGGGAAATCCCCCTGCCCTCTCGATCCTTGTTGACTCCCAGGGCCACAGCTCCAGCTGTGAGATTATCCGGTATTACAATGCTAACGGGAGGCTGCGATCACCACGTGTGAGCAGTGCAAGTCTGCCTGCTGCCCCTCCGGCGAAGCAGGGAGATGGCCTAGCAGCTCCCACTCAAGAGACATCCCACAGCAGGTTTGTTATTTGCATTGCTTTGAAACTGAGATTATTTCCATGCTTCCTTCTTCCAGGTTTCAAAACCAGGAAGACTTTCTTTTTATCACGCTTCTTCCGATTTCATGCCCTTTTCATCCATCGGCCCATGACACGCTGGCAATCTATTCCTTATTCCAAAGCTTTCTCCCAGAAAATCTGTAGAAAGGACATTCTGCCTGGTGGTGGTTTTGTTGGTTTTTTTCAAACATAGCTTTAAGGCAAAAGTTTGGCAATGCAAAGCAAAGTCTACATAAGGCCGCATGACTTGGATTTGCAACTCAGAACCTTACAGCTTGGAAAAAAAAAAATAATCCTTATCTTAAATAGTCAACTTTTTGCTCCAGGAAATTGTTTCGTTCTCAACCAAAAAGGAAAAAAAAAAAAAAAAGATTCTTTAAATCCCAAATAAAATGTTCTTATTGTTCTGGGCAGTCTGGACAAGCTAATGAGACTGAAGTTCAAAAAGTAACTAAAGTAGGGAAGAAAAAGACAAAAGCTCTACGGGTAGACATCAGTGTTAGTTTCTTCCCTTAGGAATCCAGTGATGAGACAGACCCCGGTCAAAGGTCTCCTCTTTAGCTTTAGCACAGTGAAATCCGTCCCAATGGGAGAAGGTAGAATGGTTGCATTTGTTGAATGACTAAAAAGTGCATTTTGATTTTGCTCAGATTATACGTGTGTATTCTAATACCTAAGTGATTGTTTTGCTTCAGGTTGTTTTTGTTTTTTATTCTCCCTTTTAGTGCCGGGACGCCAGGTGTATATTACCGATGTTTTGGAGGTATCACCACAAGTGGTGGTCCATCCTTTGGCCTCCACATGAGTACCTGAGCATCATTGGCATTGGGTTTGACAAGGGCACTGGGTGGTATTGGCTCATTCTTGCTAAGGACCTGGGGCTGCTCTTGAGCAGAGGGCTCCTGCAGCTTGGCACGCTGCCCCAGGGGTCTGCTGGGATTCACCTCGATGCCCAGCCTCATGCGCCATTTGATAGTCTGCAAGGTCACCATTTCGTTGGTAGCCGTGTTGGTTGCAACCAGCCAGGTGGTGAAGCTTTGATCCCGGTGAATGCTTGTGAGTTTGGCCACATTGCTCTCGCTGACGGGCACGGCCCACGTCACGCTCGGGTAAAAGTTGTCGTTCATACTGATGTTGAACTTGGACTCCTTCTTTGTGGGACCCACGATGGTGCAGGTTTCTGTCGTGTTTCCATACCAGGGATAGTTCACTCCGTCTGAGTCGCTGATGGCCTGGATTTTACCATCCAGTAGATCTGGAAGCTCCCAACTTGACCTGCAATAAGCAACAACAAATTAAGGATAATGCATTAATTAACTAGTTTAGAAACATGCCGAACTTTGAGGAAGGAGTTGTGAACGCATCCCCCCTTTAGCTTTTACTGGAATTTGTGCCTTTCACACCATCCTGCCGAAAAAGCTCATCCCTGCCATTAATAGTGTCTGCAGATTTCCAGGACTGGTCACCAAAGTCCATCCTGCTGTTCAACGCCACTGAGGAACCACCACCCAGCAGGGCCAGGGCTTTCCTTGCAGGGACCGGTGGCTACCTGGAGCGGTTCAAAATATGTGGGTGTTTAAGTGATGCTGCAAAGGGCAGGTGCTCAGCAAACTCCGGTGTTGGAGAAAATCCAGCACTGGAGGTCTCCTCTTGCAGCTCCCTGGCTGCCGGAGCACGGCTGAACACAAGGACTCGCTCCAGCACCGCGTGGGGGATCTCCTGCCTCTTGGGCTGGTGAGCGCAGGGCTCGGGGCTGAGGTTCCTCCTCTCAACAGCATAAAAATCTCCCGCGTGGGCAGAAGAATGGGCAAGTTCAGAGCTGGCCCTGGGGGTGAGGTGACAAAGCCCTAAGGAGTGGAAGATCAAGGACTCAGCCGGACCATAAAGCTTCCCTGTTGACTGCAACCTCCTGAACCAAAGGTTCCCACTGCCTTACGCTGTTCTTTCTTTTCAGCCCCTACCAGCAAACACTCATTTTCTCTCTGGATGAGCCGACGTCCCTCCCCGCTGGCTGCCTGGCGCTGGCAGTGTAACCCATCCTGCTCCAGCCCTAGGACGGACCCAGTTCCAGGGGCTGGGGATGGTGTTACGGTAACCAGAGACAGCGGGGCCGGCCAGCTTGTACAACTGCCTGCGCCCGCCGCCTCTGCGCTGTGCCGGCCAGACGGGCGGAAAGGTCAGCCTCTCTGGCGAGACAGTAAGTGAAAACAGTCCTCTGTCACCTTGTAATGCTGATGCAAAACGTGGAATTATTTTTTTTTTATTACTTCCAATTCAATTTTTAAGATTAGATTTGCCAATAGAAACGAGCTACTGTAAACATCTCAGAAAACGGGTTAGATATTTGCAGAGTAAAGGCACTAAGATGGCACGGCCACAGACCACGTGCTCAGAGCCGGTATTTTAAGGACATTCTTTTCAAAACCAGGCGGCTCTAATGCACCTTCTCCTTCCTGCTTACAACTCGGCCCTCCCCGCCACCCCGAGATGACGTCCCCGCTGCCCAAGTGGCAGAAGGGGCATGTGCCAGCGTGACCAGCTCGCTCCCGCTGTGGCACCTGTGGTCGTCCCCGTGGGGGGGCCGGGACGCTGGGCTGGGGACTGGCCCCCCAAGCCCTGCGGCTGCGGGCTGGGCCGGGGCACCCGGCTTATCTTGGGAGGGAGAGAGAGGGGACACGCTGGGGCTCGTCGGGGGAACTCCCCAAGCCTTTAATAAGTCCAGTGCTGCGGCTCACGATAGCTCCCTGAGCGAGGGGGGGACACACACGCGTCGGGCTCTGACGCAGCTTTGGGACAATCTGCTCCTCTCCACTGGCCAGGACTAATGTGATCGTCTCACAAGGCTGTTCTGATTGTTAATTAGTTAATGACCGTGAAGTGCCTCCATGTTTGTAACCGCTGGATCGTTCAGCAGTTAGCTGTAAATGTCTGGCTGTAGCTAGAAGATGCCATGGGGGATTTAAAGATCTCGTTTATCTTTTCTCAAGCGAGTGGGGAGTCCTGGCAAAAAATCTGCCCTGTGCAGGCGTTGGCAAGGGGCTGCGTGGCGCGGGGGACGGCTGGTTTGCAGGTTGGACGGCCTGGCTGGACCACAGAAGGTGAAGGGCAAGGCAGGACGTGGGCTGCTCTGCGGGATGCAGGGATGCTCTGCGGGATGCTCCGAGCAGCAGGACGGGGGGGCAGCAGCAGCCGGGGGTTATGCAAGGGTGACGTCTCCCCGCACAGATTTACGGGCTGCTGTCAGCTCCGGCGGCTGCAGCAATCCTCTCCTTGAGCTCACAGCCAGCAGGCAGAGGGAGTCCTTTCCCTGGAAGAAAATTTTCAGCGAAGGCAGCCAAAAGGAGATCCCTGAGCAATCCTGCCAGGACCCCCATCCACCAGAGAGATGTTCCTACGCTCTGCTCTCTAAACCCGAGTCATCCTGGCTCGCCGCCCCCCGCGCTCGTCAGAGAGAGCTGAGAAGGGAAAGGCTCCGGGGACGCTGGATGAACTCAGCCCTCGGCGGGCGGATGAGCGGAGGTCGTGCTCTGCAGCCCCCCACCTCCTCCCCAGCGCTGAAACACCATCTGGGGGCTCTTTCTCTCCCTTCCAGCAGATGGTTTAGGATTACTCTCCATTCAGACCGTGTCCAGCGCTCAGTTCAGCTGTCACCGGGGGATGAGATGTGACAATTTCCTGGAGGTTTGCTCTGTGACAGACGTGGTGCTAAGGTGCAGCCACAGCATCTCCGTGGGTGCGGAGGTGCCAAACCAGGACTGGAGATGCTACGAGGGAGGCTGATAACCCCCCTGGGCTGCTCCAGCCTACTCAGGTCAGAGTCTGGGGGGCAAATGGCAGGAGAACCAGATAGAGGATGCTCAGGAACCGCAGTTCAACTAGGATCTATTTGCCCCTGTGTTCCTTCCCAGCAGCGGTATCTGACCCCAGACAGCTCCCTACAGAATGACAGGACCTTCTCGGGACTTGCCCAGGGTTTAAATGAGAACAAAAAGGTGGAGTTGTGTCGCTGAAGGCAGGATGCTGCCTGCAGAGCCTGCGAAACCCCACCACAAAGCCCAGCGTGTCGGTGAGCAGGGTGTGTGTTGGTGAGCAGCATGGCTGCGCCCAGGGTGGCTCTGAAGAGCGCCCCGCTTAAGAGAAGGCATGGGCAGAAGCGGGGAAGAAGAAACTGTCCCGTGTTTCTTTGTGGAGCACGCTGCGCCTAATTCTAGCGAGTGTGGTTAAACCTGGGATTTCAAAACCGTCACGCTTATCTGCACAGCTTGGTAACGAGAAGAGAAACGAGGCCTTACAACGGTCCCGTGACCCGAGTGAGAGTGGAGGCTGCGCGGTGGCTGCTGGTGGAGCTGGCTGCCCCTCGCCCGCTGCCAGAGCAGAGGCTGCGTGCCAGCCAGGTGAGCAGCCTTTGCTTGCACAGCGTGTCCGTGTCAAATAACACGCCAACAACTGCCCTTTTGGATGGTTTTGGAAAGAACGCTGTGGAATGATCTTTGGCTGCATCAGCATCTTTCTGCGGTGGTGTTGAGCCAAGAAAAGATCAGAAAGTGCCCAGCAAACACTTTGCTGACAATAGCAGGGAAGAGGCGTGAAAAGAAACCAACCTATCTGGTTTCCTGGGTTCACTATAGCTGATCACCTCCAAAATCAGTGGGTTCTGGCGTGTAACAGTGCCAAGCTTGTTTCTGCCGCTTCTGAAACCTTCAGAGTCAGTATGGGCATCACCAAAGACTGCAGCTGCCAACAACCCTCTCTTAACAAATGTTGTCGTGCACCAGGAGGAAGAACTTTGAGCTATTTCTCGTGGCACAACTGTAGCCCTGCTGCTGACAGCCAAGCAGCTTTATGTAGGTTTTAGCCTCCCAGATCTCATTCAGATATGTTTCTTCCTGTTCTGCCGCACGAAATGAAGCCCCCAGCTTATCCCTGGCCCTCCAGATGGCCGCCCCACAGCACGAACCCAAGCAATCCCTGCAGCAGCCTGGGCAGGGACGGCAAATCCAGGCACGGCAGCCTCCAGCCCCGAGCACCCAGCGGTGACATGTCTACGTTCAGTTAACCTTTTCAGACAGGCATCGGGCACTATCGCATCCTCGGCCCCCATTCCTTAAAGCTCCTAATTAGTCACGGGCCAGATGGACTTGCGTAACCTCCTACTTTCCGGCACCCTTCCTCTCCACCAGCTCCCTGGAGAAGACAAACCCTGCTCAGACCCAGCCCGTGCTCCCAGCAGGTACCAGGGCAAGGGGCGGGTGCAGCGAGAAGCCACCTTGGCTATCCCACATCGCTGCCTCTGCCTGCCTCCCTGCGCTGGCGACTTCCTTTCCAGCAAGAAAACCTCAGATTCAGAGCTGCTTAAGTCTAAATTATCCTTTCGAGCGTCTCTCTCACCTACTCTGGCACGTCAAGCAATTCAAGTCAGGGTTGTAGGGAAGAGGAGGAAGGAAATGAAAGATGTTCCCCAGCTGTGGGAGCCACGCTGCTGTGGTCCCTCTTCCCCCCGTCCTCCAGCTGCAGGGTCCTGCCTCGGCGCTCGAACCGGTGGCTGGTTCAGGGGGGTAAAACTAGCAGAAAACTGGCATTGAGCAAAAGGGACGCGTTTCTGCTGGTTTAGCTGCGCAGGCTCAAGTCAGACCGGAGAGCCTGTTTAACCGGGCTACAGTGCGTGCTTACAGCCCAGGTAAGGGCCAGGGGCCGGCACGGGCAGCGAAGCCTTTTCCTCTAAACCCCTGGAGTAAATTCCCATGGTGAACTGACCTCCCTTCACTTCCCACGGAAAGCATAACCTTTTTTTCTTCGGTGAAATCTGGTTTTGATTGTGTTTTCCCTCCCGAGTGCTGGGGGTTTGTTCTCTTGACAAGCCGATTTCTCGAGTTCATCCTGTCTCTGCTGCAGGGCACCGAAGATTTAATCTTGCAAGAGCGAGATGCCCGGTAAGGCAAAGCAATGATGTGACGCTGCCCAGCTGCCCCACCGGGTCCTCCAGGGGAGAAATAGCTACCTGAAACTTCTCCAGATCCTTGGCTGATCGTATGCAAACTCCGATGTATTTATCTCTCTGTTTTGCATATCTCCATCTGCACTGCTTCTTGCACATCTCCATGGAGATGAAGAAACAAGGCTGGATAATGCCATTCCGGCGGTGCCCAGCCCCCGACACGGGTCCCACCGGGTTCTGCACGACCCGGTGCGGAAACCAGCGCCCGCCGCAGGAGATCCCAGCGGGGACCTGGTCCAGCTGCTCCTGCCCAGGCCAGAGCTCCATGGCCTGATCCTGCCGCCTCCCGCTGCACAGCAGCATCCTTCCCTAGGGGCACAGGGGAAAACCCGGCTCGGGGGAGCACTAACACCAGCCAAGGGGCCAAACGGGAGTTTGCCCCAGTTCCGCACGGAGGGGGGGGTCAGGGAGCACAGCCGCATCCTCACGCTGGGGGCTGTCACGTTCCCAGCAGCATCTGCTGACTCGCACGGAAAATAATGCCAGCTTTTCCATGTTATCTGAGCTTTATTTTTCCTTTATGTTTAAAAATACTGCATTTAGCCCCAAAATTTGTCAGCACCACTTTAAACGTGTGTGTCTAAATTATCCCCTCTGCAGCTACCATCCCTATAGGAGCGTTACGCACAGCTCCATCTGCTCCAGTATTTCTCAGCTGTTTCTGTCCTCGATGTAATGGCCAGCTTAGACACAGCTAACAACTTCGACGCATAAAAGTGAAAAATTAATCCAAAGCCTGCTCTAAGTATTAGCGCTCTGGTTGACTGACTGATATTTTTTTTTTATTATTATTATTATTATGTTCTGTTTGCCTGTCACCACAGTGGGTAAAAAATATGTATGTTCCAATAGTCCCTTCATCATGGAAAGTTGGGGCAAATACTCAGTTGGCATAAATCAATGCAGCTCCGCGGAGGTCAGTGGGATTACAATGAGTTACACCAGCTAAAGGCTTGGCCCCTCCTTTCAGATGGGTTTGTGTCCTGTCTCTCTATAACGGTCTTCCAAGAGCATGTTTCAATGGCATTAAAAGAGGCTTTTTCTCCCAAACGCCTTTATTTATAGCTTTCAGATGGCGATGGGTCTACAGAAAGAGAGCGGAGGAACAGACCAGCTCCTGCTTATGTTTGGGTAACTCTTATTTTTATATCAGTTAAATGTCATTAAGCCTCTTAAGGAAAAAAAAAAAATCTTTGTTTCCATGATTTTCTGGCTAATAGCTCTCCTACGTAGCTGCAGTGTTAAATTCTGACTACCTGTTTACAGCACTTAGCTTGTAGGTACAACTTTTTTTTGTCTCAAAGCATTCCAGCAAGGGAAGACCGCACCAAATCCTCATTTTAAACACAGGGAAACTCAGGTGCAGAGAAATAAAAGGACACGCTGAGGTTGGCAGCCCACGGCAGCCCTGGCAGAACAGCTCTCTGCCCCGTCCTTGTTATTTCGGTGGATGTGAGCTGTATTTATATACAGTGGACTTTTCTGTTTTCCTTTGCAGCTGGTCGCCAAAGACAGGATTTCTAAATGAGCCCGAGAATTACACATGCAAATCCCAAACGCCTGGAATTGGGAACATCTGAGCAACAAATTGTCCTTGCTGAAGATGGTGTCGGAGCCAAAAAGCCTACAGATTTCGGGCCTGTTGTAAGTACTCTTAAACTCAAGATAAGCCGCTCTGCTCCCTCGCTCCCGGTGTTTGCCAGGTGCCAGTTTGCTTCTCGAGGCACTTCCCGTTTGAGCAGGGAGGGGACGTGGGGACAGATGCGGGGGGTGGGACAGGCCGTCGCTTGCGGCTGCCCCTCGGCGTGCCCTTCCCTCTGCTCCACACCTTACAGCGCGGATTTGCCTTACATCCGCGATGCTGAACCCGTGTCCTCACCCCGGCTTACAGGCAGGGAAGAAGGGCCGGGGTGTGCATGCAGATGTTCAGGCCTCGAGGAGGGCACCGCACCGAGTCAGTGTGTCCTGTTCTCCAGCCCCACTCCATATTCCCATCCTCCTTCAGCCCTCCTCACCCACTTTTTTTTTTTTTAAGCCACCCAAAATGACCCTCGAGGGGCTGAGCTGGCATCTCCCCAACCCAGGGCACCTGGGATGAGCAGCCGGGAGGGTTTGCTTAGACCTGACCTCCCCTTTCTGCCTTGTCCCCAGCGCCAGGGCAGCATCAGCACCTCCAGCCACCACCCCATCTGCCAGCAGCAGGCTCAGCGTTTGTCCCCGTGGCTGGGCAGAGAGAGTCCTGCTGCACCAGTGCTGCCCCGCACCGAGAGCTGCAGGACTGGTCTGTGCAGGCAGCGGGAGATCAGGTGCCGCTGCTGATCCAATCGCGGGCCAAAGCCTGCGACAAGGGTTGGGGAACAAACTGCTGGGGGACCGGGGAGAGGTGACTTCTCACAGCAGGGAGGTGGCATTTTAATTTGACTCATTCCTGTCTCGCTATGACTGTCTGACCAGTAACACGGGGCTTTTGGTGAGCAAACAGCCCCCACGTTCCTCCTACCTTACATATATACCTATATGTTCCCACTCTTACGTTACCCAAAAGGAGGGTTAATGTGACATTTCCACCCTGCTCCAAGGTGATGCAAAAGGGTTTCATTATCAGTGGGTTAAATCCATCTTGTGCTTTCCCTGTGGGCTGCCTGCTCCCGTGGGCAAAGCAAGCAGGATTCCTCCTCTGACGTTAAAGTGCGTTCCCGAAGCCGGTGGGCTACCGCGCTCACAGCCATGGCACACTGCAGCAGCAGCACCGCACGCTGGGGACGGCACCGTGCCACAAGTGTCAGCCCTCGCCTGTCCCTGGGGCTTGTCAAGGCGGAGTTTTACCCCGTAAGGGATGGGGGGGGACAAGGAAGAGAGGAGCTGGCTGTCAGGGGAACCCCTCACCTAAAACGCGTACCAAACCAGGGGTGCCCGTCGCAGCAGGGCTGACCTGGGATTTCAGGATCTCCAGCGCTGCTCAAAAGCTGTTGTCAAATACAGTATTGCTTTTGGGTCCCTGACAGAGCAAGTGGGTTTGGGTTAGGGCTTGGGCACATTCCCAGTAGAAGAGAAGAACACCCACCCCTTTAAAAGGGCAGGGACAAGCTCTCCGGTATTTTAAACATACGAGAAAGTCCTGATAAGTTTCAGAAGGGCCGGGTTTTAAAATCAAACCAACCAGGCTATAATTTTCAGCTCAATCCATTATTTCCCAGCCAGGCCATGGTTCTCCCACTCTTTCTTCCCGCTAGGCAAATGCACCCGCACGCGCTCTTGGAAATACTTACATTCCCTGTTCCCCGTAGTGATTGTAAAATTCCATGTGGCTGCAAGCCTGGATCCAGCCCACGATCCAGGTCTCCTTCTTGGGAATAGGGGGCACCAACACTTGGGCAGAGGCTCGGAAGTGAGGGGTCCGGTAGCGCAGGACCACGCTGGAGGACTCGTCGATGCTGGTGGGAATGGGATCGATGGAGGCTTTGACTTCAATCACTGAAATACTTTCCCGGAAAACTTTGGATTTGCAGCTAATACTCTGAATACAGCCCATGGCATACCCCGAGTACAGTCCGACGCAGCTCCTGGGGTACTCCAGCAATCCTGGGGAATATTAGGCATTGAAATTATCTGGTGCTAGATCAATTACAGATCTTCTTGGTTTGTAATCTCAAAACTGATATCCATAGGATAGAAAATTCATCATGTAAAGCCTTAATTTGAGTATCCGTCTTACAAGTACTGCTCGTATTTTTGAGGTTAGCTGCACTTCAGAAGCAAAGGGCCTTTAAGATTTATTTTTTCCCCTTTTAACGACCTATTAAGTCTCTTGCTCAAAGTCTTTGGGTTAAAAAAAGGTCTCTTGAGTTCAATAAATAACGGTGGTGTTCTTAGCTGATATATTTAGTCCTTCCTTTCTTCAGATGCGGTCTGTCATTCACCGTCAAACATAGGACTAGCCGGTATTTCCCTTTATTCTTTGGATGAAAAGCAGAATGTTGATAGACACATCTATATAAATAATGAAATAGTTTTTAGCCCCAGCTTGTCACAACCGGTGTGGATTTCCACTTCCTGACTTGCAGTTGTTCATAACTTCCTTTCGCACAAAATTACAATAATAACAGAAAGAAACGACGGGTGGAAAATGCAAAAAAAAAAAAAAAAAAAAAAAAAGTAGCAAATCTCCGATTTTGGAGGCTCCTCCGCCAGCGCTGTCAGGGCTTTGGGTTTGGGGATTTATTATATTTTTTTAAGTCTTTCCCTTAGAAATAGCCGAAACCATGAAGAACGAGCCGGAGGTCCCGGTGGCGCAGGCGGGGGCTGAGCCTCCCCCGCTCCGCGCCCGCTCAGCGCCGCGGAACCGCCGCCCCTGACATCCCGCCGCCACGCACCGGCCCGGGGGGCGCCGGCCCCGCGACTGCCCTTCCTCCGCCTCCTCCTCCTCCTCCTCCTCGGCGAGCGCTCCTCCGCAGGCTTGTCCGACCTTCCTCCTCCTCCTCCTCCCGCTGCCGCCGCTCCCGGGCGAGCCGGCTGTGGCTCAACCGGCGGGGCTCATGGAGGGGGCGGCGGGGGCTGCCCCGCACACGCGTGGGTCCTCCGGGGGGTCGGGGGGATGTCACAGCATCCCGCGGCGGCGGGGACCAGCGCCGAGCACCGGCGGCCGCCGCGCACCGCGCCGGGCTCCCCTGCGCTGCGCGGGGGCGAGGTGCGGCGGGGGGGGATGGACCGGGGGGGGAGGCTCCTTCTCTCGCTTCTCTCGCTCTTTTTTTTCTCTTCCTTCGCCTCTTTGCTAGATGCCCGGGGAGGTGAGAGGAGCAGGATCGGTGCCTCCGCCTCCTGGCTGCCGCAAGCTTCCTCTCTCGCAATACATTCATGCATACGGGGACGGCGCCGGCCCCCCCGCCCCCCCGGGGCTCAGCCTCGCCGGTGGAGCAGGGGGGTGCGGGGGGGTTCCCGCTCCGGCCGCCGTCGCAGCATCAAAAAAAAAAAAAATTAATAAAATAATAAAATGAAGGCAAGCGGGTCAAACTTTGCAGAAAGTCGTTGGTAGCCTCTCCCTGCCGCCGGCTGCCCGGGCAGGGACCGCCGCATGACAGCGGCTCCGCCAGCCCGGCGGGGGGGGGACGACACCGGCGACAGGGCTCAGCACACCCCCCCCTCCCTGTCCTCCCTCCTTCGCCCAGTCCCATCCCTCCCCCTGTATTTCGCTTTTCAACTGCAGCTGTTGAAGCTAAACCTCCTTTGCAAACCCAGCATTTCCTCCCACGCCTCCGCGAATTGTGGGTAATGTAGTTTTGGGTTTTTTTTAAGAAACGTCTTTTTTACTTTTTTTTTTTTTTTGATTTAACTGCAGTGTATTTTCTCTTGGTTTTTCAGATTAGGATTTTCTTCTCCCAGCTGGAGCTCGGTTGGTAGATTCGGTAAAGGGACGGTCTCCTTATTTGCAAAACCTGTAGCCCTGGGCTGGATGGGCTGTGATTCAAGCGACTGGAAATGCAAAGCTCTCCATAGCAGCAAAGGGACTCGACTCAGGAGTAGCTGGAATAGAGAGGGAGAAGCGTCTGAGGCAGCAGTGGCCTGTGGGAAAGTTGTAAACTTCTGTTACAGCCCGTTTTAGGCGTAACGTCGCTGCCTGGTCCTGCTGACCGTCAACCGGCTGAGGATCCGAATGCTGAAGGTGAGGTGCGTGTGTCCAGCTTCTTGGTGGTGGCTGCTGTATGTCAAGCGTTTTGCCAGGCTCTGGGTGCGCGTGTCCTCCGTGACTTGTTTCTGAATAGGAAACCTGGGGAACTGAGAGGTAAAAATTGCTTTGCCGGTGCCACTTGCGGTATGGCACAGCAGCACAGAGCTAAGCAAATGTCTTGTAGTGCTTCCCACCCCGCGCTCCCAGCAGGCTCGATCAGCTCACACGGTGCCTGGTGTTTTTCAACACTGTGCACTTGCCGTCTGCCCTCCGGCAGGTCGGAGAGACTGGAGCTACTGGGTGATCCTGACAAGTGAACGCCACAGGACGAGGGGAGGCAGATTTGCTCCTTTCCACCCACAGCAGGTGGAAAAAAACCCACACAGTATATTGTTATGTTTTTCTTCTGCGCGTTTCTCAAAGCCTTGGCTAAGTATTTATTTAAACTTCACAATCTCTATGAAGGGCGCAATTATAGTCACTAGCCCTGCAACAGATACATGAACTAAGAACGCACTCAAGCTACGAACTTGCTACCACAAGAAAGAATGAAATGAGCATCTCCGAATGAAATATCCAGTTGCTTTGGCAGCCTCCAGAAGGTGCTGAAATACTTTGACATTTCCAAGACACTTTCACACTTTTCAAACAAGCTTGTCACAGTTTCTCAGAGCATTATGAATCGGGCGAAACTGCATATTCTGCAACTCTAGTTTCGCTGAAGCTTTAGCCAGGTCTTGCTTCAACTTGGCTGTGTCTGGTGTTCTGGTCAACTAGGAAATTGCATTATCTCATTCTAATTAAATCAGCTTTTCATCTTCAGCTGGAGTTTTCTTTGGGTTTTGGTCGTGCCTGTCTCTGTCGTGCTGCTGTGAGTGATTAAGGCATTAGCATGCTCCACCCCGGAGCGGGTGCATGAAGCTGTGCGCAGAACGGTTCCCGTGCCCGAGAGCGTGGTGCTGGCTGATGGAATTGGCGCGGTTGCGAGGCCAAGCTGTGGTGAGTAAGAGTTAGGAGCGTCTGGCGATGCTGTGAGTTGGGTTTCCTTCTGCTGCTCGTTTGATGGGCTTGTTCCCGTCTCCTTGTAGCAGGGCCATGCTCCCTTCCTGCTATTGCTCCCCCCGGCATCGCGGCCTGCCCTGTGCCTCCAAGTCCTTCCAAGCACGTTTTCTGAAAGGCAGGGTCTCACCTTCGCCACCTGAGCAGCGGCAAATAAAACCAGCCCACCAGAGGCCATGCTATGGTGTGCTAATGGGCCTGACCGGCACTGCTGCGTGTGCTGTAAATACTGCAGAATATTGTATTTTATTTTGGCCAAGCTTTCTTTTCTCACCCCTGGAAGAATCCCACCCGGGAGCGCTGCAGGTTTGCTTGCAAGCTCTGTGGCTGCGAGCGCTGCTTCGTGGCCAGCCGCGGCCAGGGGCTGGGGCGCACCAAAGCTGCCAGTGAATAGCGGCTAAAGGGGATGTTGCCATCCCTCCTGTCCCACCCGCGTCTCCGGTACGGTCTGCATGGCCGTGCTGGCCCCTGAAGCCGTGCACATGTGGCTACTATGCGGGGCATTGTGGCCGGCAGCCCCCAGTGCAGGGGACTGCAGCCCCGCAGGCAGGCAGGGGTGGGCCGGCAGGCGGGGGGCACGGCCGGGACCGAGTGGATGCCGTGCGTGGAGCATGTCGGATTTGTCCATCTGGGTACACTCCGAGGCGCTCGATGGCCTGCCTGGATCGGATGTCAGGCCTGGAATAGCCCCGCCGGAGCAGGGAGCCTGTCTACAGGTTTAGCGGAGATATTTATAAACCCCTGGGTTTGTGGCTGTTTTGTGAGCGGAATGTGTCTCCTCCGAGCTCGCTGCCTCCCTTCCTCCGTGCGTGCAGCGGGACAGTGCTTGGCCCATCCTCACTGCTGGCATCGGGGACATTTCCCTCCCAAGCTCAGCTTGTCGTGGGGACAGGCGGTGACAGCCCGTCCGGCTGCAGGAGAGACCGCGTTGCTGTCCTTTCCCGCTGCGCTTTTGGCGGGGGTTTGCTGGCACTGCCTCCGTCCCGCGCTGCCCGTCCTCCTCCGTCCCCTCTGCTGGGACTCGCGCTGGGCTGCGAGGCTGGGTCCCGTGGGGAGGCCAGGGCGGCTCTAAAGCAGAGAAATTCCCCCATATCCACATCAGAAAGGACAGGAACCAAATTAAATTAACTCCTAGTGCCTTTCAAGGTATTTCTTCCCCATGACAGCTCCTGAGGAACGTGCTCAGCTGTAGCTCAGCATCCCCGGCACAGGGTGGGACAGGGGGGACAGACCAGGTTCCCTGTTTCTGCAGGTTCCTGGCCACTAGTGCTTTAACCCTCTGCTCACAGACGTTTGCAAGGAGCCCCACACAGCGGCAGGAGAAACAGGGAGGCTATCCGGAGGGGAGGTGACGGCTATAGCCAAGTTAAAGCAGCGATGACGGTTATCTCCAGGGCTGATGTCAGGTGGGCTGAGATTTTCCACATGCCTCGGAGCCGGGCAGCGGGATGAGGGCAGGCAGACAGGGACAGGGCGCTGACTGCTCCGATAGCATGGGAATGCCGCTGTGCCGCGGCGGTCGGGGGGGAGATGGTGGGTGTCGGTGATGTGGCAGCGTCCGTGCGCGCTCCCAGGTTGCCGCAGCCCCAAACGGTACCTGAGGCGATGGGGGCTGCAGTTTATGGGCTGGGTGAGGGCGTCTGGGGAGGGGACGAGCTCCTCCCCTGGCCGGGATCATCGTCACCGACAAGAGGTAGGTTCCCGGAGGGTGTGATTCAGAAATAAATGGACGTGTATTATTTTCCTTTGATTCATAAGGGGGTAAGTACGAGCAAAGCCCAGGAGCGGGGGCTCCTCAGGACCTCTGGCACTTGCTTGGCCAAGCGTTGCCCTCGCCTCTGGCCTGTCCGTGAGCTGGGCACAGTCTGGATGCACAGTTCGTCTAGAGGATTTTCAGATCTATGCATAAAAAGCATGAAGAAAGCACAAAATTTTTCTTATTATCTTAGAAAGCCAAACCCCACCTTTCATTTAGCACTTAAGCTCTCCCGTGCCTTTTGGACAAGACTTTTAAAGATACCTGGGCCAGGGTACCTGTACAAACACTGACTTCTGTAACTGGACATTTGTGTAGGCAGATGTCACTGCCACCAGGAGAGGTGCCCATTCTGCTCCTCAGTGCAATATTCATCTTCTCCACTTCTCTGTCCATGGGGGATTTCTGGCTATTTGCATAGGAATAGTCCCGTTTCTTGAGCATGTGGGTGGTATGGAGCTCTGACAGCCCAGGGAAGGTAACTCGGCGACGGCAGCCCGAGTGGATGTGGCTCGGGCGGGTGCTGCAGCGGGCTACCGTCCTTCGGGCAGGAGGAGCTGAGATGGACGGTCTCTGCCAGCGGTGCTCGAGGCTTAGATCCACGCGGCTGCGGGTCAGGGACTGTAGCAAGGTCGTTCAGATCTGTAAACTGGAGCTGTGAGCGCGGACGGGATGTTCTCAGGGGCTTGCCAGCGCTGGTGGTTGGCGGGTGGGAGGTATCTCAGAGGGGTTCACCCCAGCTGGGGTGGGGAGCAGGGAGGTGGGAGGCTGACGGCAGCCGTGCATGGACGAAGTGATGGAGCACAAGGCGCCGTGGCAGGAGGGACGGCAGGTCTTCCCTGTCCTCTGTGGGAGGACTCCCCAGGGCCTGGCGTGAGCCTTCCTCCTCCCCATCCCATGGTGCCCGCTCCCCTGGGGCCGGTACCTGATCACACCCGCGGCTCGGGGACGCGACCACTGCCTGTCACCTGCTCTCAGCGCGGGACCTGTGTGATGCTGGATGACATGGCAGAAACATGTGCGGTATTGAGGCCACGCTCAGCGCTGGGGGCAGGGAATTCATTAGTGGCACCGTGTCTCTTTTAATCAGGAGGCAGGTGCTGCTGCTCCTCGATCGGGAACAGGGTGAGTGGTGGAAGTGGCTGCAGGGGCGCAGCCTGAGCGGGGAGGGAGGCTGGGGCTAGCGGTGGTTGAAAGGTGTGCGTACAGGGAGAGGAAGGTGGTATTCAGGGTGCCCTGGCAGGGGGTGAGGTGTTGCAGCACAGACAAATGGAGAAGATGCCTGGGGAGAGCCCGTGGAGGGAAGCCCCCACGCCGTGCCCAGCCTTGGAGCTCGCAAAGCCGCGTGGCACAGCCCACCGCCGCAGCAATTCCTGCTGCCGTGGGCAGGGGGGATGCCGTGATCTCCTCCAGCTCCGACTCTCTGATATTGAAATGTGACTCGGAGTGCAAAAAAAACTACATTTCCCAGTTTCCCTTGCAGCCCAGGGGAATAAGCAATTGGAAGATTTAAATAGACCAGGCTAGAAGCAACCAACCTTTGGCACAACGCTTTTCCCTCCTCTTCTTCCAATCTATTGGCTGTTTAACCTTTTTCCCTGGCACTGGAGTGGCTGCCAAGCCTGGCATTAATTTTCCTTCCAAGCTTGCTAGGCCCATGAAGTAAACAGCCATGTGCATTCCTTACTCTATATTTAACAGCTGCAGTCTGTGCTGGGGGCAACTGCAACAGAGGGGAACCTCTGTAGCTTCCCAAATTTACGGCTCGTGAGGGTGGGAGTGGGGGAAGCTTTCTGCCGGGAGAAGAGGAATTTCCCTCTTTCCCGGTGTTTGCAAAGCAGGTTGCCTTAGAGAGAGACTGCAATGCCAGCATCCCAGCCGCGGTCCAGGGCAAGAGACAGGAACAATGTCCTCAACAGGGCTGAGTTCCTCTCCCTGAACCAGCCCTTGAAGGGGAACCAGGAGAGCAGGAGCTCCGGCAGAAAGCAGAGCGGCCAGGCCGGGGCAGCCGGTGCCCAGAACAGCAACCCCAAGGAGCGGAGGCAGTCGCAGCAGCTGCCCGAAGAGGACTGCATGCAGCTCAACCCCTCCTTCAAGGGAATCGCCTTCAACTCCCTGCTGGCCATCGATATCTGCATGTCCAAGAGGCTGGGAGTGTGTGCCAACAGAGCCTCCTCCTGGGGTGGTGCCCGCTCCATGATTAACCTCCTGGGGATAACGGGGCACGGGATCCCCTGGATTGCGGGCACCCTCATCTGCCTGGTGAAGAGCAGCACACTGGCAGGCCAAGAGGTCCTCATGAACCTGCTGCTAGGTGAGTGGCAAACCTCCCTCCCCGCCGGGAAAGCCCAGCCCTGGTCACAAGGGGCAGTGGCACCAGGACTCCTCCTCTGACGGCTCCCAGTCACCGGTGTGGTCAGGAAGCAGGGAGTGACCTGTAGGGCGAATGCTGCACTTATCGGCCATTTCGGTCCTGGGTACCATGGGTGATGGATGTAGTTGTCTAAAAGGGATGGAGTATTCCTGGTAGCTGGTGACAACCATGGAGCAGGGGCAGGTCCCCGGTCCTGCGTGGGGCTGGGTTGTCCAGTCAGACCAAGGGAGTGTCTGTGATGCGCAGGTGGATACCAGCAGCGATGTGTTTTATTTAAGCTATGATCATTTGCCTCGGTGGTTTGATAGGTGGGGAAAACATAAAGATTTTAATCTTTGATATCTGGATCAATTCCTGAGGATATCCTTGAGAAAAAAAAGATTTCCATCCCCTTGCCACCTTCTTGAACAGACCCTGGCTCCACGTCTCAGCCACCACGTGATGGAGTCCCGTCTCCTTCCCTGCTGTGGTTTGATCTCGCATCCTCCTTCCCTTGAGGGCCTTTCTTGCTGCTGTCCCCATTTCCATGCGCTAATTTGACCCAGAGGCCATACATACAGGCTGGGATCTCTCTGGCTCTCCTGCTAGTCCTTTCTTGTGCGGTGGTCGGTGTCCTTGTTTCTGGAGGTTGGGAAGTGTTAGAGGAGTTGCCTTCTGAGTTGAGCAGGGCCCATCCCAGCCGGGCCCATCCTACCCGTGTGGACCCATGTCCCACCAGTGACCACACCGAGCCGCAGCTGTGACTTGCCTTAGATCCTGGCCTCAACCCACCCTGGCCATGTCTACCTGAGGACCTTGCTCTTCTCCTTCTTCTGTCTTTGGCATGGGACCCAGGTATCATACTTTTCCTTGTGACTAATCTCATCTGACTGTGATCAGCCCTAGTGTTTCACACTCCCAAAACACCCAGTGATCCAAGCTCCCACTTTCGGTTGGTACAAGAAATTGAAAACATTGGAATTAGGCCTTTGTTTCTCAGGGAGCCTTTTGCGGGGACATAGGGACATGTTATTTCAGAGGCACCTCAGGAAAGGGACGTCCTGTCCGCAGGGGCTAACTGCGACATGATACAGGCTCTGCAACATGGTCCCAGGTTTTTTTTCACAAGTTCATCCTTCGGAGAGGGCAAAGATTCTGCCGAACTGGCTTGAAAAGCACAGTGGTAGCTGCCTTTTCTCCCCTCTGCCTTTGAAAGAGACTGTCCTCGTGCTGTGACATCTAATGAAGGGAGGCCATCACGGGGAAGAAGCCAGAATAGCATCGGCGTGATGCAGAGCCCGCCGACGTCAGCAGTTCTTCCAGGGGCTCCTCGGTGCGCTGGGTCAACCTCTCACTGAGAAAAGAAGCTCCATTTAAAAGGGCACGAGGATGAAATAGTAGGTGACTAATATCAACCGTCAGTTTCCAGATGTCTCTTGACCTGAGAGCCTTTGACAGTTTTGGAGCCTGAAAACTGTGACTTGAGCCTGAACCTCTGACTCCAAAATATTTGAGATCCTTATAAAAAGCTAATGCCACCTTTGGCTTAAAAACAAGAAAGGTTTTCTCTCCCTTCTGTTGCCAAGGAGGCCAAATGCAAAGACACCTCCAGGTTGCCTTGAAACTTTGAGTGTCAGGTGGTCTTGGGGAGAGCTCAGCCCCGCACCACCATCTGCATCTCCAGGCCTCCTGAGCTCGAATGTGGTGCCCGGGGCCAACTTACAGAGTTTCTGAAGTCTTACTTCCTTGCCTAGACACACCACTCCCATCCCTCTTCTCCACCTGCCAAAAAGAAGAAAGTAGTTAAACTGTGCGAAGACTAGTTCACAAGGTGACCTGACAGCTCCGAAGGTCCGGCATCCTACAAAGAGCTCCACTTTGCCCTCTGAGTAGGCAGCCCTGACTGGTGGGACTGACCAAGGTGCCCTGAGCCTCTGGTCAGAGCATCCTCAGCAGCACTTGTGTCACCCACAGAGCAGATCTCTGCTGTGAGCGTGGCCTTGGTTTGATATCTAAGATTGCAGTCAGGAACCCTGAAAATCCAGGTAGCTGTTGCTGTAACACCTGCATTGCTGATGGAGGAAAGAGTCCATGTGGGGAGTGTGGGGCTGGTGGACCTAGAGAGATCCCATGAGAAATGGGGTCTCATGAGTAAATGGGAAGGGTATGGCATGACTGCTGCATCCGGCATCCTTGGTCCCTCTTGCTGCTCTATTCCTGTGGTTCAGATCCATCAGGATGTGGTGTACCCTCCTGGGTAGGGGCAAGTCAAAGGGAAGGGAACCTCCTGGTGCTTCCTGGTCTCCTGGGAAGAGGGAAGGTGGGGTTGTCTACAGTACCCTTTCCCTACCTCTCCTTGCTCTCCTCCCTTCCCCCTGCTTGCCAAGAGTTTGATACATCAAGCAGAATTTCTGATGCAGTCTCTGGGCAGGGAGCCAGCCCATCATAGAGCACTTGTTTAGGATTTGCAATCAGGCTTTCAAGGCGAGGAGACAGGAGACTGCTGAAATGGGACTGGGAACCTGGCAGAAGCACCACTGCAGATGGGGGGGGGGCACTCGCGCCTGAGGAGCTCTTGGCAGGAGCTTTGCCAATCCATGCGGGAGCATTTCGGGTGAGGGGGTCTGACCCTGGGATGCTCCATCCATCCCAACTGCAGATGTTGATTAGCAACCCCAAGCAATGTTTTCCCTCCATGTTTGTCATCTGTGATGGAATTTATCGATTCTCCTTCTCGTCGTAATCTTTTCCAGCAAATGCCAAACAGCCAGCGAAGCACAGTCCCAGCCTGTTACTGAAAAGATGGAAGAAATCAGATATCTGTGCCCACTGTAAAATCCCCTCTGCCAGAATGCTTTCAGGAAGACTCTCTC
Organism: Chroicocephalus ridibundus; assembly: GCF_963924245.1. Classification (NCBI taxonomy): domain Eukaryota; kingdom Metazoa; phylum Chordata; class Aves; order Charadriiformes; family Laridae; genus Chroicocephalus; species Chroicocephalus ridibundus. The sequence continues at coordinate 12,683,291 of NC_086298.1, read as the reverse complement.
AGCACGGCCAGCCCTGGCTGTTGGGCAGTCGGGAAGAAACTCTGCGCCCCCCGGCCAAATTGAGAAAATCATAAACTTAGGAACCCCCCAGTTTTAGAGTTCATTTTATTTGTCTGCCGATGTGGGAACTTTTAGGACCGTTCAAGCTTTTCTCTGCAGGGTTTTGCAAGGTTTTCAGGAAAACCACAAGGTTTTCGCAAGGGTTTCAGGAAAACTGAGGTGCTTGGAAAATAATTTGAACCTTGTAATCGGGCTTTCAAGGGGAAAACAGATATAAAACTTTCACTAAAATTCCCAGGTCTGCTCCAGAACCAGACAGAAACTCCATTAAACCCCGAGGGAAGCAGTACCTCGGTTTCTGGTTCTGATCCATCTGGTGAGGATGTGGATCCAAATTTAGTGATTCATTGACTGCAAAGCCAGCAAAGAACATTTGGATCATTGATCTAACCCACGGCAAAATACAGGCTGTAGCACATCCCCTAATTTATTCCTGTTCAATTTGTTAAGGGAAAAAACCCAAACACCCAATCTGATTTACAATTACAAGGGAGGGTGAACTTGTCAGAACCGTTTCTGTATCACTGCAGTGGCAGGTATTTCTCACAAGCGCCTTGCTCTTAGTTTGACTCTCCTCTTCCTCCACTGCGTCCGCGTACCCTCGTCTCTTCGGCTGAATAGCTCTTTTAGCCAACAGCTCTGCTGCCTTTCAATAGTTTGGATAGCGCTCAAGTAATTTCTTCATCTCCTATTTATTAAGCTAAAGCGATTGATCTCGTTAAGACTGATGGGCTTTCCAGGTCCAGGCGCCTTCTTACTGCGGTGGGAAGGGAATGCAGTCGTCTGCCCAAAGTGGTGGCTCTGGTGAAGCCCACCTATTGTGTTTAGAGCCGAATCTCTCCCCCCGAGGCAGTGAACCTTGCTCAGTTCGTTGCTGTCGGAGGGTATCTGCTTGGTTAACCCTCGCACATAAAATACGTGCCTGTGCTCGGTTTGAAATACCAGCCATTAACTGATCCTGCTTTGGTCATGGCTTTCTAAAATAGGTATTCAGAGGAGAAGAGAAAGCCCTGGTCTTCTCTTTGCCCGCTGCGTCCCCTGCATCCCGCTGCTGTCTTGGTGACACAGGTCCCAGTCCTCATCCATCACCGGCTGGCTCTGCATCCCGCTTCTCAGGGGGAAGGCGGCTCTTTGGTGCTGTCACTGAGCATTTATCACCATGGAGTAAAGCAGTGCCGCGGGCTGCGGGCGTAGCGTCGCAAACAGCGCGGCAGGCTGAGGGTGGCTCGGCACAGGGGGAGGAAGGGAGGAGAGCCCAGGGTCACTTCTCCACTCCTGAAAGCCAGCAAGAAGGCAGTTCTTGCTCTCTCCAGCCTTCTCCCTGAATACCGACCTAGCTTTAGTCTCACTGGGAACCAAGCCATGATGTTCTGAGGCATAGCTCCCTGCGGAGCTGTGTCTTTATCCTGAGCCATATAATTATTTATTTAATATATTTATATATACATTTATAAACACATATATATGGCCAGGACTCTGCAGTCCCACCCCGGCAGCTGCCAAGCAAGACCAGATTGTCAGGTAAGTGGTGGGTTGGGAAGGAAAGAGAGCGAGAAATGCCTTCACCCGGCCCCTGGAGACCCTGCTCTAACAACACAGAGGTGCTTCGGGTATTGTCGTGCTCTTCTTCGGAGTCCGTGTGGTGAAAACCCAGATAGTGCAGCCCGTTGCTGGTAAAGGTCACCAGTAACGTAGATGAAATGCCCAGACGAGCTCGTCCTGTGGAGCCCCGGGGCTCAGCAGCCCAGAGCCAGCGGAGGGGCCGGGGCGTTGCACGGCAGATGGACCGGTCCGTACGCAGCAGAGCTTGCTAAGCTGAGAGCCCCAGAGATGGTTTTGGGGCCAGATGTGTCTATTTTTTCCTCCTTTCATATTCCCACGGTGAGGCTGGGGATTTTCTGAGCCAGACGGGGCAGATGACGTTTGGGCAGGGATGGGGAGAGCAGCTCGGGAACGAGCGCCCTGCATGAACCATCCCCTCCTTGTAAAACCTGGCACGCGGAGGAGGCTCAGCCCCTGTCCTGCTCCCCTCCCAGCCCTGGCAGTGCCCGCTGCCATCTCAGCACATCTGCCCAGTGAGCTGGAAACGCTTAAATGCCAAGTAACCCAAAATGACTGACCCATGGTAAGTGCCAGGCGGAGGGAACAGCACAGATGCCCGCTCCCTGCATCCAGCATCCAGACACAGGTCCAGCCTGGCATTAAATCTTCCTCTTCGTCACATCAGGCTGCTAATCTGCCTCTTGTTGTCCTGCCCAGATGCAACCGTTGAAGTCCCTGCTCCTTTGGTGGGTGCCATCCTCAGCCTTCATCCCCTCACGGCTGATGAGCTCAGGCATCTCTGAGGAGCAAGCGATGCCCGGCTTCCCTGCCCCCCTTCCCTTCCTCGCCTGCTGCTCTGTAGCACATGCACACTGCTCACTGCAGGGCAGGCTGGCGAGTCCGCAGTGTCCCTTCAGATAAAGGGCAGTCAGTGACAGGCTGGGACCCATGTGGCTGTGGCTGGAGCAGGCGGGGGGGTGTTTCCAGGGACCCGCGTAGGGTCTCTGTCAGACCTGTGGTCTCTGATCAGCCCCTTGGTCCCGGGCAGCCCCGGGGAGCTGGGCTCCTGGCTGGCTGCGTGGCGCTGAGGATGCTGCGAGCCCGGCAGCCATCAGCGTGCAACCCCTGGGGAAAGTGCAGCCAGCTGAAATCCAACCCTCGCGCAGAGCGATCAGGAGAAATGTTCCAGAGCCTGAGTGCAGAGTGAAAGAGAAAAGAAGTGCGAGGGTTGTTGAATGGGAAGAGGGGGAATAAACATGGGAAATGAGTCATCCTTATGTCTGTCACTCCGGGAACAGCTTCCCAGTGCCCCTGCCTGGAGCTCAAAGGGGACGGTGCCTGTTGTCACCGGGGCAGAGCCAGCCCTGCTGGAGAGGCTGAGCCAGGCTCTGGCCCGAGGGGAGATCCCGAGAAATGGGTGAGTGTGTTTGCATCTAACGCGCCTCGACAGGAGCGGTGGTTGGGAAGAGGAAGGTGGAGGAGCGTTGGGCAGTGAGGTGGGTCGCCGGGAGGAGCGCGGGCAGGGAGAGCCCATTGGGTATCTTGCTCCGGGCCAGGCATGGTGGCGGATGGGGATGCGAGAGGGGAGTCAGATGAACTGTCTCTTTTTCCTCACCTTGGAAGAAAGCGCCGTGTGTTCACCTGGAACGCAGTTCTGGTCTCGCTCTCCGTTTCCATCTATAGAGGGAGCTGGTCTAGAGACCTCATCCGGGTCTTTAGCGCACCATGAGACGTGATGGTTGGAGCCATGCTGAGCACCACAGACTCATCCCCAATTGTTTTTTGGCCGATTTGCCTTATCGAAGGCGGTGGGGTGTAAGCGCAAGCCTAAGCAGCGCTGAGTCCGAGCGAGAAGCCCGGCGTCTGTGGGCTGGGCGATGCTGCTGGTCACCGCCCCAGGGCAGTTTTCTTCCTCCAGCTCACCCCGCAAGGTGCCGTTGTGCTTGTGCGTGTTGCGGCGCGTGGTTCGGGGCTGTGCTGATGTGACCTGTGCTGCTGTCACAGCACAGAGGGGCTTTGCAAGCTGTCGGTGCCCTTCTGGGAGGCAGCTGAGCCGTCCCGGGCGCTGCTCAGCTCGTTTTCCCCATCAGCACGAGCCCTCCTCGCTGCGCTCACCCTCTCGCCCGCGTCTCGTCCCCAGGCTGCGCAGACCCCCGGCGAGGCAGCCCTGCTCACTAATTGATGCTGGGATACAAATTGCCCGGCTCTCGGGGGCACAGTATTTCCAAGGGGAGAACTCCGGGGAGCCTGTGTTTGCACTCGGGGCTGTTTCTAATCATCTAGGATATAGCTGGTCTATTTTTAGCTGGTTGGGTTTTTTTGTTTGTTGGTTTGGGTTTTTTTTGTAATTAATTGCACAATGCTGCTTTCCACCATTTTTTCACCTCCCTGTGGCCACTTACCCCACTCTGCTGCTTGTTCAGCCAAAAAATAACCTCCCCCCAAAACAGCGCAGCGTCTGATTCATCGGTTTGTCAATGTGTCGTGCCATCTGTGCCTTTTGCCAGCTCTTACACCTAATGGTGCTGCATTTGGGGAAGAAAAGGGAGTGGAGGTGTTCACTTCCAGGTGAGTGGAGCTCTTCCAGCTGCCACCGACTCCACCGGAGAGAAGGGGAAGAAAGACTTTTGAAATGTGCCTCTCTCATTAGTGTTGACTAGTCAAGGCTGCAAACGGCTCATTTTCCAGGTCAGGGAGCCTAATGCCTGCGGGAGATTTGGGAAGTTCAGAAACAGTAGGATCGGGCATGTAAGTAAAAAAAATAAAAAAATAAAAAAATAATAATTCTAATTGTGAAGCAAAAGGAGCTGTTTCTGGGGAATGGTGGCATTTGTCCAGGGCTCACTCCTGAGTGATGCTGGCTACTCTGGGAAACATGGGACCTTCAAAGCCAGCCTTGGCCCTACACGTGGCCTGGGCAGCTGTGGTGGGGGACACATGGCATCTCAGCGGGGTTGGTGTGGCCTCCAGCACGGTGGGACCCGGGCCGGAGCAGGCTCTGAAGCCCTGGCAATGAGTTATTGCCAAGTTGTCTCTGCTTTAGAACGGTACCAGGGCTGGGTAGAGGGGGTTGTCCAAAGCACGTCTGCTCCCTCACCGGGGTGCCTCCTGAGCGCACGGGATGGGCTCGCTCGTCGTTCCTGGGCATTTACCTCCCCACATGCGGCGCTGGGAGACCGAGTCCAGCTTGTGACTCCGTTTCTGGTCCCAATCTCGCAGGCTGGGCTCTGGAGAGCCGCCTTGTCTCATCCGAGCAGCCCCACGTGCGTGAATCGCGGCTGCAGGAGCAGACGAGGCCAAGGGCTTTTTTGGCTTTCTCCTTTTTTTCCTCCCCCCGCTGTGCCTAGCACTGCACCCAGGTTGTTTTTCAGCTGCGGTTTTGATAACGTGTTTATATAAACATCTCGGCTGGAATCTGCCTCCCTCCTGGAGACGCTGCCTGGCTGCGAGCTGGGGCAGGCGATGCCCCCGAGGGTGCTCGCCCCATCCTCAGTCTCTTCCAGGCCCCCCCGCCGTAAGGGATGGCAGCAGAGATGGCACCTCGGGCGCGGGGACAGAAAGGACCTTATGGTGACAGGGGACGTCCAACGGTTTCGGCTTCCCTGAAATACCAGCCTTGGGGTTTGGCTTGGCTCTGCTGCGGCGATGCTTGAGGATCGTCCTTGTGCCCTGCCTGCCTTCGCCTCCACCCTTAATGGGCTCCTAACATTTGGTGGTAGGAGCAAGGCAGATAATTGTTTTCCTTTTATTAATAGATATAAAACGTCTGCCCAGGGGGCTCACTTTCAGCTCATTTACTGTGCATCTGATGCCAGATGTTGGCTATTTACAATACCAAGGTGATCTCTGATGCTAAAATTGTCGCAGGCAGAGAAGACTTGCTCTTTGGGTTTGCGCTTTAAGGAAGTTTTAGATGTGAATAGGGCTTTTTGTGATCGGCTGGTCTTGCAGTGGAAATCTGAAGGATTGTTTCCCTTAACACCAGGTTAAAGGGGAAATTCTGGATCTTTTTTGGAAAAACATGAAAGGAGCGATGTGTGAGAGCTAATCCTTCCTTTGCTCTCTTAAATCCAATGCTACCTGGATTTTAAATCCAGTGCTGCCTGTGTTTTAAATCCAATGCTACCTGGATCTTGGGGAAAGATGTGATGAAAAAAATGCTTAAAATTAACATTTCTTGCTCCTTGCATCTCACCGCTCGGTCAGGTGGCACTCTGCCATCTCTGCTACGCCTGTGAGAGCCCCGAGCGTCTCCGGAGAGCAGCGTTGCGGGCGCGCAGGCTGGTGGATCGGCTGCAGGCTCCCTTCTGCGGGCTCCCCCGGGGCTATATTTCCTGCAGCCTCCAGTCACCTCGGCCTGAAGGATTTGCGAATCTCTGCGTTAGGGACAGGGGAAGGACAGCGCTGAGGTGACGATGCTGGTTTGCAGGTGGCTGGGGCTGTGCTAGGGAGTGCAAGGCGAAGGGGCTTCGGATGCAACCTCTTTGGTAGCCAGCAGGCACCTTTCCTGGTGCAGAGACACCCAGCTGCAGCTGGACACACCAAGGATGCCTGTGAGAAAATTAACCCCTTAGCTGCATGATGCTGGTACGGATGTGCCCAGCTGAGGAGGGAGGATTTGGTGTGCATTAAGGGGAAAAAGCAAGTGATGGACTTCCAGTATCTGATGGGGGCCTACAAGAAAGCTGGAGAGGGACTTTTTTAGTATTACAAGGGCCTGTAGTGATGGGATGGGGGGTAATGGCTTCAAACTGGAAGAGGGGAGATTTAGATTAGATAGCAGGAAGAAACTTTTCACTGTGGGGGTGGTGAGCCCCTGGCCCAGGGTGCCCAGAGAAGCTGTGGCTGCCCCATCCCTGGAGGGGTTCAAGGCCAGGTTGGACGGGGCTTGGAGCAACCTGGGCTGGTGGGAGGTGTCCCTGCCCAGGGCAGGGGGTGCCACTGGGTGGGCTTTAAAGTCCCTTCCAGCCCCAACCATTCTATGAGTCTATGACCCGAAGTCCAGGCAGGCGTGTAGGTCAAGAAATTGGAAAGGGATAGGGCCCGTGCCGGGGCTGCTGAGCGTTGTTCCCATCTGTACGTGTTTCCGCAGGCCGTGCCGTTGGCAGCAGTGTCGGCAGCAGCGCTCTGTGCTGATTCACTCTGGCAGCGCCTGCCCGCCGGCGGCAGCAGCAGCGGCAGGAGGAGAGGGCAGGGGCACGGCGCAGCTCCCCGGGGTTTGCAGGGCCCTGCTGAGACCCAGAGCTGGGCGAGGGCGGTGGGACCCCCCCGTGCCTCAGGGGCCGGGGCAGGGCTGGCTGCTGGGGCTGCTTCGTAAAGAAGTTGCTTCATGGAAGGAACAGAAAGCGCAGGGGGAAGTGACAGAAAAAGCACCAGACAGAGGGATCTTTGGGGTTTTGTTTTGTTTTGTTTTTTTCTTTTAACGGCAAATTAACCCCCGGTTTTAATGCTGTCATGCCTTCAGATCTTGAAATGTAGGCAAACGAGGCTTTCTGCTTTCTGTGCATCATTTGACGAAAATCAAACCTAGCAGTACTGAAGGCCCATTTTATTCATCTTCTGAATGAAAGGATTATTAAAGCAGCTCTTTGGCTTGTTCTCCATTCTCTGAACACCTCCATGCGCACACGCCTGCATCCCTCAAGTTGCCCTGACATCACCTTTGACCGGAAAAAAATCATGTAAGTGTAAAATACTCATGGGCAATGGTGAACACCACGCGTCGCTAAAGCCCACAGCGTTTGTGCTACTGATCTACGGGCGGGTTTGGTGGGCAATGGTCTGTAGTGGGTGTGTTGAACACCATGGGAGACTCTGGGGATCCTTTGGGGTGCCCGGACTGGTTGCTGAGCCCTGGCGGAGCTCCTCAGCAATGCAATAAGCTGCTGACTTCAGCAGGAGCAGCTTGGGCCAGAGTCTTCTCTTGGCAGCGCTGGTGCATCATCTCTCTGAAATGAATGCGTGAGTCTGGGCTCCCGAGATTGCGTCCCAGAGCTTCGGCTCTCACCCAGTGCTTGTCCAAGCTGAGATGGGACTGGTGGGCAATGCGGCCAATGAGCTCTGGAATTCGGCTCCTGAAGCACTTTGCTGAATGGGGGCTGCGGGGGGTCACCTTGGGGGGGTGAGGAGGCAGGCTGGGGGTGATTTAGGAAGCCCGGAGCGAGCAGAGCCCCGTGATGGCGAGCAGCCCCAGCGCTTCATTGCCCTGGTGGCTGCGAGCCGTGCTGAGGGCATTCGGCCTTAACAGGGAACCATGGGGGTGGCTCCTCCGGGGCTCTGCAGCCGGGTCTGAAATCCCCCTCCTTGTTTCAGATGCCACCTGTGAACCATTCCTTCATGTCAGCCTCCTGGTTCTTGTTGTGTTTAAGCTGGAGTCCTGCTGCTGCCTGTGCCACCATTCCCGTTGGTGCCCACACCGTTCCCTCTGCTCCATCTCCCCTCCACGGCCCCGAGAGCCCAGCAGTGGTCCAGGTGGTACCTGGTGGGCAGGAGGTCCAGGGAGATCCTTCTGTCTGCCACCCCCATGCAAGATGCTCTGCTGATGGGGAAGAAAAATAGCCCTCCCATAAGGAGCGAGTTTGGCCAGGCTAAATATCGTCTCCTTCCCCGGGCGATGCCAGCGCTGGCTGCGCAGGGGTGGCACGCTGCGGGAGGCGGGCGAGCGGAGCCGCCCTGACAGCTCCTCGCTTCCCAGCCCCTGCCAGGTGCCGGGCAGGAGGAGCTGCCTGCCTCCCATGTGCCGTCTCATTTCCCGTCCCCGCCGCGCTCCCATCCATCCTCCTGAAACCTTGTCAGCTCTCAAGGAACGGTCTTTATCAGGGCCCGGGAACCAAGCAACCGGCCCCTCGCATTGCTGCCGAGGGAGCAGGCTGTGCTGATACTGGGTATATATTTCCTTGTCATTGCTGCAAGGAGCTGAAATCAGCACTCTGACTAATTGGGAGGGCTGGGGAAAAGCAGATGAAGGGATTAAAGAAGAATAAAATCAATGCTAGGAAATAGAAATGACAGTACCTGTCGGCTGGGGCAAAGGGGGTGGGATGAAGAGGAGGGTGATGACGAGAAGTGCTGATGGGTTTCACCCTTTGAAGCAGTGAATGAAGAAGGTGATTTGGTGTTGAGACCCGCAGCTGCAGGGACAGTCCCTCTGTGCCACAAGCCTGGGTTTGCTTGGGCTGGGAGGTGTTACCCCCCCAACCACATTTTTGGCGGAGGTGGTGGAGTCTCCGTCTCTGGAGACGTTCCAAACCCGCCTGGATGTGTTCCTGTGCCACCTGCTCTGGGTGCCCCTGCTCTGGCAGGGGGTTGGAGGAGATGATCTCCAGAGGTCCCTGCCAACCCCCACCATTCTGTGATTCTGTGCAGGGAAGGGGGTGCATGGAGTGAGTGGCGAGAGGCGAGTAGAAACAAGAAACGGCTCGTGGGTAATCAGCCATTTGGCTGATTAGGAGAGAGGGACAGGTGGGGGCATCTAGGAGGATGTCACCCACCCTCTGCTTCAATGCAGCAAGGTGTTGTTTCTAATGCAGAAGCCTGTTTTCGTTGTGGCATGGCTTTTCTCTTGGCTCACTGTCTCTTCGTGCTCTTTTCTTAGTGGAATCTGCCAGTGCGGTGTGATCCTGCTGGCTGGCTCTGGGCAGGAGGGAGGTGGTGGGCTTGGGAGGGGACAAGGGACAACACCAGAAAGTGCTGTGGGGCACCTTTCCTCCCACCAACCGCTCGCTGCAGCCTGGTCACCCCGGCACAGAACCACCTCAGGCAGGGATACGTCCTTGCTGCAGGAGGTTTCTAAAGCATGGGGTGGAGGACTGAAACAGATGCCCAGTCCAGTGGTTTGAGGGCCAAAAGAGTTTTAATTTTAGCTTTGCCGGTTGCTCTCTTCCTCCCCAGGTGTATCGCTTGCCTCTGTGGTTTGTATTTCTCCTCTGTGAGATGGTGATAGTGGTACTTGCCTTCTCCATGGGTGAACTGGGAGGGTTAATTAACATTTTGTGGTGATCTGAAGATGGGGGGGCTGCGTGCAGCTGAACCATGGACACCTGGCTGGAACCAAACCCAAACCTTTATTTAAAGACAGTGACAATCCTCGAATGTTCTGCCTTGAAAATTGCCCTCAAATCTGCTTCTGTCTCTGACCTTTCCCTCTTCTTCTCTCCTTTTGTAGCCCTGCTCCTGGACATCATGATTGTGGCTGGTTTGCAGAAGCTGGCCAAGCGGAAGGGCCCGTACGACGTCACCCCTGGCTTGTTGGACTACCTGACCATGGACACCTACGCATTTCCAGCCGGGCATGCCAGCCGAGCGGCCATGCTCTCCAAGTTCTTCCTCAACCACCTAGTCTTGGCCATCCCTCTCCGCATCCTGCTGGTCCTCTGGGCCCTCTGCGTGGGCTTTTCCCGTGTCATGATCGGACGGCACCATATCACAGATGTCCTGTCTGGCTTTGTTTTTGGCTACTTACAGTTCAGGCTGGTGGAGTTGATATGGATGTCTTCCAACACGTGTCAGATGTTGATATCCATCTGGTGAACACGGGGGACTTGACGCTTTTCCACTGGAAACTAGCAGATACTTTAAAAGTCTCCCTCCCGGTATTTTCTACATGTTTGTTGGAAGCAGTTGTAACTTCCATGAGTAGTGGCGTTTTCTAATGTTGCTTCCCCACCTGAAAAAAACAATATGTTTCTTGCAATGGATTGGGTTTTAGCAATCAAGGGCCATGCCTGTGTTTTGGCCGTATTCTCAAACTGTGTTTGAACAGCAACCTAATTAAGCTTTACGGGTGAGAGAAACGAGCTACATGTCTGCCTAGTTTGGGTGGTTCACATCAGCACCTTGATATGTCCTCAGGATGGGCAGCGCCTGAGAGCTTCCTGAGAACACCTTCATTAACTTTTTTGAGGCTAAATGATTTTGGCCACAGTGCTTTTTCTTTTTGTAAGCCCGGCAGTGGTGTCTTGTACGGAGTCAGGACACTGCCGGCACTTCACAGATAATAAATAATCATAAAAATCCTGCCCTGTTTGGTTCTTATCGTGAGGGAGGGGACAAAAGCCAGTTCTGTGTGGCTTTGAGATATGTGTTCAACTTGGAAGAGGTCTTGCCGTCGTGCTGACCGAGGGGATACAAACGATCACTGAAATGGTTTGCTTTGGATGAGATGGACCTAGATGGGTGGTCAGGACGCTGAAGGTGGCATGTGAAGGTGGCCTTTCATCTGCTGTTCAAAACTCTGCTCTGTGGATGGGGTTTGGTCTGGCAAAGGACAATTACAAATTGCCCATTTTCATCCTAATAAGGAGTAAGTGAATAGGCATTGTGCTGGGTCATGGTGATTTTGCAAAGCAGGTCTAGATACACAGCAAAGAGTCTTTTCCCATCTCTTCACAGCCATGATTTTATAATTATGCCAAATGATGCTGTAGATGTGAATTTCCAAGGTAAGTCTTGTACAGCATTGCCTGGTTTCTGGTACACCCAGCAATGTCGGTGAGCCGGAGGGCAGGGAGGCAGGTCTGCCCCCACCCCTGCCTCTGCTCCCCTGGCTGTAACCTTGCTACAGAGGGAAATTATGAGCAGTTCTGTGTCTCACCCCGTGTGAAATGAGGAAAGCACTCCTGACCTTCCTTGATTGCAAGGCTGAGCTAATTGATACCTGTGAATGGTCTGAGATTACTGAATATAGAGTTTGATGCCCAGACACGGTGTTGTGTCTTCCCATTATTGACAAGCAGCCACCTTGAAACCTGGCTGATCTTTACCCAGCTGATGGCCATGCTCAACGTGGTGTCTCTGAAATGGATCACCCCTCACAGCTGTCTAAGAAAATCCCATATTTTGCACAGAACCTTCCAGTTCTCTGTGGTTTCTCTGTCTTTAGAAGAGCTTTGATGCTTGGCAGGTGATGGACGCTGCCAGACTCAGCACCTTCCCTGGCTGGATGCATCCTGCAGAATGAAGGGATCCTGTCACCCCTGTCCTCCTCTCTGTCCCAGGTGAGCAAAACGCAGCTGGCTTGCAAGGCCAGGGAGCAACCAGCGGGGTCTTGTGCTCTCATCTGTCCCTGGGTGTTGGGGAGCCTCTTCCTACAGGGGCTGCTGGTGAGAAGGAGAAGACATTCAGATAATGACTGCTGCAAGCTGCTAACATTTGTTGCTCTTTGATAATTAATATGAAGAGAAGCTAAACAGAAAATCTATCCCTGGCATGCGTCTCCAGCTGGGATGTCGGCACAGAGCCCTGGGAGATGCTGACTTTCCCGTGCTACCTGCTCCGAGGCTGGAGCAGAAGCGTGATAAGGAGGGGCTACCATGTCCTGTAAAGACGAGCCTCCCGCGGAGCTCCTGGGGGTGGGCTGTGCCAGGGTCTCTCTGGAGGGGCTGTCACCGAGTGTGCTCAGGAAAGGGCAGAGCCGGTTTTCCCCGCGGGCTGGCGGGTTGGTGCAGCAGCCGGCAGAGCAGCGGGGGGGTGGTTGGTGCTGCCCCGCTCCCCTGCTGCTGCTTGTTTAAACGGGGAGTGCTGCTGCGGGTGGGAGCAGAGATGTGCCACTGCGCCTGGCCTCCATCAGGGATTTTCTTTGCCAAGCTCCTTCTCCTGCAAAGACTTCTGTGAAGAAGCCAGCTATGGTGCTTTCTCTTTCTTCCAGGCATTATTACACTTGGCAGAGTTTATCCTCACCCCTAGGAAGGATGGAGGCATGTTACTGCAGCTCTGATGGCTTGTGTATGCACCTATGTGTACCTGGAGATGGTGGGTACCTGAAGAGGCAGGGAGCAGTGGAAGACTTTGTGGGAAGCTCACACTTTGTAGCTCTAGGTTTTATTGAACCTTTGCAAATGGGCTGGATGCATCTACAGCCACGTCCCTGGGTCCAGGTCTCCTTGCGCCTGTGTTGCCCTGGTACATCCAGGATGGCTCTTGGAGGAGTTACTCCTGGTCTTTGCCAGTGTGATCAGGAGAGCGTGGCCTGGAGAAGCTGCCATGGTGGGTAGCATCAGCTGGGCTGCCCTCATCCCAGCGCGTGGTTGCAAAGCAAGGCAGGAGAGCAGGGAGAGGTGAGCTGGGGTGACTCACGGGGGTAAGGTGGGGTTTGCAGGACAGGGCTCGCTCCCACACAGGGTTTCCCTGGGGAGCATTCCTCCTCACCACCCCCACAGCCTGCACCCCTTCGCTCCCCCAGTGCTTCAGTGCCCAGAGTGGGGGAGCCCCGGTGCCTGTGTGCTCGCTGCAGGGAGGGTTTGGTGAGAGCCCCCCCAGGGTGAGTGTGGATCTGGACACAGAGGCACCAGGAGAAGCCTGTCAGAGCTTTGCCTTGGCCATGCCTGACCCTCTGGCAAGGCAAGTGGCACGGCATGGCATGGCATTCCTTGTCCCTCTCTCCCCGCTGCCTGCCATGCTGAAGGTACTGCTCAGAAACAACCACGTCGCTGCTGCGGAGAAAACCAGCTTCTGTCTCTATAGCAACAGCGAGGGATGGCGGGTGCCACTGTGGGGCTGCCTGGCCCGTGTCCTGTGTCCCTACCTATATCTGTCACCCAACAAGCAGGACAGGCTGTGGCTGGGTTAGCTATTGGCTCCTGGGGGGAGGCAGGAGACCCCAGCCCGGTCCCCCCCAGGGACACAGCCGCGTGGGTGGGGACACGTGGGGAGCAGTGGCAGGACAACCCAGCTCTTCCATCGACAAGGTACAATCTGCAGGGACTGTCCCCAGCTTTCAGTCCGCGTAACAGCACCTTGGGCTGTGCTGGGGAGCCAGGAGGCGGCACGGGGAGGGAATCAGCCCCCTGTGCTGCACTCTCAGACATCCAGGGCTGGATCCTGAGTGTTTTGGCTCAGAGGCAAGGAGGGCACAGCAGCATGAGGGTAAGGATAGTCTCCCTGGGCTTTGGGCTTTAGATCTGTGCGAATGCCATCTGCCTTCCAGCCCTCGGTTGCTGGTTGTGAGAAGGAGGGTGGATGCGGTGTCCCTGTCCCTAGAGCCCTGCAGCCAGAGGAGGGGGTTCTGCCCTCTCGGAGGGCGTTAGAGGGATGGGGCTGGCTCTCAGCCCTGGCAGCACTGCCAGACCCTGGGCTCCTGTTGATGTGCTGGAGGCAGTGCCCTCAGATTTAGCTGTAGGAAACACCAGTGGGTCTTACGGGCGCATGTCACTAGTAAGCCAGTGGCTCAGGCCAGTAATTTTTGTGCCTCGTTCTCCCCTCCCCTGGAGCTCGTGCTGATGCTCACACAGAGGTTTGGCCCCAGCTGTCCCGGAGCAGGACGCCAGGGCTGCTCTGTGCAGATGCTCACCATGGCCATGTGGCTGTGGGGAGGCAAAAAGCCAAAGGTTTGAGCTCCTTCAGGCTTTCCCAGGAATGTGACTGTTTTCCCTCAGCCTTCAGACCCCCAAATTGAGCCATGCAAGGCTCAACGTGGGGCTCGGGGAGCAGTGGTCCTTCCCAAGCCAGGACACCCCTCCATCCCCCAGACTGGGGCATCTTCTGCCTTTCAGTTCGGCTAACAGATGAATTAAGAAAATGCCCCAGAGGAGGCAAGTGCAGCACATGGGTTTGGGGGCTGCTACCATCAGCTGCGTGTGTCCGTGCTGCCGGCAGAGTCCCAGCCTGCAGCGGCGGTGATTTCATTTTTGATTCTGCTGCGTACAGTGAAAAGCTCCTCCTCTCCTCGCCCTAATGCTGATTATGCTCGGCAGCAAAAAGAGATTTTAATTTATTAAAAAAAAAAAAAAGGGTGCCAGGGCAAGCAGCAAATCTGGATTATATCTTTGGGCATATGTGGGAATCACAGCTGGAGTGTTTAGTTCCCCCCTCCCCAGCCTAAGCTGGTGTTTTATTCCAACAAGCTGTTTTGTACCTTTGTGGCTGGGGCTCTGCTGAAATGAAGGCGGGATGAAACCCTTCCCACATCAGGGCTGCGCTGCCCTCCCTGCCATGGGGCTGCCGGGGGGGGTCCTCTCTGCTGTCCCCCAAGAAGGGGTGACTCGGGCCCCATGTCACCCCCCAGGGCGAGGCAGACAATGGGGAGGGAAGCGCGGGCGCTGGCTGGCACCCAGAGAGCAGGTTGGTGGATCTGGGGACTCGGGGGGAATTAGGAAGCTGTTACTCAAGGTCTCCCTGCGGTAGCACAGGTGTGGCTCTACTTCACCCCATGCTGGATTTTCTTGGGCAAACCCAGCCCTTTTATTCACTCGGGATGTTTCTGATGGGGGTGAAGGGACCCATGGGTTTACCCGTCTCCCAGCAGCTCGGCGCAGCAGCCCCAGCTCCTGGCACGGCCCCGGCACTGCTCCCTGCACCACCAATTCATGCAGGATGGCCCCAGCAGCCACAAACTCCTTTCTGGGACTCAAACATTTCTCCCCAGTTAGGGAGAATCATCTGTGTGATTTTCAGTTACGTTTTGATACTAAAGTGATAATTAACCATGTCATTTCCAGGCTAAAAGTTTCATATATTGGGCAAAGCCTAAAGAAGTAGGAAGGCTGCAGAAGGAAGATGCGGGATCGCAGCTGATGCCGTTTTCCTGTGTTTGGCCATCTGAAATAAAAGACGTGGCCGGTTCTTGCCTCGGCACGGCTGGCTGCAGGCCTGGGCATGGACACATTGGCTGCAGGGTGGGAGCAGGTGGCTGAAGAAGTGTTATTCCCTGGTGTCAACCCAGGAGCCCCTGGCTGATGTGCTTTTATCTGAATACAGTGCCTGATTTAAGGTGGTGTTATGGGCTCAGCACCCCAGGCAGGCAGGGACGGGGTTGCTTCGTTCCCGCCTTGCCGGGACTCGGGGGCAGCAAAGATCTCCACGTTCGTTCCACAGGATGCAAGAGTCAAAGCGGATTAAGAGTCCCTCGGCTGATCACATTTATTTCATTATTTGAGTGAAATCCCTTGTAAATACCGCCTCCCCCCCTTTTCTTTTTATAAAAATAGAAGGCAAAGAAGAATTGGAGATTTAGGAAAAGTTAATCACAGGAGTTGCTTGAAATCCGTTAACCTCTCGCAGCCCGAGCAGCTCCAGAGCTGGCTGCAGTGGGGAGACACTGATGGCCTGGGGGGGCCAGTGGTTTCCCCCCCAAAGCAGGGTTACCCCCAGAAAATCGCTGGTTCTTAGCAGGGGAGGCCTCTCCGGCTGAGTGGCATTACAGATGCTTTTTTCACAGCTTGGCCGTGATGAACTGCTAATTGTAGTGTTGGAACAAATTGGCTCAAGTGCCCAGGCGACTCCAGGGCGCTCGGCAGCAGGGTTGCGTCTCGGCAGCCGGGAAGCCCTGCGGCAAATGCTGCTGGCCCCCGCCTGGCGGGCTCAGGGCCATTGGAAATGCCAATGCTCTTCCCTTTCTGTGGTTCCTCAGCCTCTCTGGCAGATGGGGACCTGGGCATTGCACAGGGATCTCTGCCAGTTTTTCCAAAAATTTCAAGCAGGCAGAGCTGGTTTCCACTCGCCAGAAACTGCCCTGTCCTTGCAGAGTCCCCGTCCCTCTGATACACCCTCGCCCAGGGGACCCTCTCTGCCTTTCTCACTTCTCCCAGCACCAGCAGCCTTGTGTGGGACCATCAGTGCTGGAAAGTCAGACCTGCAGAGATTAATTAAAATAAAAGCAATGGGAAGAGAAGCTGAGAGCTACAATGACGGATGTTCACAAAACTCTTGCCCGGAGGCTGAAGTGCTCTGGGCATTTGGTGCTGTTTGCGTCCAGCCAAGGAGCTGTGCAATAGTTAAACACACTTGATGTGATGGGGATTAAGGAATCAGCCTCTGACGTCTGGGTGCAGGTGCACTGTGAGGAGCTTCGATGCACCCAGCGCTGTTTCCCTGTCCTCGCTGGGATCTGCACCTTGGAGCTGCCAGCACTGGTTTGTCATGGTTTGCATCCCCTGGCTGCAAGGGGGTTTTTATTTGCTTTAAATCCTAAACCTAAAGTTATGTATTTGTGTTAATATCACGGCAATGCATAGCTTTTGTGTCCAGCGCAAGCCAGGGCTTATATAAAACACAGATTAATGGGAATCAGCAAAACAGAGGAGCACGTGGAGGGATGCCGTGGGGATGTCTTGGAGGGGAGGCAGGAGGGAGCTGGGAGCTCCAGAGGGGAGGGAAGGTGGCTGAGCAGATTCAGAGCACTTCCTGGCAGGATTTGCTCCAGTTATTGTTCTACAGTCCCCGATTCAGGACATTTCCTGAGCCAGCGTTGCTGCGATGTGGGGTCTTTTGTGCCTGGGTGATGACAAGAAGGCAGAAAGGGGTCTGCGAATTTGACTGAAAATGGCTCCTTTTTTTTTTTTTTTTAGATGATGTCATTTCTGCACCTGCAAACAAGCAAACAAACCACAGGCCGGAAGACAAGTAACGAGCAGCCATCCAAAGGAACGGCACGTTTTTCACTAGTTTGTAAATGAAATTCCCCCAACGTGACTTGTTTCCCCTCTCTCATCCCAAAAAGCAAGGTGATACTTGGATTAGGAAAGGCTGGGGATTGTCAGAAACTCCTTCCCACTCTTGCTCCTCGGTGATGGGTGGGAGATCGGTGCTGGTTTCCAGGGACCACGTGCACAACCCAGAACAGCAGTACCCTAGTTTGGGGCAGAAAAGTTCCCTCTTGCGGATTCCTCAGCCCAAAAACATTCAAAATGTGCTGAAGGGGCAAGAGGGACATTAAAGCAAACCCTCCTTCTGCAGCTCCTCAGAGCAGGGGCAGGGCAGGAGAGATGAGCAAGACAGGGAAAGCAACAGGTTTTTGGGCACCTGCCTCGGATCGTGACCTTCCCTGGGAGAGCACGACCATCTCCACAGCTCTCCCCGCTGCCGTACGGGAAGATGCCTCCCACCCCAGGAGGAAGGCACAGCTGGACTCCGACCATCAATCATATCCCGCCGGGAAGGGCTTGTATAGGTTGTGGGATTCCTGGTGGGGTGACTTTTTTTTCAAAGCCTCCTGCAATAACAGCAACCGTTGCTCGGCTTCCTTTCTAGATAACCTTTTTCCTGCTGCCCAACATGCTTATCTGCTGCAGACAGACTGGCAAGATGAACCGGAAAGCTGATACCTTATCTCTCCCTCTCAAGGAGCCTATTTAAGTGCTGGAATGTGTTGCGATGGTAAATGATTGTTAAAATCCAAGTGAGGTACATGGACCTAAGGACAGGTCCCTATGGGAGGGAGCACCTAATCAACAAGGAGACTTTGCGGGACTACAGCCTTTCTGGGCTTTTCGGTCTTTTATCTGCTAAAAGATGCATCGCCTAAAACGTAAAGTGCTTGTTTAAAACCAAAAGGCGTAGACTGGGTTTCTCGCTAATCTGTGGGTTAATGCTGCAGGCTGCTCCCAGCTCTGCGAGGTACGATGTGTCCCTTCACTCACACCGTGTCCCTTCGATACGGCTTTATCTGTGTCTCAGTTTACTCATCGTAGGAAATACACTGCTGTGGGTTGGTCTCGCAAGGGGTGCAGCGAGGGTTAACAGTCAGCGTGTGATACCGTGTGGCACATATTCCTTGCTCACCCTTTAATCTGGACCGGGTGTGGGAAGCAGCAAGATGCTACCACATCCATAAAGGTAAATAGGATTTGAGAGCTATTGGGCTAATTGAAATGAACGGGGCTCGGCTGCTCAGACAGCCTGATACGACGACATGAGACCTCTCGGGGGACACAGAAGTCAAGCAGAACCTCAGCACTTCGCTTATTTCAGCCACTGCGAGTGGCAGCTACAGCAATAGCAATTGCAGACACTGTGACAGCAGAGGGGCCAGGGAAAACCGGCGTGGCTGGGGTGATGTCCGTAACAGCTGCTGGGGAGGGGTGAGACAGGCTTATTTTGGTACTGTCCTGGGTGAAAAAATAGACGGTGGTGCTGGGTGCCAGCCTGGAGGGAGCACAATGCCAGCAAAAGCAGGGGTGCTCTCCCTCCTGATAGGCAACTGCGTCCCAGCGCAGCCGGGGGTAAGATGGGGGAAAAGGGAGCAGGGTCAGGCAAAACCACAGGGGAACAACCCCACGCCAGTAGGTTCTGTGGCCCTAAAAAGCTCTGGGTGTGAGTGTCCGGATCACAGCGCACAGACCAGCAAGCAAGGGGTACTCACATGTGTGAGGGGTCCCTCAGCCCGCCGCTGAGGGCCAGGCTCAGACCTGGGGATGGCTCTTGCCACTCCAGCTGCTCTTGCCCGGTAGTTGCTGGAGAAACTGTAGGTTGGCAATGCATGCTGCTACCACGGGCTGCTGCATCTGAAAGTTAATCTGTTCCACATCACCGACTACTTTTCCTTAGCGATGCATAAGGAATCACCATCCCAGAGCAAACCTCAGCCTGTCTGTGTGACGATTCTGAGTGCTTCAACGGAAACACAGGTGACCCTGTGGCAGCCAGGATGGGACAATGCGCTTTCTGGGAGATCTGCTCCAGTCCCATGCTAGCTAGAGCTGACCCATCCCCTGAAGTTTTTCATGCCTCGCAGAACCCTTGCAATTAGATGCTGTGGTGTGCGCGTCTGCAAGATCCTTCTCTTTGCATCTTGCAAGGTCCTTGGCTCCATCCCTTTGGGTAGCATCAGGACACCAGCCCCACTCACAGACTTTTTGGGGTTGCAGAGAGGATCCTGCAGGGGAGCAGGACCGACAGCAAAGCCCACAGTACTCATTTTTCTCCCCATGATGTGATTTGATTATGCTGATGGGGAACGGGGCTGGTATAGCTGCTACATCCTGACATAGCTGATCAATGCTGTGTGTCCCTGCCCCAGCCCTCCTTGCTTAATTCCTTTAGGGCAGTTCTCGCATTTTGGGCACATCACAGACCCAGTCCTTGCCCGGTGTCCCTGCTGGGTGCAGTGACCGTCAGGATGGGGCCAGGCTGCCCTGGGAGGCCCAAAGGCACCCAGCTCCAGCTGCAGCCCCCACCCCACCTTACCAGTTGTCCCTGTCAATGTAAAAAGTAGGAATGGGGGGGATCCATCTGAGCCACTCGGCGTCTGTGTCTTGTGATCCTGAAACCCAAGAGCCCCCCCTGACTCAGCAGGTTATTAATAACCCCCTGGCTGTGCTGCTGCCAGGGCGCCTGCCAGCCCTGGCATCGCCTGCCTCTCCTCCACGGTGAGGCAAGACACACAGCCTGGGCAAGGTCAGGGGCTCCTTCCCGATGGCCCCCGCACCCCATCACCACCCACAGGGCTGGGCAGAAGTGGTGTGAGGCTTGTGGAGGGGCCTGGAGAGGTGCCGAGGCCCCTGCACCTCCCACCAGCACAGGAGAGGCTCCTGGTGCTGCTGAAATTAGCCCCATCGCACCCTTGTCCCAGGCCCTCTGTTTTCTTGTACCTAAAATCAGCCCTGGTCCAACCTGCAGGGCAGGTGGCTTGGACTTGACCGTGGCATCAGTACTGATGCCTGTCCCTTCCCTGGGCTGGGACACACCGGGTGTCCCCAGGCTGCTGGAGATCCCGGTGGCACCTGACCACCACATCTGTTTGGACACGATGGGATGCAGGCAGCCCTCTGGGGGTCCCTGAGCACTGGGGGTGGGGTGTCTCTGACAGCCCTGGGGCACACAGACCAAAGCTGCCCAGGTCTCCTCCTGCCCGGGGTGGGCTGTAGCACACCCACATCCCCTCCACATTAAACAGACAACCCTGGCCCCAGGGGGCTCAGCAAATTTGCAAGGTGATTTGAGGATGAGACAGGCTGTGTTTACCAGGGCTGGTGCTCATTAACCAGATTCATTAGCACTCCCTGGGCAGGTTTTAAATAGCAACATGGGAGCTGCCCTCCAGGCCTGGGGTAGCCCTGGCTGCAGCTGGAGAACTGATTCCTTCCCCTTCTCCCTTCCTTCCCTCCTGCTCCAGTTCCTCCTTCTCTCCTCACAGACCCCCACATCCTGCAGCCGTTCCTGATGGGAACC
This sequence comes from Chroicocephalus ridibundus, assembly GCF_963924245.1. Taxonomy (NCBI): domain Eukaryota; kingdom Metazoa; phylum Chordata; class Aves; order Charadriiformes; family Laridae; genus Chroicocephalus; species Chroicocephalus ridibundus. The sequence goes on along the minus strand of NC_086298.1, from coordinate 12,662,807 downwards.
TGCTCTGCAACACCCCGATGCGGAGGTGGAGGCTTTGCTCTCCCCAATGTAAATCTCCCGGCACTAGGAGCAGTGTCCCAAACTCCCCCGACCTGCCCATCTCCCTCGAAGAAGGCTGCGTCCTCTCCAGCCCTGCAGCTCATGGGAAGCTCCCAGAGCCCTGCTGGCTCCGCCCATGGTTTATTTCCCGCTCAATCTTCTCCTTCATCCTTGGCCCTTCTCTCTTGCTCTCCTGCTGAGCCCAGTGTGCAGACTTGTCCCTGCCCTTGGTAGGGACCAGAGCTGGGACTGGAGCCAGGGAAGTGGACAGCAGTGATTTCCCCACCTGTACTCCAGGCTGCCCCAGCACTTTAGCTCTGTTTCATGTCCTGAGACAGGGAACTTGATCTCCTCGCCATTGATGTGTCTGTTTCCATCCTACTGTGCCCCGTTGTAAGGCCATATGGATAGAAAAGGGAACTTCTCTGCAACACAGCGTGGCCCCTTCCCTTTTCTCCCTGTTGCTCTTTCATCCCCTTCTCCTTCCTCATTTCCCTCCTAAGGCTGTCCCCCTTTTTCACCATTCCCTCCAGCTTTCTTGCCCCCATTTCCCATTACCTTCTCTTCCCCCGTGTCCACTCACGTCTTATTCCTGCAGTGGGTGAAGGGTTTTGGCCCACAGCACCAGCCAAAAACCCACTCTCACACAGTGGAGCAGCTACTCAATGCCTTGGGTTCCTCTGTGAGTACCGGCGGTATGCGTGGGACTACCATGCAGCAGGTAAGCTGAGCTCTGTGTGTTTCCCCCCCAAAACACAGGCGTTTTGCCCCCGGGGAGGGATGCAGGGGACGGGGCTGGCTGCTGCCGGGTCCCTGCCCGCGGGACGCAGCGCTCGGAGCTCCCGGGGCACCGGGAGACACGGGCTGGAGCCCGCCCGCCGCCGGCTCCCAGGGCTGGATTTGTCGCTCCCTCTAGTGGGAAAACGGGAGGATGTCGCCGCTCCCCGGGAGCCCGGCCCCGGGAGGGGGACCCCGAGCAGCCTCCGGGACAAAAACGCCCGGGGCTGCGTTACACCCGGTGCCCGTGTCATTGCCGCGGGGAGCTGCGCCCTGCGCAGCGTGTCCCCACGCCAAGGGAGAGTCCCGCGGGAGGTGACACGCTGCGCCCTGCAGCTATTCCCAAGGGACTCCCCAGAAGGGTGTCGGGAACAAGGGGCTTCCGGTGGCTGGATCTTTTTGGGGATGAGGCTGCGTTCTCCTGAGCAGCGATAGTTAGCACCCACTGAAATACTTAGGAATTGTGTTAATAATTAAAGAAGAGACTGAACTCAGAAAGGGAATTTGTGTGATCTCATGAGACAGAAGGGACAAATCTAGTCATGACAAAAACCTCTCACTAAAGCCTAGCATTATTTCATAAATTCCCCCCAAAAAAAGGAAATGCTGTGACTCTGGAGACGTTCCAAACAATGGCCTTTGCCTGGGGGCTCTGAAAGTGAATCCTGCAACCCCTGTTAATCACAAATTACCGTTTCTGTCTCTGCACATGTGCAGGATTCACGCGCTGGCCAGGCTGTGATCATCCCATCGCAGATCAAAGCCATGCTTGGCAGGGACAGAGAGTCTGCTTCCTTACAGCAGGGGTTGCAGTTCTACCAAAATCACTTATTCTCATCAGCTTCATCACGCTCAGAAGCAGCTGATGGTTCCCTTTGGCGGAGTGAAGCAAGATATTTTTGTACTACGAAACAACAGCTGTCTCGCAAGGCGTGGAGCAGAGGGATCGGATGGGTGGGATTGAAGGTTGGAACCATGAATCCAAATGTGTCCGTGAACTTACATTCCTGCCACATCTGTGGTGATTATGAGGGTTTCAAGGTAGGAAACAAAATCAGGTGTTAGTTTAAATCTTGACTAAATATTAGGCATTGCAAAATCCATTACTTTAAAGTAGCTTAAAAAAAAAAAGTATGGATTTGCCTATCCTTGTTTTCCATTATGGGGAGGTTTCCCCCTCTTTGCCAGTGCAGGTCTTGTGGCTAACTCCAGCTTCAAATATGTGGCTGAGTTTGTCCCCAAAGTAGGCTGCAGTTTTCATGACTGGACATACTAGTGAATGAAATGGCATTTTCGAGACTGGGGCTTGTTGCTAAAATATCCGGATCAGCGCTGCAGAGGTTTGGCTCTAGTGTTGTTTGGGATAATTGCTGATATAAAAGGTGTTAACTAGAAAAGCAGATGCTTCTAGCGGTGTGTTCTGGGATGAGTGTTGCATGGAAAAAAAAAAAAACCAAAAAGATCTTCACCTGGCAAAACTTTAGTAGTTGCACCTCCATCTCCCTGTTTTCTCCTCCTTTCTGAGTGTGCTGAAAACTCAGCATGTCACCAACAATCTTTGGAGTCCTTTGAAGAAAACAAACTCACATTGTGAGAAAGATGCATGGTGGTCCTTGAATTTTTCTTGTACCTCTTGCTATTTAGGCAACCAAGGCTGTGCGAGGGCTTCTGAGTGGATGTAGTAAGAAAGAGTTTGGGCTTTAAGAGCTGCCCTAAGCACAGCCTTGTTAGCTTCTGAACTGCACAGCCAAAGGAAAAATCACCAAGCCAGGATGAGCAGCAGAAGTAGTCTTGTTTTGCAGTCACACACAAGGAAAAACTGAAGTCATGGCTGACAAAATGCCTCCAAAATACTTGCAGTATCAGGCAACTGGTATTTGGTTCTCATTGCAGGCAAAGCTCAGTGCTAAAGCCAGCTGAAAGCAATTCACTTCTCATTGGAAGAATAGTTTCTTCCTTTTAATCAGCTCTGTTTTAAATGATTTCCTTTTTTAGTGCCTTAAATAGTCATTTTGGTTTGTCCTTCAGGCAGCCAGCATTTGCTCATGAAGAATGGTGTGGGTCTGCAGACTTTAAAAGGAGAAACAATAGTCTGGCAAACAGAAACGCTTCAATGGCATCTCGTTTTTATACAGAGCCTGAGACTCCCACGGGCCGCAAAGGAACGAAGAAAAGGAACAGCATCTACCTGATCCAGCAGCTACAAGGAGCAATAACTAACTACTTGAATCTGCTTTCACCTGGTAAATTCGGGGAGAAAAAAAAGGCGGGGGAGGGGGGAAGATAGCAAATAAGACCACAGTTTGGGGCACACAGTCTCCTCTGCAGTGGGAAGGACCTGAAGTCAGTGGCTTTGTCCTGCCTCAATGGTGAGATTTGGTGGAGAGGGAGAATGGGATGCTCTTAACTAAAGCACATTTTTTCACACCCACCTGTAAAGTACATTTTTTTACGTATAACGGTTCAGCAATCGCAAGGCCAGGGATGTATTCGATACCCTGTGAACTGGTCGGCTATTCAACAAATGCTGGGGAAAAAACCTGAGACTACAAACCATCTCAGAAAGCAGAGCCATCATAACCGCAGTGCCAGACACCGGATACTTAAAGCAGGTGCACAGAGGGGACCATGCTGTGGGTTTAGAGCAAGCACGGCGTTGCAGTCTTTGCTTTCCCTGATCTCATTTAACCCAGTTTGGAGTAAAGGCCAAGATTCCTGGGTTTTCATACTCTTTTGCCATTCCCAGTATTTCAGCTTAGAGAGGTGGGAGGCTCCAGCCTCCTCTCTCATCAGAACACCTCTTTATTCTTCTCAAAAAAAAATTTATGAAAACATCTCTAAGGATATTAGGTCTTATTTAAGAGGGGCAGCAGAGAGGGGGAAATAAACTTTTTATATTCGAGACCCAATGGCCCTTTGTTCTGTTTGAGGTCTAGCTTTCAAAGCATTTCCTTATATTTGGATATCAGAGCATCCTACGTGGGATTACAGAGAACTGCCAGAGCTACTCATCTCTTCTCTCCCGCCTCTCATATATGACAGCTCAACTTTATTGATGTTCTTGCTGACTGGGTTTTGGGTCCTCAGGCCCTGTTCACTTAGTTGCAGGCTTGAATTTCCCTGCAGCTCTCTCAGATGAGCTAATGAAGCCAGCACAGGCATGAGGCATTCTTGATTTAGACACAACTGAATTTGAAATGGATTTTTCATGCTTCAAGGCATAAACCAGCTCCTACCTCATGGGATTAGAAAGCATATTCTCCAGTGGACAGGTTACTCCACAACTGTCCACTGCGTGTTTCTTCTGTAGCAGCTGATGTTGGCTGCTGTCTGAGACAGAGGGAAAACTAGAAGGACTGTGACCTGACCAGGACCTCTGGAAGGGGAACAGAGCAGGATTGCTTTGCTTTTTCCAAAGGGATGGTGAAATCTTGTGAATGACCACGAGGGCAGTAAGGCCCTGTCTTGTGCTGCAGGCTGCCATATACAGCTGAGCCAAGAGGGACCAAAATGACACAAGAGCATTTAGCCTTCAGTTTGCTCCACTGTAAATCACCCTGCGTGACGCAAGCCAATGGTCAGGGATTTATAGATTCAGAGCAAATTTTTGTGGAAGCTGTAGAATATAATAGTAATTATATTATTTCGTGGAAGCCTTAGACCACAAGATGTTTCTGTAGATGCAAATTCTATACTAGGGTTGTAAGCCCTCTACAATGGTTATTTTCTATTTGATAGGATTCTTCATTAGTGGAAGGATGAAGCACACAGCAGGGTTTCTGCTCTCACTTGTAATTAATTCTGGGAAGGGGAAGCAGAACTCTTCCTGCTGCAAGACAGTTTGACTCTCTTGTCCAGGGGATAATTTGCTCAGCTCTCTGGAACAGGTCAAAACTCAGAGTGGGCGAGCAGTCCTCCCAGAATGGATTCTGCATAGAGGTGTGCACTGAACTTCATCCAAGTGAAACCTGTTCATCAGTCTCTGTCCAAATCTCTTCTTGCTGTCGACACTCCTACCTCACAGTCTGTTGCGGGTCTAATCCCACCAGCTCTCATCTTACACTGGTTGTTTTGGTTTGTACAGGTGCAGGTCTTTTGAAGAGCAGCAGAGGAATTCATCACCTTATGCCAAGGTCTGATGGCGTCCCCATGGACCAGGATGTAGTGGTCATGCTTCCCTTTCGTGGTAGGTACAGACTACTTTCTTTCACTATTCAGATCATGCCCAGCTCTGAACAGAGAAGAGAAGCCCAGCCCCAATGCAGTCCTGAGCCATGAGACTTGCAAAGCTCTGAGGGTTTGGCCTCAGCACATGGCTGGGCACAGGCGGAAAAGCCATGAGTTTGTGGGGGCTGCAGTGTATGCACCTGGTAATGAATGGAGAATTGTCTTTAATTTGTTTTCTTTGGCCTTTTGATCTCCACAACAGGTTGCATTAGTTTTTTCTTTAATTGGCGCATCTATTTCCTTGGCCTTGGATTGTTGCCTTGGAGATGCACAAGAGACCTTCGGAGAACTGCTTATTACAGCAGCAGGTGTGCAGAACACTGACCTGGACAGGCCCGCCTGAGTCACCTGCTGATGGCTTGGCTTGTAGGTGGCTGCGTGAGTCACTGGAAGTGAGGGGATCCCACACTGCCCAATCTCCTGAAGGGCAACGTTAATGCCTTTGGGCGCTTCTTGTTATTGTGCATCGACAGCACATAGAACAAGATGGTTCAGCTGCAGGGGAAGGCGGCTGAATGTGGAAAGCAGCAGCCCAAATCAGAGGTACTCTTTGGAAACCTTCTCTCATGGAGGACATTGAGGTTTTTACAGGCAGGAAGCAAGTTAGAAGAGCTATTTGTGTGTGTGTGCGTGCACATGTGTGTACTTGTCTGGCCTGACAGGAAGACCAACAGAGAAGGAAAAAACAAACACACCAGACTAATGCCCTGGCTGCCCGGTGAGTGGGTGTGAGTGGGAGTTTGTTCACATCAGGAAGGAGTGTGGGCTCCTCCAAGTGAGAGGCTCTAAGGAGAGAAGTGGAGGGCATTGGCCTGCTGTCCCTAGACAGAAAAAACACACTGCAGGAAAAGGAGAGATGAGACACCAAAGGGCAGGAGTAGAGTGTAATGCTTTGATACCCAGAAAAGGAGGGGATCTGACAACCAGATGATGGTTTTCAGCAGCGCTGGTGCATCTCTTGGTAGCTCAGTGCCTGGCAACTTCGCTAGCAGTGCAGACCAACTGTAGGAACATCACATATGGTCCAGAAAGCTGTTCGTGCCTTTCCTCCCTCTGCATTACTCTTGATGGTTGTTTGAGATCAGACACATCTCTCATGAGCAGAGATCCAGGTGCCAGGCCTTACGCTGTTCCTGTAACCTGGGAGAGGTGGGGACTGCTCCTCCTGAGGAGGAACGCTGCACCAGGGAAACGGCAAAATCCCTTTGGAGCCACCTCCCCTTCGTGGGCAAGGACACGCAGGGTGACAGCATGTGAATGGGGACCCATGAATAAGCTAGAGTGCACTTGCACGAGGCCAGCAAATGCCCAGGTGCTTGCCCCACATATCTATTATACACATCCCACATATATATGTGTCTGTGTGCCATTTTTGCAAACTGCTGGACAGTCCCCAAGCAATACATGCACGTCTACTTGTAGTCTGGCCTCAAGGACATCACTTTGAGCTTGTTACAGAACAGGGAAGGAGAGTTAAAGGGAGAAGGGTCTGTCCTTGCATGTGAGACCACCACATCTCACAAGCTATGAAAGATCCCCAGGGCAAAGGAACTGTGCTTCAGAGCAACTTCTACAACAATCTCTTTAGCGCCCGTTTCTGGCCAGGAGCGCTGCTCGCATCGTGTTGGCCTGAAGCTCTTTTTGGCCTGAGCAGACACCACCTTTGCCTCGTGAGGCTACTTGTATTTTATGTCTGGGTAGAGTTTTTTGGGATAGGAGCATCTGCCTTGCTCCACTGCATTCCTTTCCATCATCATTAATGAGCGAACAAATTAAAAGGTATTTCTGGACTGAAGTCCTTGCAAGGGGCTGTTGCCTTTGAACCTGCTGCCCATGAAAGCTGGGAGGAGTACCAAGCAGCCTTCACCGTTGTTCTCCTGCCAGACAGGAATCCCCATGGCCCTGCCATCGCCCCGCTGCCATGACCAAGGAAGGAGGAGGTGGAAAACCTGAGGGAGAAGCCCCCTGTACCCTGCTGGAGGCGGCCTCCCTGACGCCGCTGTCGGGGGAAGGACCCTACGGCCGTGAGCTCGGGGTCTCCCTCAGCACCGTGAGGCCCGAGCCTGGCGCCTCAGGGGCTGACAGGAGCCGGGTGCGTTTGGCAGAGTTCGGCCACCCCGCCAGGCTCAGCTCTGAGGGAAGATCTCCCTCCCGGCGTGTGGGGTGGCGAGAGGGGCTGGAGGAAGCCGCCATGGCGCCGGCTCTGCCCCTCATCCCTCAGCACGCCCACCACCGCCTCCATCTTGGGCCGCCCCTGCGGCGCCGGCGGGGCCCTGCAGGGGGCGCTGTGCGGCGGCGGCCTCCCGCGCGGGATTGACAGGCCGGGCCGGGGGAGGAGGGGGAGGAGGAGGAGGAGGGAGCGGCAGCGGCAGCGAGAGCCCGTATCGCCCCGCAGCCGCCGCCGCCGCGCAATCCGCCGCCATCCGCCGCGCCCCGCGCCCATCGCCCCTCCGCACCCGGCTCCTCAGGCACTCCCGGCTCCCCGCCACCACCACAGGTGGGTAACGGGGGCCGGCGGCGGCGGCGGCCGCGGATATTTGGGGCGGTGAGTGGGGCCGAGGGGGGAGGGAAGGAGGAGGAGGAAGGGGGAGGGAGAGGGAAGGTGGGACGAGGCAGCCCTAAAATGGAGCCGGAGCCAGCGGCTGCGGCACCCCGCGGCCTCCCGGCGAGGCCCGGGGACCTGGCGGTGGGGGGCCGGGCCGGCTGTGGGGGCGACCCCGCCGTGGCGGGCTGTTGTAGCCGGCTGTGTTTATTGTGCGACCCCCCCCCTTTTCCTTCCTTCCCCCCCCCGCCGTGGGGATGGAGGCGCCAGGGGCAGCCGCGGGGCCTGGCCGGCCCGGCTCCATCCCCGCTCCGGGCCTGGCGGGGGCCGCCGGGGTTCGGGGCCCGTTCTCCGGCCTCCTGTCGGTGGCGAGGGAGGGGGCGGCCTGCTGTGCGGCTGTCCCTGTGTACGGCGGGGTTGGACCCCCCCCACATACCGCCCCGCTCCGTGGGCTGGGGGTGAGGAAGAGCGGGATGGAGGCGGGGGGGCTCCCCGCCGCAAAGGCAGGTTGTTTTTCTTCATCGTCTGGAGTGTGACACAAAGATATTTTTGTCGCGCCGTGTGTGTGTGTGTGTGTGTCTCAGCAAAACAAGGGGCGGGGGGGTGGCATCCAGAAGGCTCGCTCGGTTTGTTGTTGTGGCTACAAAAGGGCCGCTGAGGCTGAAACGCGGGTCTGGGGTGTGTGTGGGGGGCGGCGGCTGAGCCGGGGGAAGCAGGGATGGAGTTTGGACGCTTTGCTGCTGGGAGAGCTCGTTAGGTAGGTTTGAAAAGATAATTTGATAATCTTTTTAATTTTTTTTGTTTGTTTGTTTAGGAATGAGTTTTTCATCTCTGGGTGGGAGCAGATGGGCTGCAAGGTGGGGAGAGCCTAATGCCGGTCCTGGGACACATGTGTGTGCATCTTCTCCGGGGGGGGCCGTTTCTTTAGTAGCATTGGTCGTGAACTAGGAGGGTTTTTTCCCCTAAGGTGGCTACGAAGCCCCCCCCCCCCGCCTCAATCCCCAAAATCAAAGCTGGCGAAAGGAGGTTTGAATGAGCTGGGAGTTGTGGGTTTTGTTAGGAAAGTTGTTTTGTTTTGCTTCTGCCTTATGAACCTGCAAAGGGTGAGGTACTCTTCTGAGTATCAACTCATCAAATATTTGTATGTTGACATTACTGGTGTTTGGGGAAATAACATATAATAAACATAAATGTGTAGGGCTTTGGTAATTTTGTTTCTTTCTAGGAATGGGTCTTAAGTATAAGCCCATTGCTGTGTCTGCATGGTCTGCTGTAGTCTGCTAAGGGGGAAGGCATCCCGCCCCTTCCAGGGCCGAATTGAGGTTTATAGTGGAAGTTTTGTTTGTGTTAAGCCTTGTCTTGCTCTTGCACATGGGGCCTCCACCGGAATAGGCCCTTTGATCCTGTATAAATAGCTGATCCCTGACTTGGATAGCCCAAGTTTGGAGAATCAGCTCCTGACAGGTAGATTGTCAGATATAAATTGGCAAGATTTTGGACCTGCCTTTTCCACGTTCAGTTGGCATTGGGGTAGATAAACCCCAGCGTCCTAAAAGCTTGTGCTCTGGGCCAAGGACTGGGGAGTAAGGTCACTTGGAAGAGGTGGGAAGGGGGAAGGCTGAGACCATATTCTGAAAGTGGATGGAAAGTGACAGTTTCGGGATGATCTCTGTCTGAAAAGTTGAAATAGGTACCTGCATCTTTCACTCCAAATGAAGTATTGTAAAATGGGCCTGCGTTTATCAGGAGCGCATCTGGGGTCCTCGAGATCTTTGTGGGTCCATCATGGGCGATGCTAGTTCTTTCCGGACTGTGGCCTAAGAGGTTCTTCCTAATTAGCAGGGTCTATTTTTGGGGTATGATAAACAAGATCTCTCCCATGTGAGCTCTTTGAAATGGTCTACTGTTTTTCTTGTTACAGTTAGGAAGTTCAGATTAAAAATCAAATTCAGACAAACGACAAGTACTGTTTGAGATTGATGGTTTGTTTGGGTTTTTTTAAATTACATGTTTCCTCAAGCCAGTATGAGTACATCTGCTGTTAGCTGTATTTTGGTTGTGTGCTTAATTTGATATGTACATTGAATATAAGTTGATTCCTGTTTTTTTTTTTACTTGTTGGTCTGATATGCTTTTCTGTAGGGCTTGAGTAGATTAGATCTCACATATTTTAGGATGCTTTCAGCAGTCTTCACTGATAGGAAAATATATTTCTACATGACATGTACATGTACATTTTCTACATGGAAAAAAAAAAAATAAAAGAAAGTAATAAACCATAAGTTTTATGTAGGTTTCCAAAGTTGTCATTATATAGTGCCTTGGTGCCTTGTTTTTTCTAAATTCAGGGAATTTTTATTTGGTCTTACAGTGCATTTTTTGATGAACTCTGGGCTTTTTTTTTCTTTGTGTGCATGAGAGCTTAAAAGTGAAACTCAGCCAACTGGCTGAAGCTGGAAAAGTAAGTAAATAGTCCATACAAATGCTGGAAAGGAGATGCAGGGTTTAAAAGTATTTTAGTTTTAATAAACATGAGTAAGGTTCCTAAAGAATTTTTATTAAAATGATTTAACTTTATGGTTACATTTTAATAAAGCCTTTTATTAAAGCTTTGTGTAAAACCTACTTCAAAGGCTAATTTAGTTGAACAACCTCCTTCTAAAAGCAGGGGTGGCATTAGAGTCCATATTTGCCTTGTGCCTGACGCAGCGTGCCGTGGTATCTGACTGAGTGATGGTATAAAGACAAACAATTCTCAGTCCTCATGCATGTGGCACTGATGCATTTGCAAAGGACCCGGTTCCTGTACCGCATCCTCCTCGTCCTGCGGAGTCTCGCGTCTGGGGTACAACTGGGAAAAATCAGGATGGTGGTTTTGGCATGTCTGGTAATGCTTCCAGTGTGCCTGAGCTGTACAGCACAGAGCCTGTTAGATTCTCCATTACAGAATTACCTTCCTACTTAAGATTCAAAAGTGTTGGTTGCTCAAGGCCTTCATTGTACTTACCTGAGTAATTGGAAGTATTTAAGGGTGAGCTGGGCTAACTTTCTTAAGTGGTGCTGCGTTGAAAATAATAGTAAGCCATTTTACTTTTTCTTTTATGAGGATAGTCTGCACAAAGAGATTTTGCTATAGTGGCATTTCCACTTGTAATTGTGTTTTTTCTTGTTGTAGGAATAGAAGCAATATGGGCAGGAGAAACTTACTGAATACAGGATGGTAACTATAGGGGAGGGAGGGAAGGAGGGAGGGAGAGGGTTTATTCCAAGGGCTGGAATATCACTCTCTGGTGGTCCCTGCTCTTCTTTAGTGGATTCCTCATTTATTCTGCGACTTGGCACTGAGCGTGTTGTCTCAGTATCAGGCCTTGCTCTTAAGCTAATCGTGCCTTGTAAGTGGGTTTTATTTTTCATGTGGCACTGACTCATTCTCCTAATAGGTCGATAATTTCACAGCTCCTTATCACTAGTTTGTCATTTGGAACAGAAGAACTACAACTGTGAGTCTGTCAGGTATCAGACAGTGAGGTGAAAGCACAGTGAACAGGTGAAGGATGGGGAGGTGCAGCTCTCTCCTTTGCAGAACATCTTTTTGTAACTGCTGAAATTGAGTGACTTTGTTATAAAAGTTACGATAGCGTGCTCCTGGAAAGCACCTTCTGAAGGGGGTTTTGCAGATATGTGCAAAACCCATCTGGTTTGGTTATAGAGTTGTTCTTTCCCACAGGAGGAAAAAAAGGGGCTAAAATGGGAGATTGTATTAAATGTTGTCATGGTTTAGGCTGGGGTTAAGCCTCACTGAAATGTAACTTGGGCTTATCTTTAGTTAGTAGCTTGTACTGGTATTCAGGATGTTCTGTGTGTGTGTGCTTCCTGCGCAGAAGTAACTGAGAAGTTTGAGCTTGAGCTGTTTATTTCAGAGCAAACCTGTTTGGATGTGTATAGCTGTAAATCCTGATTTCTTTTGGGTCCATAACTGAAATGGACCAGAGGCTGGTCTAGTAGTCCTGGGTTGTTCAGTATTTACCTGTGGTGTTGGTTGTGTAGCTGCTTGACTTGCAGTGCTGTTGGGTCTGTGAGGACAGAAGGTGGTTTTGAGGTGTTAAAAGGTGTATGTGCAGTTCTGCAGCGGGTCATCGTACTTACAGTGTCTATATTTTGGTTCCGAACACTTAAATTTTCAGGAAAGTGCTGATAAACTGGAAGGGGCAAGAGAGCTCACTGTTACATCTTTAAGAGACTATGAGTGTTAATTTGTGTAGGACTGGTGAAGATAACCATACCTTGAGTGAAAGGGCAAAGGTAATGGACAGATTTGAAACATGCAAAAGTGAAGGAGAAGATGAAGGTGAGCCAGGCTTAAGTGTGAAGAAATACAGGAAAAACACTAGGAAGAAAGCAAGAACTTGCTAACAGCAGCCTAGGATCTGGCCAAGAGGACTACTGTCTTGGACTGTAGTACTTCAAATGTCCACAGGGCTTCAATTAGCTGTTGTGACCATCCTCAACAGCCTTTGAATTTCAGGTGAGTAGCACTTAAGAGGAGTGAACTATATAGTATTTGCAGAGTTTGCACCCTGTTGGAAGACGCTTGGTGGAGGAATCCTTGCTGGGTGGCTGTTGACACATTTTGGGTAGGAATTGCAGTGATAGTGCTGCACAAAGTGGATAGAGACAGGTTTGAAGAGCTTGCAGGGGGACTGCCTCCCACAGGCGCTTCTTGTGTGGGAATATAGTGATTTTTTTGGAAGAGTTCTGCTGTGGGGTAGGCTCTTCAGCTCTTCCTACCTGTATGTGGGCTGGGAGCCCGTACAAAAGCCTTGAGTGCTCTTGTTCAGAGTTTGGAGTGGGCTGTGAAGCAGGCAGGGGAGTAGGGACATGCTCAAGAAATGCTTCTTTGTGGCTGGAATAGTATGGAGTATGGGTTTATCTTTTTCTGAAATAACCAGAGAATCAAGCTCCCACCTGGCAATTGAAACTTCACAAACCGTCATTTAGAAGTGGATTCACAAGATCTGAGTGTTATTACTGTGTTAGTGTTCTGCATCTGAGCAAAATGTTGCCTTTAGTGATGCCTGTGACCCTGTTGCAGGGAAAGCAGTGTATGGGGTGGTTCATTTACGAGGTGTTTGCAGTGTTGCCCATCCCGGCATGCAGACCAGAACTCCTCTGGAGCAGAGCTTTGTGCTGCTCCTGGTCCCACAGCATTAAGAAGGCGCTGTGATTCAGAGGGTGGTTTCCAGCCCCAGAAAGTAGGAGATGAGGGGTCTGTTTCTTGCTCTGCCACTCAGCATAGCTGCAGAGTTCTGCAGTATCATTTTCCTATCTGGAAAATAGAAGTGATGACGCTTAAACACCTTGTCAGTTATGCACTGCAAATATCCATGTAAATTAAAGCATCTGTGAAATGTTTTTACTTCCTGTCCAGCTTGGCGTAGTCCAGATGTCTCGTGCATAGTCTGAGTCGCTTAGCACTCCAGAAAAGCTAAAGATACCTAAGGCACCTTTCTTCAGTGTACTGAACCACACCGCATGTAACGTTGCGGTTTCTTACCACTTGGTACGCATGTCCTTTTCCCATCAGATTCCTGATAGCATCCTTAGCGTTCATTTGTAGTGTAAATGGCTCCTATGAATAGGCTTCCTCTATGAAAGGCTACTGTGAAATGCTGCATTGCTCTAGTGTTTTTAAAATTGGGGAATCTGGAGGAATACTTCTTGGAAGCTTCAGCATCTGCAGTGTTTATGAACTGCAGGATTGTCTGAACTGCTTGTAATCTTATTAATGGTTTGAACCGACTGCATCAGTCTTGATGGCTGTGGGAAATCTGATAGAGAAGGTTCTATTCAGCTTTGTACCCTGCAGTGTGTGTGTTGGTGCTGGCCTGGCTGGCAGTAAAGATACCTGCCAGAGGAGCTCACATCAGCGCCTCGTGGAAGAACAGGACTTGAGGGAACTGCTCAGCAGGGGTGTACAGGAACCCTCTCCCTTGGGTGTGCAGGGAGGGATTGGCATTTACTGCCTGCCGATCAATAGCATCGGATTTTCTCTCCAGTCTTTCTCTTCATGAAGATAACCTTTAGTGTATAACCTGAGTGGGAACTGAGGCCCTGAAGTCAGCAGGCAGCCGGAGAGCGTGGAGAAGTGTTACCGAAGCCCAGACCTGGTAGCGTGAGGCTCATTGGCACAAGGTAAACACCCACCTCCCCATTCCAGTGTGATCCTTCCTGAGACTGCAGAGAAAACAGAGCCGCTTAGTCAACAGCTGATGGCATTTGTGTGGAAAGAGCTGTATCTGTTCCTGAAAAAAGAACTGTTAACCCTAAATACTGCCAGCTTTTCTCTGATTTCATCTCTTGGAGCTGTGACATCTCTGATTTCCTCTCTGCCTGTTTGCTATAAAACCTATGTTCATTGCCGAGAGACTGAGTAAATTGCTGAGCTTGGTACCAGGTGAAGGATTTGTGAAATGTTTGACTGGAGGAATTTTTGTGGTCATTCCTCAGAATGCATCTTTTCTCTGGCAGCAGCTGATCGTGGTCCTTCTGCTGGTCCTTGCCCTGGCTGTGTAGGGCTCTCTAAGGTGAGCGATGCCTAACGATTCAGAGGCTTACATTTGGGTTCTGGAGCTGCCAGCTTAGGTGTTTCACCTATGCTGCTCTTGCTGTGTCTCACCTTGGTTACATGGGTATCATCACTGCAATGATTTTTAAAAGTCGGTGTGGCAGAAATGTTGGTACAGTGTTCAGCTTAGTTGTTAAGTGATGGAAGCATCTTTGCTTTGAGCTCTGTCACTCCTAAGACCTGGTGAAGGGCATGAGAACAGTTCATGCTGTGTAGGTGCCTCCTGTCCTGGTGGGCTCCTCTGAAGCAGTGGGCAGGATTGGGTCCACTTTCTGTGCCATTGGACGGACAGTCTCTTCTACTGGAAGAGGTGGTTCTAGACATGGCAGATGTTGCAGCAATGCATTCTCTCCTCGTTTGACCCTTCTTTACAACTCTGCTCCTTTGTGATCAAGAGCTGCCTTTTCTTTGAGGGTCTTGGTGGTGCACGTTTGGGTGGCCGGGGATGGAAACCTGAGCTCTTGGCCCTCTGTCCCTGTTACTTGAGCAAGTTGTTTTCTTTGCCTTGGTTACCCAGACTGTAAAATCGGACTGATAGTACCAACCCTGTTACCCACAGGAAATCCCTACCAGCTATTGGCAGACTTGTTGCGCAGATATCTAAATGCCCAGTTTACCTTACAGTTCAGCTGAATGTTGCCAGGAGCTTTCTGAACAGGTTTTGCCAACAGAGCATTGTGCCAGGGATTTCTTTTGTGTTTGGATTTAAATTGCTTGCTCATGATGAGCCTCCTTGCTTTGGTGTTGGGGGAATAGGCTGTTGTATCTGTGTATTCTCCCCAGACATTCAGCTCTCAGAGGAACCTGAACAGTGCAAAGCCAAAGGCAGAATCACCTTGGAGGCTGTAGCTAGCATGCTTCTGCTCTGGGCCTTGGCTGTGGAGGAGCCAGAGCTGAAGTCGAACTCTTATGGGTAAAGATTTGCATTTGAATGTGAGCCCTCCTTCGTGCAGGCAGCCCGCAGAGATCACTAGGTCACTTCCCTTTCCTCTTGTACTAGGGCGGTTGGGGTCTGGTTTTGATGAAGCCACAGGTGGTTCTTGCTGAACTGAGCTGCTCTGTACTCTGTTGGTTTTGCCTCTGAAATGTGAAACAGCAAAGAAATAACACTCCTTTATTTCTGTTGTGTCTTGCTGCAGAAGTGTCTAGAGGAAGTCATTGCTTCAGAGTCTGGTGAGGTTTATAGATAGGGGCATTGGAGTCAGTTTGTGCCGGAGCTGGTCTCATTTAACACCTTTATGGCCTGGATGAGAGGGCAATGAGTGTGATGTTGGTAGGCGGTGCTTCGTAAGGTACCTTCCTGCCTCCCCGCGGTAATCAGTTCCTGATTCTAAGGGGTATGAAAGCCCTGCAGCGCTTCTTCTTGGGTTAGAGGTACAGCTCTTCCTTCCTGACAAGGTGACACCATCAGTTCCTTCTTTACAGCATGATGGGGCAGATGGGCAGAAAACGGGCTCCGTTCCTCTGGAGTGATGCTGTAGACAGACACTCCTTTCAAGCAAGAAAAATTACTACACACCTTGGGTTTTCTGCTGCTTGAAAAGGAGGGGGAGTTGCATGAGCACAGGATCTTGTATGTACTTTCTGTGGGCTGTGGACGAGCTTTCTGGATGGATTTTTTTTTTTTCTCTCCATGCCATAGCCTTGCATCCTCAATTACTGGAGGTTAGGGCTCCTTTTCAGGGTGTGGCGTTGTCTGTCCAGCCCTTACAGAAAGGACCACGGAACTTGTTAATGTTTTTGTGTAAATACAGTTGAGCTCTTCTCCAGACTCCAGTCTGCTTTATCTGTTTTACAGTAAGTTGCAAATCCACTCTTTCTGGCTGCCTTTCTCTGCTGCCTGCCTTCCCAGCACTGGGAAAACTGTTTAGCAGAAAGGTAAGGCTTCTGTATTTCACAGGACAAACCTGAGGTTATGGAGATCTGTTTTCTCTAGAACTGTGCAGTTGTTCAGTAACAGCAGTTGTGATTCCCAGCCTGTTGGTACATTTATAAGAGGGGGCAGCAGGTGAGCTTGGTGAAGGCAGAGCTGAGAAAATGAGGTCAGGTCATCTTACAGGACATGCCCTTTCTGTCCTTGTTGTTATATTTTATCTCTGCCTGTACAGCTCCATGCCACAGAGTTAATGATAGATACGCTCTCCAGAAGGCTGCCTCTGCTCTTCATGGTACTGCTGCATGTCTCAAATCCAGGGTGGTTTGGCCTACAGAGGCCTGATGATGGGGCTGGCCAGCAGGCAAGTCTTCTGGCAGACAGCCTCCAGCAGTATTACTCAGCTAGCAGCATACCTCTGCAATAAATCATGGGAGATGTGATCCTGATCTCCCATTACCTGTTTTCACAAGGACTCAGGATTCATGGGAGACGCAGAGAGAAGCTGGAATTGTGCAGAATTAAGCAAACTGGTAGTGCCAAATAAACCTGTTCAGCTAAGCAAGGAGGGTCCCCCCTTGTGAATCAGGAGCTTTGCTATGGGGTATCTATCTTTTCTCTGCACTGCAGACTGCTGACTTGCTTCTCCCTGTCTGGCAGGACTTGGCGGCACATTCAGGATCTCGGCAGGCCCTTTTTCAGGTGTACTAACAAATCTTAGCGTCTCCCTTTGGAAACAGTACAACAGAATGACAGTAGTCAGCTTCTTGTGGCCTAGACTCTTGCTACACACAGCTCTTCATTGATCCTATTGACTTTGTACTTCGATGCTGATATTCTCGTGTTGCTCCCCTCCTTGCTAAGCAGCCTCTCCTAGGAACTCAGTGGTCATCTGGCCCCTTGCCCGCTAGGCTGATGATCCCTGCCTGGCCCAAGCAGGCCTTCTACAGGATATAAGTGCATCTGGCACCAAGCCCTGAGGGCAGGTGGTCACACTGTTTCACCAAAGCTCTTCTAAGGGCAGCCAGTGGTGTCTTTCATCACTGAGACAAGTGGCCACCGTTTCGCAAATAGGAGATTGTTGGTGAGACACGTTCCAGGAGAAGTGGTGGTATCTCCCTGTTGACAGATAAACATTTAGCTATGAGAAGTACCAGCAAAATTGACTGTGTGTATTTAAAGAAGAGTGAACATCACTAATCTGTAAAACTATACTATGTTTTTTTAAAGGTTTCATGTTACCAGTAACATTAGAAACCACGATAGAATTCAGTTTAACATCAACTTCACTTCTTTACTTCTATTCTCTATTCTTTTGCTTTTGCAACCTGTGAGTTTCTGGACAATTTGTTTAAAATTTCAGGTCAAAAATCTTCCCGCTTCTGGAGTAAAGCCTTTTTGCTGTTAATCTCCATCCTGTTGCTTTGTTTTGTGTTTGTGAGCGCTGCTGTGAAGTGAGCAAGGAGTGAGGGTCTGCAGTGGTCCTTTGCCTCGGTGATTGTGCTCAGCGTAGAGCTCAGTGGTGTGCGAGTAGCTGAAGTGCTTCTTTCTAGTGTGTGTGTTACCTTTCATAAATCTGTTTGCCCTGCTCAGTTAAGGCTGGCTAACTTCCAGATATTCAAGCTCCATTGAAGTGTTGTGAATAAAACACCAGCAGCCCAGCCTCCATACATAGATTTACAAAGAGCTTTGCAGACAATCCTGTTTGTCAGGAGTCTCTCCCTTTTGCTCTGTTTTCAGCTCGGGGGTTTCCTGAGTGCCAGTAACTCGAGGTTTTCTTTTTACAGGGCAGGCTCCTCGTGCTGAGTGGATCCCTGTTGTATCTCCAAGATTCACATACTCTGAAAGTTAAAATGTCATTGTTGCTTTCTGGATTAGAACATACCCCTTTAGAAGGCAGTTAGATGGGGTCAAGGCCTGCATGTCAAATCCAGGGCAACGTGGTGTGGACATGAAGACTCCTGGGTAGGGGAGCTCTCTGACCAAGAAGCAATACTGATGCAGTTATTTGTACCCTGGGGCCTCCAATGTAGCTGGTCATGCTGCAGTATTTTCTGATTCCTCCAAGACACTCAGTATTTTGCACTCTGGTGCTGTCCCTGGATGGTACGGGAGATATTGCTAGTGCTGAGAACAGGAAGAGCTAAGCTCCGTGCTAAAACTCATAGCGAACCTTCCCCCAAAGAGCTCTATATATCCTGAGAGAAACTTTGCAAAAATGCTGGTGATTGTTTATTTTTTTAATATATATATATTTGTTTATTATTTATTTCTCTGTAATGGGATAATGCTTTCTTCAGGGTCAGCTATGAGACATGGGGACCCTGAGCATAGGTCAGAGGCTTTGCTGAGGCTGTCAGTTTTCAGTTGTCAGCATCGGCATGTCTTCTGGTTCTACCTCTCCCAATAATAAGCATGTAGGCTGGCAGTTCAGTTCATAATGAGCTTGATTTTTATCAGAAATGGCTTTGCTCTGCAAGACTGGAAGGCCTTGATGATCCCTGCCAGGATTCCCTGCTTCACTGTGTGATGGGAGAATACTCCAGTGTTGTAGTAGCCTTTGGAGGCTCCGTTGCCTCTCCAAAGTGCTGTGGGTGACCTGGTTGCCGAGTGATGTCTTTGGCCAGTGCACCGACAGACTAGCTCAGGTCTGCAGGTGGCTGCCGTCGGGAGGGACCGGCAGCAAGGTCCTGCCTGCGGGACGGCACCGAGGGGGCTCAGTGCCTCTGCAGCCGCTTTGCACAGTGACCGAATGGAAAGTGCCTCACCTCTCCATGGACTTGTTTTCCCCTTTGGAGCACACACATAACACACAAACAGAGCTGTGTTTCACCTTTTCAGCTTCAAAGCCTTGAAGGAGTTGAAAGTAAATTTCACTTATTGAGACAGCAGTTGTAGCTGTCCCAGAAAGCTCAAAAAGGGGCTTTATCCCGGCATGTCCCCAGCTCCTCTGCTCTGAAGTAGTTGTTTATTCCTCCTGCATCCTTTTAATGATATGAGATGTAATCAAGAGGCAGCTGAGACCCAGTTACATAAGTGGTTGTCAGGGTTTCTCTTTGGCAGCATTACCCGCCGTGCTGTTTGCATGCTGACTTTCAGGAACTTGGGGATTTTCTGTTAACCAGCTAACTCCTAAACCTCATGTGGTAGTAGTTCTTTTTGTCTAGTGCCTACTAATTTTGTCTGGTTCCAGTTTTCTAAACCTCAAAGTGGATTTTATTGCTTGGGATCGTGTGAGGTTGGTCCAGGATTGATGTGGATCGACCCCGAGCCAGGCTCGCTCCGCAAGGCGCAGTGTACCTGTGAAAGCAGGTGGCTGTGCTCTTGCCAGTGCAGCTGAGGGCTGCTGTGCAGCATCCTCTGCTATTTGCCCTGATCCAGGGCTCCCCACCATTCTGCTGGTTCAAGCAGGTCATTGTTCTCAGTCCAGCTTCTGCATCCCTGCCAATCCGTGCTAATCAGTGTTTTTTCTCCCTTTCTCTCTTATGTCTGTCCTACTAATAAAATACAGTGGAAATGGGCAAGTGAGGGAGGAGCTATTGTTTTCTTTGGCACATGGTGACCATCTAAGCAAAGATTCAACCAGACAGGACTCAAAGATCTGTTTGCTATTCTGTAGAAAAAGGTGCCTTGAGAATGCTGACCGGCCCTGTCGCCTCCGCAGTGCTTCGTGCTGCAATGCGTGTGGTGATCCAGCAAAGGTGGCTGTGAGGGGCTTTTTGTGGAGCCTGCTGTTTTTCCTGAGCATCCTGGGGATGCTGTTGCTGAGTGACAGAAAATACCCTTTTTCCTCTATCCCTGACTGTGCTGCTTGCTGCCTAGCACACAGCTTCTTGCACCTGCCAGGTCTGATTTATATCCTGCAATGCAAGAACAAGCTCTGCATGGTGCTGGGTTTATTGGTCAGAAACTTGCCCCCTGGCAGCAGCCTTTAGATGGGCTTTACTCAGCTAGTTGCAGATTGCAGTGCATTCTCAAACTGGCTGTATCCAACTTGTTTGTGGTCTGTGCTTTATTTTGTACATAATGCTTGATGGACTAATCCTCTTACGTTCAAATCACGTTTGATAAGGTGTTGCTGGTGGAAGTTGTAGCCTCTGGTCAGATACAGTTTCTTTCAGAAAGAGTGATTTCTGACTGTGTTTGAAACATGCTTTCAGCTGGATAAGTTTCAGAAAGAGCGAAGGGTGGGAAGGTCTGATGTGTGTAGTGTTTTATTACTCCAGCGCAGAGTTGCAACCCTAAGATGGGACCTAGCAGATGGTATAATAAAGCTGCCAGCAGTTTTAGGCTTGAAGTGGAGGCTTTACAACAAGAAATCTGGAAATCTAAATTATGAGCGAAAAGGTTAGATTAAGCTCCTAGATTAGAGAAAAATTAGAACAAAGAATTACGCTTGAAAGAAACAAAAGAAAGATCCATTGAAAGTGAGCAAAGTTTCTTTTCTGACATAAAAATTGACCTTTACAGTGTGTGTGTTCCCATGTCTCAGCTTTGTCCTAGGCTCCAAGAGCCAAAAAGTGAAAGTAAAGAGACTGCATGAAGGGTGTTAATCACAGCATGTTATGCCAGCAAAGATTAGAATGGAAAATGAACAAACTACATCCATTCTGAAAAGTGTATTTATAGCTAAAAAAGGTGTTGAAAGTGCCAGCAACAGAGAAATGGAATCTTTTTTTATAAAGTGTTTTCAGGGTTCCTAGTAGAACTCCTGAACTCACGGGTTCAAGAGTCTGAACCTGTTCCATTTGAGCAGTGTTTTTTGGACTCATTAACTCTCTCTCATGGCCAGCAAATGGGAAAAGGGAATCTGAAGAAATAAATCTGTTGCCTTCAAGTGATACTTTCAACGCATTAATTGCCGGTATGAGTCATTAACTGTGGCCAGCATGGAATCATAATCCTAAACATTACAAATCTGGCTACCGGTGCTTCAGTAGGAAACTCAATGGTAAATTCCAGTGTGGAATAAGATATAGTGCTTTTATGTCACTTATCTTTAGGGAATTCTTCTGCATAGCTGTTTATTGTTAGACTTATTCTTTTAAAGCAAGGACTATGTTGATCACCCTCTCTCGTATTCTCATAATTAAAGAAGCACACTTTTTTCAGCACTGGAGTGGCAGAAAAAAATGATGCTGTGACAAGTGTGTTCCTGCAGTTCTTTTAATTTTGTTTATGAATCTTAAATCCCATAAACTTCTTGCAACTAAAGAGGAGGGGTTTAAAACCTTGTTAACTTAGTGTGTCTGCTCACTGAATATCTGCAGTTCTACAGGTTGTTTTACTTCTTACTTGTCTGTGGCTGAACAATCCATTTGATGGTGTTTCCCTGGTTCTCTTTCATCAAAAGGCAGATCGGGAGCGGCGCAGAGAAATTTCCTTACTAGATGACATTTCATCGCAATGTCCGATCGTTTGGGGCAAATAACCAAGGGAAAGGATGGGAAAAGCAAGTATTCGACTCTCAGCCTGTTTGATAAGTATAAAGGAAAGTCAATAGAAGCTATCAGAACTACAGGTAAGGAATGTCTTCAGAAAGGTCCTGTTGGGGTCTTCTAAGAGTGTTGTTGCAGAGCTAATTCAGGTTGTTGGCCCTCTGGGTAGGATGCCCAGTGGGAAGCAGCTGGGGTGCAGAGCTGTTTGTGCTGGTGTCTAAGCCTGTGTTCTATTAGGACTTCAAGGAAAATGTCTGTGGTGTTTTGTGCTGCTGTTATTGTAGACACCTAGAGGAATTAAGGCAAAACAGCTGGGGGACTGTTGGCCCTTTCATTTAGGCTGTATCCTTGCTGAAAAGTGGTCACTTCGCAGACTTGAGTGAAAGCCTTACTGGGGCCTTAGGCTACACCAGGATGGGGCATTTAAGCTGACTGAAGTGCCTTAAGTTGGTCAGACCTTGTGTGAGGTGGGAGTCAAGGACTGAAGGCCTTTAGGGTAGAACCTGAGTTAGTTTTGCGGTGGAGATGTGACCAAAAGTAGATGGTGGGGTCAGAAAAAATGAAACATTGCCTGGACTGGCTCTGGATTTGGTGTGGGAGTCAAAACCAAAAGAAAATAAAATACCAGCTTAATAAATGTGATCTGGTGGATAGAGCTGGAAAATCTGGACCTCAAGATTGCTGGGTTAGATCCAGTCTGTCTGCTAAGAGGTGGACTTAGATGGCCATTTCCGCAAGCTGTGAAATGGCGATGCTGCTTCTCCGTGGTGAAATGAAAGAGGAGTATCTGCACAGGTAGCTAAAAGACTCTGTGGGCATTTTATTTTCGGGAGAATTATTTCTCTCTCCCTCATGATTGTGGTAGGAGGCTGCCTGGTAGCCAGCTGCTACAACAGACGGCTGCTTCACCATGGTCCTGTGGGAAATGACCTGTATGTTGACCTAGCAGCAGTGGTGCTGCTTGTCATACAGCTCTGTTGGGACTGCACCCAGCCACAGTATGCTAATTAAGGTTACATATCTAGCAGGATATAGCCCTCCATGACCTGCCGTTGTTCCTTTCTCACTAGTTATACCTAGACATGGCTTACAGAGTCTTGGGAAAGTTGCTGCTGCCCGGCGCATGCCACCTCCTGCAAACTTGCCTAGCTTGAAGTCTGAGAACAAAGGAAACGACCCCAACATCATTATAGTACCCAAGGACGGTACAGGATGGGCAAACAAGCAGGATCAGCCAGACCAAAAGAGGTAAGTAGAACTACCCTTTTCTAAGTTTTGTCACGCAAGCAGCAGCAGTTGTGTACTGCTGTGCTGTGTGTTGGACCTTACAGTGGTCAGTTTTGTTGTCCATAGCAGTGTAGAGCCAATGTTAGTTTCATCTTTTAGCTGCTGCTATATTGCTAGAGTTGTTTGTCTGTCTTTTTGCCTTCCTTCCCCTTTGATCTCACCTCTGCTGTCTCTTTTCAGTTCCAGTGCGACGGCTGCACAGCTGCAGGAGTCGCTGCCGCAGCAGGGTTTGCAGAAATCTGTCTCCAATTTACAGAAGCCGACACAGTCAATCAGTCAGGAGGTGAGTGCAAGCAGTCTTTGTGACTGCCATCCTGCTTCCCCTGTTTCCAGACAGCTTGAGGGTTTTCTCTTAATTGTCTGTGTTGCCTTGCACAAGTAGGAATCAGCAGACTGCAAGTCACAGAACAGTTCCTGTATAATCAATTGTAGAATTGACTGTCTTGACTTCAAGTTACTGTGCCCCAGGAATGCTGTGCTGCAGTTAGAGTATAATTCTGTGCACGTTACCTCTGTACCTTTCAAGTGTGTGCAGAAATTCTAGCTTCAATCTAGAAAGAATGGCTGGAATGTGGGATGGCTGGTTAGCACTTCTAAACTATTTTACTTTGGGTCTAATTCAAGTGTTGCTTGGTGACAACAGATCCAGCTCTTGCTCCCAGCCTGATGAGACTTGATAACAAGCGATCTGGTCATGTGGGAGAAGTTGCCAGTGTCAGGACCTGAAAAAGCTACTGGCAAGTAAGAAAGCATCCCCAGAGAGTGCAGGGACCTGGCCCCTCTTTGCTGCAGATTTCACACTTTTAGTTTAAAAAGAATTTCCAGCCCTTGAGGTTCAGGGAAATCAGGACAGGAGTTATGTTTTGAAGAGGAGAAGAGTGGTTAATGCATGAGAAAATAGGGTAGCCTTTAAGCTGAGGTGTAGCATGGAACAAATCTAGAAGTTTAAGAGGGACCGTTTGGGAAAATGCAACAGAACAAAGGGAAAGCTTGATTAGAGGGAGAAAAGCAAGAGGAATGGTTTGAGGAAGTAGTTGATGAAGATGAGCGAAGGAGAGATGAAGGACAGGGCAGAGAAGAGGATTTTTGCTATAGCATCATAGTACACTGGAGTAGGGAGCGGGTGACGTTAGTCCCAACAAGAAGCTGGGGAGACCTGTGGCATCCAGTGACATCTGGGTGATCTAGACACCTGAACTGTAGCAGGTGCCAGCCAGGAAATGAGAAACAGTCATAAGACTTCACTGATCTTTGGGTGTTGGGTTTTGGTTTTGTTTTGTTTTCAGAGTACAAATTCAGTGCCAGGTGGACCAAAGTCATGGGCACAGCTGAATGGAAAGCCAGCAGGACAAGAAGGTGGTGAGTATGACCAACAGAAATGGAGCTGGGTATGTGCCTGCTTCTCCCAGACAGGCATGAGGTGAGATCGCCTGCATTTCTTCCTGCCCTCCCTGTCTAGACTGGTGCGGAATGGGACACAGCTGTCTCTGTTACAGTGCAGTGAGGCCATATGATTCTTTTTTTTTTATCTGCGTAGTGTGTTGGCTGGAATGGCGCAACTGCATCTGTTCAGGTTGGCCAGTGCAGGACACAGCTTGAACAGAATGTGTCCCGTCACCATCTTGAACCAGAATGTTTCATGCGCTTGTGAAGCAGCAGGGAGTTTTGGGAGGTGAAGGTTTTGAAAGAGAAGGAAAACGTTTGTCCCCTCCTAGCAATCCTCCATCAGACCAGAGCAGTGTGCAGAAGACAGTGGGAGAGGGGAGGGATTGGTTTAGGAGAAGAGAAGAGAGGACATGATGACTGGAGGGTCACTAATGTGACGCCCATCTACAAGAAGGGTCGGAAGGAGGATCTGGGGAACTACAGGCCTGTCAGCCTGACCTCAGTACCAGGAAAGATCACGGAGAAGATCATCTTGAGTGAGCTCTTACGGCAAGTGCAGGGCAGCCAAGAGATCATGGCCAGCCAGCATGGGTTTAGGAAAGGGAGGCTGTGCTTAACCAACGTGATCTCTTTCTATGACCATGTCACCCACCTTCTGGACGCGGGAAGGCTGTGGACGTCGTCTGTCTGGACTTTGGTAAGGCCTTTGACACCGTCCCCCATAGCATTCTCCTGGAGAAGCTGGCGAATCATGGCATAGACAAGTGTACTCTTCGCTGGGTTAAAAACTGGCTGGATGGCCATGCCCAGAGAGTTGTGATCAATGGGGTGAAATCCTCTTGGCGGCCGGTCACCAGTGGTGTCCCTCAGGGCTCAGTTTTGGGGCCGGTTTTGTTTAATATCTTTATCAATGATCTGGATGAGGGGATTGAGTGCACCCTCAGTAAGTTTGCAGGCAACAGCAAACTAGGTGGGAGTGTTGATCTGCTTGAGGGTAGGAAGGCTCTACAGAGAGACCTGGACAGGCTGGATCGATGGGCCAAGGCCAACTGTATGAGGTTTAATAAGGCCAAGTGCCAGGTCCTGCATTTCGGTCACAACAACCCCAAGCAACGCTACAGGCTTGGGGCAGAGTGGCTGGAAAGCTGCCCGGCAGAAAAGGACCTGGGGGTGCCGGTGGATGGCCAGCTTAACGTGAGCCAGCAGTGTGCCCAGGTGGCCAAGAAGGCCAACAGCATTCTGGCTTGCATCAGGAATAGCGTGGCCAGCAGGAGCAGGGAAGTGATGGTGCCTCTGTACTGGGCACTGGTGAGGCCTCACCTCGAGTGCTGTGTTCAGTTCTGGGCCCCTCTGTACAAGAGGGACATTGAGGTGCTGGAGCGTGTCCAGAGGAGAGCGACCAGGCTGGTGAGGGGTCTGGAGCCCAGGGCATATGAGGAGAGGCTGAGGGAGCTGGGCATGTTTAGCTTGGAGAAGAGGAGGCTGAGGGGAGACCTCATTGCCCTCCACAACTACCTGAAAGGAGGGTGTGGAGAGGTGGGTGTTGGCCTCTTCTCCCAAGTAAATAATGACAGGACTAGAGGAAATGGTCTGGAGTTGCGGCAGGGAGGTTTAGGTTAGATATTAGGAGGAATTACTTTACTGAAAGAGTGGTCAGGCACTGGGACAGCCTGCCCAGGGAGGTGGTTGAGTCACCATCCCTAGAGGTGTTTAAGAAACGTCTAGATGTGGCACTTCAGGGCATGCTCTAGTGGCAGAGATTGTAGGTTGTTTGGTTGGACTCGATGATCTCAAAGGTCCTTTCCAACCATGAAGACTCTATGATTCTATGACATTGGAGGCTGGAAATGTAGGCATCTCCACGGCTAGTAGCGTGGGGAGCTTCACCTAATTAGGTGGTCAAAAGTGAGGCTGTAATGATAATACCTCAGGGAGGCTGTACACAGCATCCTTGGTCCAAGGGTATTATAGTGTCAGTGGGAAGCTGTTGCAGGATGCACTCGGTTACACCTTGGCTGAGGCCTTTTTATTAAGTCTCCCTGAGTAACTGTGCTACTAATGGCTTCTGCTTGACTAAGGATCCCAAAGCAGTGTTAATGTAAATTGGGAGTTTAGTTGTCTTCAGATGCATTCATTCCTACACAGGAGGTGGCTTCCAGCTGCACTGAGTACTACCATTAAAACCGTAGTGAGAGTACTTTAATGTGAACAGACCTGGAACCATTCAGTTGTCAAGTGAAATTGCAGAGAGGCTTGAAAGAATTGAGACAGGTGCAGATTGCAGAAACGGAGGGGACAAGCTTATCCTAAATTAAATGAGTCCCTTAATGAGGGGGTGTTTCTAAAAGGCTAAATGTTAAAGCGGGGACTTGTGCTTGCCTGAGGTTGGTGGCCAGCACAAAAACTGTCTTGTTTGGTTAATAGGTACTTTTTTGAGACTGTCACTGTGTGGACCTCCTGTTTTGAAATCTGATCATCTAACAATGTTCTTAAAGATTTTTTGAAAACTCATTCTAGGTCACACTTATCAATATAGAGTTCTCAACCCAAGAAAAGAGTTGCATATGTGGCTAAGCGCAGCTTAATTAGAAGGTAATTGAAACACAGAAGCATCAGAAATGTGGCTGAAACAACTTCTTAGGCCATTCCATCCTCGTGCCTCTTCTCCAGTGACATTGAACAATTGCTTTTCCTTCTGAGATAATACAGCAGACTCTGATATTATCGATGAAGAGGGAAGTCTTCTGCTTTTTGCTCTCTTTTAGGTATTAACTGCTGTAAAATCTTTTTGGAGGCCGTATCCTGAAAAAATATGGTCTAGTAAATTAAGTATGAAGTGCTCCATGCCTGCGTCTTATGTATAAGGGGCACTTGGAGGAAATAAAAAGATGCACCAAGCTTCTATCAGTGTGATGCTGCCTGGGGTTAGAGTGCAGACTCTGAATGTGTGCACGTTAACAGTCGTTATATTGTGCAGCCTTACCTGGGAGGTGGAGGTCTCCCCAAAAGACACTTAAGTGTTTTTAATATTCTCATTGCCATTCTAGTTCAGTAGAATAATGCAGTAAAAATCAGAACTCTCAGCACATCTCAGATGTTCTGTGGTGTATTTGAGAAATGTCCTTCTTGTGTATTCTCATCTGTCCAAAATGTTTGAAGATGTTACGTGCAGCAGTTGCAGTGTCTTCTCTGGAAATCTTCAGATGGAAGATCTTGTGCAGTGTGCAAGTTCCAGAAAGTGAAAATGACTTAAAGAAGGCAATCCTTCTTGACTTTTTAGGGCAGGGAAGGATAAAGATAGATGAGATTCTTTTGTCAGGTCCTCAGTACTCATTGCTGATACTTCCAGCGTGGTAATTTTGAAATGCCCATTTTAAAAAGAGCGTTAGCCAAGTAACACCAAGAAACAGTTCTCAGAAAATCAATTTTTTAAATGTTTAGTAGTGCAATAGTGGTGACAGTTTCCTCTTACTCAGTGTTATCTTGCCAGTGGATTTAGGAGAATTGGTGTTTTTTGTTTTGCAGTCACTGGCAGATCTTTAGAATGGACAGAGAGCTGTCATTCTGGGGTGGCTGATGATTCAGCAAGACAATTTGCCAATGACAAGAAATGAACCTGGCCTGATCTGGCCAGTAATCTGCATCTTAAAAATAATGCAGCAGGGAGGAGAGCGTATAGCATTTGGTCCTTATCTGTGGTCTTTTACTGAGTATATTGCCAGAAATATCAACAATGGACTTCCCCAGAGATCTGAGCAGAAAGAGTCTGAATAGAAATGTCAAATACTTGATAACAGCGTATCATCTATTAAGAGATCTTGCAGAATGAATATCTCTGCCTCAGTCTGAATCTTGTACTTTACAAAAATAATTGGAAACTGAGAAAGTTCACTCTGACTTCATTGAACATGAGAATTTAAATGAAGATCCCAAGTTAAGAGTGTGGGAGTGCTGGGTGAGGACATGTGTTGTCGTGTTGGTGACAGTGTCTGAGAGCATTTTGGTTGTGAGCTGAGGTGCTGGTACGATAGTAATTTGGGTTTAAATATCCTGGAGGCCCAGATTCTCAGGAAACCTGTTTCCTGATCTCAGGCTGATCTCATAAGGGAATTGAAAGAGTGGAAGGATCCTCTCTTAGTCCCACACTTATTTGTCTGACAGGTTCAAGGGCCTCAAGCCGACTGTTATCCTTCTCTCCCGAGGAATTTCCGACGCTGAAAGCAGCTGGCGAGCAGGACAAGGTTGGCAAAGAAAAGGGCGCCTTAGATCCGTCGTATGGGCCAGGACCAAGCCTCCGCCCCCAGAGTAAGTTAAGGATTGTGTCTTTCTGCCTTACCCCAGCTCATAACCCCATAGACTGTCTGTTGGGGAGTGGAATGCCAGTTCGCGGTAGGATCAGATATTCCATCCCTACATTTCCTTTTATCTTTTTATGGGCTCACATGTGTCAAGCTGCTTAGCAAATGATCACAGGTTCTCATGTAGTGCTGATGCTCACTGCCTGAGTTCTGTGGTCCAGACAGCCAAGTATGGACTGTCATCTACTACGTTGTTTCATAAAAATTGCTGTGTGGTGTTGCAAAGCAGGCCGCTTTCCCCTGGGCGAAGGGAGAGTCACAAGTAAAATGAGTGGGTGGCGTAACCTGGCTTCTCTTTGAGTATTTGTGCATGATCTAATTGGCCTTAATTCTGCAGGGTTAGGATGGTGGAGATGGGGAGCAGAGTTGGTTGGAATTTAGGCTTATTGACAAATAAGGATACCACTGGTGCGGCAATTACTTAGTAATGGCTGATGCTGCTAGTCTCTTAGGAAAATAAACGCTTTTGGAAACTTTTCTTGGTCCCTGATGTTTTTCTAAATGCTCAGTGTAATTAGGGATTGACCAGAGTATTTGAGCTTTGAGACTTTTTGGCAGAGTGACTTGTCTGTATTTACAAATGTAACATAATTATTAACCTCCTTTCCAGATGTCACCAGTTGGAGGGAGGGCGGTGGGAGGAACATAACCTCTGCCACATCTCTGACCGCCTCCCCTGCTGAGCTGGGCAGCAAGACCTCTAGCACGGGAGATGGAGCCCCCTCCTCAGTGAGTGCCAGTGATCCGAAGGAGCCATCTCTCCGCCCAGCTCAGCCTGTCCGCAAAGGGGCTTCACAGTTCATGGGAAATGTCTACCAACCACCTACATACCATGACATGCTACCTGCTTTTGTAAGTTGCCCTTTCCCCACAGCTGCGTGATGTCCTTGGTTCTTGTAGTACATGCGTGTGTTGAAGTCATCTCAGAAAGCTGTTTCCTGGACTCTGAATTGGTTCCCAGGGCTTGCTCAGGGATCCTTCTCTTGATCTATTTTTAGTTTCTCCTGTTGTGCATTTACCCTTTTGTGCTAGAATAGCGTAGCAGAGCCTTGTTCAGCCCAAGGAGAAGTTGATGCTTTCCTTCTAGAGCTGGAGAAGGGTAACCATTAGCATGTGGCCTATTGGGCAGCCAGACATGAAATGTTTGTTTTCCCTTTGCACGGATGCAGCTACTGTGCTCATGTGTAACCTTATCTGGGTAAGCCTTCCTGTATCAAGGAGAAAAAACAGACTATTCTGCTTTGCCTTGTTCCAGATGTGTCCACAACAGCCATCTGAGACCCCTGCATCGCTGGACCGAGGGTCTTTCCCCCTTCCTCAGCTTCGGCTTGAGCCCCGGGTACCTTTCAGACAATACCAGATGAATGACCAGGATGGGTAAGGCTGCTGTGACTGTCTCAATTGAGAGGCAGGTTCAGGGTGTGACATGAACCTTAAGCTATGCAAGAATTTGGGCCAAGGATCCAGTGGCATAGGTGAAGCTGCAGGCAGCCACAGAGGAAACTTGAGTTTTACCCGAAGAAGCAGTGCTCCAACTCCAGCAGCATTTGAAATGTTGCAGGACTGTAAGCACTGTGTGTCTGAATAGCAGGTAGACATGAGAAGTAGTGATCCTGGACTTGAAGGGTCGCAGCTTTGATCTGTAAGCCCTAGGCAGCAGGTACCAGGTACACAAGGGAAAGAAACTTCGCTGGACAGGGAGAGAAACTTCGAGCCCTTGTATACAAATGCATGGTAGAAAAGGACTGATTTCACTGTTACAAACCCAGCTCTACGTTCTTTTCTTTACTGTTTACTGTTTCTAACCATTTCTTTGTATTTCCCTATAGAAAAGAGAACAGGCTTAACCTGTCTCGCCCAACACGTCCACTTCGGCAGCAAATAGAGAGAGCACCTCGGCCCACCATTATCAATGCAGAGAACCTAAAGGGGCTGGATGAACTAGACACTGATGCAGATGACGGGTGGGCAGGTAAAGTGCTTCTCTTCTCTACCTTCAGGCAAGAACTTAGGAGGTGAAGCAAAGTAATTACTCCTCCCTGAAGCATGAAATAGCCAGGATATTCTCGTGGCTCTGTTTCAAAGGGAGGAGAAGCAGCAAAGAGTGGTCTGTCTAGTTGTGAAATTGCTGTTGGTGTAAATGATGACACAATGGATCCTTCTGATCCTTCCATCACGCTATGCTCAAGGAACTGGATCTGAAGACTCCTAAAAGCTGAAAACACCAAACAGCAGGAGGATAGCAGTATGGCTGCTGGGACAGAGAGTTAGTCCCACCCTTGAGTCATGGGTTCAGTATTCAGTTACACAGTCTAGCTTTGTGACTGTCTCCTCATTTGCAGCCCCCATTCCCAGATTGGTTGCTGTTCCTCTTCTGGGACCAGCCCAGCTGTTCAGCATTGTGGATCCACACTACTTGCATCATTTCCAGTAGCTGTGCTGGAAGTCTGGCTTTCTAAGTAGTTTATGCCAAGCCTGTGCATTCTTTGGTTTAATGGCAGAGAGGGCATAAGCTTTATCAGGACAAGGGACCTGTTGCTTTCCTCTCATATATCCCTTCTCCAATCCTGCCTTTGTAGGCATTCATGATGAAGTGGATTACTCTGAGAAACTGAAGTTTAGTGAAGATGAGGAAGAGGAAGAAACTCTTAAAGATGGACGACAGAAGTGGTAAGAAGCATCTGTATTCACACCTGCAGTTGTTTCAGTAAAAGTAAATGGTACCATGATCTTTTTAAAACTTGCTCTAAAGGTTGAGGTTTGATCCCCCTGATTCATACTGTGACTTTATTGATTCCACCGACCTTTGTTTGAGTGGGCCTCAAGGGTGTGCATGGGTCTTGAAGATGAGTGTCAGGATGCTGGGCTTTTTTCCTCCTCCTCTTTCTGTGTCTTACCTTTATCCTGCTGCACAATAGTGGTGTTAATCCTTAAGCACTTTGAGAGGAATAGTGCATTGCTTGTTCTGGTGTCTGTTTTTTCGATCTTTCTGATATAGTCAGTTGCCTTTGTGACTTGATAAGACTGCAAGTGCCTTTTGAGTCAAGTAGCAAATGTAATAGCAAAGCTGTTTATATGACAGGAACAGCTGGGATCCCAGAAGGCAGCGACAGTTGTCCCTGAGCTCTGCAGACAGTGCAGATGTCAAACACACCGTGGAGGAAGGAAAGAATTGGGGCGACTCTGTGGGCTTGTCCCGATCAGTCCGGAAGGTGCAGGATTCACAGCAGCCTCCGAGGAAGCTGAATGGCTGGAGCTCAACATCTGAATACCAGGTAGGCCGAACTCATGTGAGTGGGCTTGTGCTGCTGGATGCAATGAATCACTGTCCCCAAGAGGCCAGTTTGACATATTATTGAAAATGGGATGCTGATGAATTTCTCAATTCTTTGTTTATACCCAGCCAGAGAGAAATCCATCTGCATAGCACTCCCACTAGAGAAAAGAAATTGAATCTGGTCCAGAGCAGTGGGATTGTCAGACAGTGAGAAAATAGAGTTATTGAATCAGATAGCAATAACTCCCCACCAAAAGGGGGATTTGTGTGCGTGAGGATAGAGGGGAGGGAGTCAGGAGGGGATTTTCTCGTCGTGGGATGCAAAGTTCAAGGTACAGGAGATGTTTGGGTCATACTTATTGAGGAATGTTTTTTTCCTTTGGCAGAAGCCCACCCTGGGAAGTATTCTCAGGCAGCAGTCCCTTGAGGATAAAGAAGAAAAGGTGCCACTGAGACAGAAGTTTGTGCACTCTGAGATCTCAGAGGCTGTCGAGAGAGCCAGGAGGCGAAGGGAAGAGGAAGAGCGGCGAGCCAGGGAGGAGCGTCTGGCAGCCTGCGCTGCAAAGCTGAAGCAACTTGATCAGAAATGCAAACTGGCTCAGAAAACCAGCGAGACCCAGAAACACACAGAGAATGAAGATGTGCGACCCCCAAGCACAGAGAAAAATGCTGTGCAGGAGAATGGTCATGCCTTCCGTAGAGGTACAGAAACATCGCTTGCCTCGCCTTGTAAAAGCTGCTTTTTTTGTTATTGTGCTGATCTCTTACTGGAAGTGTGGGGGAATTCCTGGGAGGGAGTGTTCAGAGGGTACTTCAGTTGCACTTGAGAGATCAGCTGCTTCACATATTCTGCAGAGTATTTTGGATTGGTGATAAAGGTTCATTCAAAAAAAAAATCCTACTAAAACAAATGTAACCATGTTACATGCTTAGTCAGTTGTGCTGGCAGAGATCTTGTTGGAACAGGTCTCTTGATCTTTTCATGATATTAAGAAAGTGCTTATGGGCCACAGATCAGAATATCAGTTACCAGTAAGTGCTAGTAGGTTTAAGGAGTAACAGGGGAAATGGACTTTTTTCCCCAGTGCTTAAGCACAAGGCTGATGGCAGAGGGGGAATCTCGGAACTTACCACTAAAACAAGGTGGACAAAGCCCTCTACAGCTGTCAAGGCAAATCAGGGAGATTGTATGTGGGATACTATATATGATTATAATAAAGTTAACCACGTAACGCAGTCAGGACATGCCCACGCCTGGGTATGTTGTGGTGTGGTGGTGCACGCACAAGCCCTGTCATGAGCAGGGCTCATCAAGGCTTATTTTCTTCTCTGCAGCAACCCCTGAGTTTCACACACAGGATGTCTCTGTTGGCTATCTGGAAGAGGAGACTCCTGCCCCAGCAGCAGCAGCCCAAAGCAGCAGTGAGGAGGA
Organism: Chroicocephalus ridibundus; assembly: GCF_963924245.1. Lineage (NCBI taxonomy): Eukaryota > Metazoa > Chordata > Aves > Charadriiformes > Laridae > Chroicocephalus > Chroicocephalus ridibundus. Next base: position 12,629,546 of record NC_086298.1, on the reverse strand, counting down.
GCTCAGAGAAGCTCCCTCTCCAGCACAGGAATTCAACAAATACCAGAAGTCTCTTCCCCCACGATTCCAGAGGCAGCAGCAGCAACAGCAGCAGGTAATAGGTGTGACATTCCCACCCCTCTTCCTTTGGACCCCCACCAACCTGTTGTGTTTGCTTGGTTCTCAACACCATCAGCACTGACCAACTGGCTTTGGACTGGGGGGTCGTAAATGGGGGTTTTACTCTGGCCTTTTTCAGTACATTTGATCACACGTGTATCCTGTCTGACAAGTGTAAAAGGGCTCTATATATGTTTCATGAATTTTACGTCCACCCTGTGATGCTGGAGCTATTGTGGTTAGGGCTTTCTGTGGCTGAGGAGAGGCGTGGGCAGGCCAGGTTTGTCACTTGCCTGGGAGAAAAATAGACACAGCTGTCAGAAATGTTGACTTGTCTTGTACAGTTGTCTGAGTGTCTCCTGATAATGTGAAATCTTAGGACTATGTAGTTTGTAGCAGAGCTCTGTTTTGCAAATGTGTGTATGCAGGAGAAGCTGGGGATATTCTCCTTCCCACGTCCAAAGTCAAGACAGCAGTTGTGGCTACCTTGGTACTTGCTGTAGGCCTGATCTAGTGAAGTCTCTGATGCCTTTGGCTGGCACTGAACCTGGTGAACATCTGTTCTGATTCCCTGGCACAGGATGAGAGAGACACTGTTCTTCAGCGCTGCTGCAGTGACAGGGAGATGAATATACAGGCCAAGGGAAAGGAAAGCCTTTGGGGACCAGCTGCTTCCATTTTACTTTGCACTTGCTGTGCCCTTACCCTGTTAGGTGCGGGCAGCTGTTTGCTTGCCAGGGGCAAACTATGCTTAGGTTGGCAGGTGGTAGGACTCTGCTTCTGGACTGAACGTGAGGGTTGTGAAGCAGCACCCTTCTCGTTCCACCTCCTGCCTTTGTTGAGGGGTTGTCTCCTACATCTGCTCTTATCTTCTGCCTAGCCACGTTTTCCTCTGTGAGGCTCTTCCAAATCATTACTCTCTTTGCATCATAAATGTTTGGTCTTCACTGTTTCATTTTTGTTTTATTGAAAACTCTCTTCTGGGGTTTTGAGAGACCAGCCTGAACTGCTTTATGTGTCTTGCATCTTGCTCAGCTTTACAGTGCTGTATGCCGTACGCGCTGTTCAGCTCTTCTTCTAGATGCAATGGGCCTCCTTAGGGCAGCAGAGTCAAACCAAAGGGCAGAATATTCAGGCTGGAGATAATGCAAAGTTAATTGCCATTCTTCATAGAATAACCAGTTGAAATGTGATATAATCAACGATGCTGCAAACCTTAGTGAAGAGCTCACATTTGGCTTTTGCTTGGAAGCTCAGTAATTGCTCTTTTATGAATGTTGCCCTGTGCTTGTTACTGGGCAGTTGACATTTTCGCGATTCAAATGTACAGCAGCAAACGCTGCTAATGTTACTCTTTAAAAGAGATGCTCTTAAACTAAAAAGAATTGGATGCCTTTGCTGTCATGCTAATAATACTGCAGGTCATTGCTACTGGAAGAACATGAAATTTTCATTTTAATTTCTCTTATCCACTGTGTCATTAGTATGTATGAGGCAGTTTGTATTTTGGGTGACTTGTATTGCTGCTTTGGTGGCAATGGTTCCATGAAAATAACAAAATAATAGTGTTGGTACCATTAATGAAATATTTTCTCCAAGGTACTGGAGCACTAGATAACTCTGATATAATCTTTGCATTTATCTGAGTTTCTGTCTTGCCATAATGATGCATCAGGCCCAGATTTAAGGGTGTCTCTCTTGGTCTGCGGTAGGGGATTGGCTTTTTTTATAAACAGTTACAGTATCTGACACCATTATAAGCTTAGTAAGAAAATGTGGTGGAAAATTTGACAGGTAAATAGACATATTTCATGTTAATTGGAGCTGTTTACCTTTTGAAAGCTTTCTTTGATACACAAAGTTCCCTTCAAATATAGGTTCTTCTTGGACCTTTGGCAAAAGTTAAGTGTCAAATCAGATTAACATCATGACAGTCTTCAGCTAAAGGAAGGTGGACTGGCCACATGGAGATGGGAAACAATGCGAGGGTGTCACCCATCTCTAGAGGATGCGCAGAAAATACTATAAAATATTAATAGCTCTCTGTTCTTATCTAATTGTTCAGCTAACAGGAGTAGAACGAATATATGCACACTAAATAACTTATAATTGCATTTCTTCCAAATAAGAACATCTTCTAAAGTATTTGGTTCCAATTAGGAAATTTGTTTGACTGGAAAACCGTCCTGGATCTTATAGAAGTGTTGAGAAAATGCAAACTCCAGTCTTCAAGGTGATCCCTTGCATATGGCCGTGTAGCGTGGCCCATACTGGTGTGAGATTCTGGCTGCACTTCTGCCTGCAACTTATTCTGGCTGTTCTGGGTATTTAGAGATAAGAACAACTGCCATGTTCCCAGTTGGTAGCGAATTTCCCTTATCCACTCTACCCACCCATCTGATCTGTTGCTGAGCCTCTAACACATAGAATGTGTTCCCCTTCGGCTGGCCAGTTCGCAAATGGCATTCCTGGCACCGTGACCATTTGTGTCAAATGGCCCATCCCTCTTCCCTGCAGGAGCAGCTGTACAAGATGCAGCACTGGCAGCAGCAGCAAGTCTATCCTCCCCCATCCCATTCCCATCCCCAACGGACGTTCTACCCGCCGCACCCCCAGATGCTTGGCTTTGATCCTCGATGGATGATGATGCCCTCTTATATGGACCCTCGCATGGCCCAGAGTCGTGCCCCTGTGGATTTCTACCCTTCAGCCCTTCACCCTTCAGGTAAGGTGTTTTCAGTGTTTCCCTTTACCGTGGCTGTTCGGTTGGTCCGTGTCTGGAAAGTTGCAGTGCTTTACCCATCTTACCTCTGTCCAGACTTTGCATCTTGGCTGGCTGTGACTGACCTTTTCTAGGGATCAGGAGGAGTCAGTTGTAGTGAGGGCTGGTGAGGGAACAAAGGAGGCTGGGAGGGAAGACACCTGCCTGTTGCTGCCCTGCCCTGCAATGGGAGATCTTCCCTAACAGCTTTGGAGCCTTAGTTGGGTGTAAAAGCAGATTTTGCCCTTTGGAGAAGGATCAGTTTGGGGGTTGCTGTAATCATGTGAAATCTTAATAGACCCCCTTCAAGAAACATGATGGAAAAATGCTGTAGTTCCTGAGCTGTGTGCTCCTAGCACCTTCCTGCCTTGTTTCTGATCTTCAGAGGTGTGAATATAAACATCAGGATGTATAAATCTTTCCCTTGAGTTTGTAGTTCGTTTTCACACACCTGCTTGCTTCCAAGCCAGTGATGGTGTGTAGCGTTCTGTGTAGGCTGGGCTCTGAAAGCTGTGTCACCTTCTGTATTACTCCAGGTGTATTTCCCAGATGTATATTTCCCAAACAGTCTTCCCTCTACCAGAAAGGTTTCCATGGCTGCAGTTGCCTGCTGCCCTGGAAGGAAGGGGGGGTCAAGCTAGCAGCAGGTTGCTAATTTTTCTTGGCTGCGAGATCCTAGCGTTAATGATATGAATTCTTTTGTGACCAGGAATTATGAAGCCCATGATTCAGCAGGACTCCATTGGAGGAAGCAGTTGTCGGTCTGAAGATCAGAACTGTCAGGCAGGGCAGGTGGAAAGGAAAAGTGCTCCCTTGGACCCTGTGCCAGTGTGGGGCCAGGAGAGCTACACATCCCTGCAGAGCAAAGGGTACTCCCTGTCACATCAAAAACAGGCTGACATGACCATGGAGGGGCTGCATGCCAGGTGAGTGCAGAACTCCCCTGTCCTCATGCTGCAATGGGAGGTGCTGCCATAAGTCATCTCCTACTGAAAAGCAGGTGTAGAGTTGACCCGAAAGATACCTCTGAACAGGCCGAGTACTGATCTGGTAGCACCCTTAACACTCTTGAGTGTTTAAGTTGTGGAGGTGCTTATGGACTGAGCTATTCAGAGTTTTTCTATCTGATGCCGGTCAAGGTTGACCAGCTTGGAGCCTGTTCGGTAGGAGAGAGGCACTTGTCACCTACGTGGGTAGGTACAGAAAACGACGAGTCAAAAATTCTGATACTTTCTAGTTTGTCTCCTAATTTTTTGGGACTTCCTGAAATCAGTTCCTTGTTTTCAGATCTCCACATATGTTGGAGGCTGAATCTCCCTTTATTTCTTAAGTTTGCTGCCCATCATAGGAACTGCTTTCTTTATCATCCGTTGATTTGACAAAGAAGGCAGTACAGCCTGGGGCCACAGCAGATCTGCCCAGCATTCAGGTATTTATAGGCTCATTCCTCATGATTTAGAACAAACTCCAGTTTATTTATTTGTTTCCGCCTCTTGTGCCCAGCATGAGGCCTTGGAGTTGTGCTGTCCTCTGTGTTAGCTGACTTTCTTTTGTTTGTTTTTTCCTTCCTTCTCAGGAATGACAGTTACTCTCCTTCTTCTGGAAGGCCAGAGGGTCTGAGCACCCAGCGAGATCTCTTTGAGGAGAGAGGGGAGGAGTATTTGAGTGCTTTTGACAAGAAGGCCCAAGCAGACTTTGACAGCTGCCTGTCGTCTCAGAGGATAGGCCAAGATCTCCTGTTTCAGCATCAGGAGACTGTGCAGGAAACTTCTACTTCTGGCAACCGCCATGCAAACTTGAGGTGTTCACCTCTGGAGCCTGATTTTATCCAAGCAGAGAAGAAGCCTGAATATAATGGTTGGGATATCAGCCACCATCAGAAACCTGCAGAGACTGCAGCAGAGGTTGCTGAAGAAGTGCCCAGGGATGAGCAGTCATTCAATGCTGACCCGTGGAAGAAAGAAGGAGCCAATACCAAACAGCCGGCTGAAGAGACAACGGAGTGGGCTCCTGAGAACCGGAACACCAGTGGTCAGCACCAGGAGCAAATGGGGAGGACACGGCGATCAGGCCCAATAAAAAAACCAGTCCTGAAAGCCCTCAAGGTGGAAGAGAAGGAGAAGGAGATCGAGAAGGTTAAACTGGAGGGCGAGGACACCTCGCGCCCACTGAAGGAGAAGGCAGCTGTTCAGAAAGTAGAAAATGAGTCAGATGATTCTACAGCCTTACTGAACTCCACACGCTATCTGCTGGATGACAAAGGTTCTTCCCAAGCCAGCCTTGCCCGAGAGGCTGAGAAATCTCAAGAGGAAGAGGAGGAAGACGAGGAGGAAGAGAAGCCAGAAAGAACCTGGGAGAACAAGCTATGCAGAGAGTCTGGTGATCTACCTCCCACAAAAAGAAACAACTGGATCTTCATTGATGAGGAACAAGCCTTTGGTGGGAGAGGTCAGGGGCGTGGGCGAGGGAGAGGCTTCAGAGAGTTTACTTTCAGAGGCCGAGGCACTGTTGTGGGCAGCCGGGGAGTCTATAACAACCAGCGGAGTAGCCGAGGGCGAGGGCTTCGGGAGTTCAACCAGCCAGAGGACTTCCCCAGAGGCAAACCAAGGCGCCGGATTGCAAGTGAGACACACAGTGAAGGGTCAGAATACGAGGAGCTCCCCAAGCGTCGCCGGCAGAGAGGATCAGAGAACAGCAATGAAGGCTCTGTGCTGGACAGGGAGGACAGTGATTTGAAAAAGGGAGACTTCAAAGAATCTTGGAGGTCCAACAAAATCTATTCAGATGATCACACTAGTCTGGATCCTAAGATGAGGGCCCCCAGAGCTTTTGGGAGATCACTGCCACCAAGACTGAGCAACTCTGGCTATGGGCGAAGGGGTTTCATGGGTAAGGAGCCCACCCAGTGGCAAGGCAGGAGTGGGGGAGCAGGGTGGCAGGAGTACAGCCACACCTCTCCATCGGACACTTTTGGGAGCAGGCAACAGTCCGACAGGGAGTACATTCAGGATTCTTATAAACACGTGGATTCCTTCTCTAGCCGGGTTTTTGATGAGAGCCATCTGGATGACAAAAGGCACTTTTTCCAGGAAGATTACTCTGCGGATCAGGAGAACATAGAAAACAGGCCATTCAGGAGAAGGCGTCCCCCCCGCCAGGACAAACCACCAAGATTCAGGCGCCTCAGGCAAGAGAGGGAATCAGTCGGCCAGTGGAACCCTGAGGAGGGAGTCCCCAACGTGCTGCCCAGCCAGTGGCCTGGAAGACCCAAGCTGACCACCCCAGAGAAGAGCACCATCTCGGGCAGACGGTCTCCTGAGCTGTCCTACCAGAACTCATCCGACCACGCCAATGAGGAGTGGGAGACAGCATCTGAAAGCAGCGACTTCAGCGAGCGGCGGGAGAGGCGAGATGGAGTTGCAGAGAGCGAAGGCCAGCTAGAGAGTGGCCTCGGGAACGGAAGCCTGGGAGAGAAGAGGGAGCTAGCAAAGAGGAGCTTCTCAAGCCAAAGGCCGATTGTTGACAGGCAGAGCCGCAAGACCGAGCCAACAGGGTTTGTGGAGCAGTCCGTCAGGACTGGTGTAGGAGCAGCTTCCAGATACGACAGCCAGCAGAACGGGACACTGATTAAAAGCAAAAGGTAGAGTTGCATTCTGATGTACAGATACCTCATCTGATATCGGAGGATTGCAGAAGGGCTGGGCTGTGGGTGAGGAGCTGTTGGCTGTGTTTCTTTTTATGTAGTGCGGGTGACTTCCAGCACTGTTAATCCAGCCTTATGACACCCAAGGGCTTCATCGTTGTCAGTTTTACAAACAAGTGATGCCTTTGCTTCAGTGCTGGGAATTCAGGTTTATGGAAGTTGCTGAGACACTGTGGGCTTGACGTGTGCTGCTCTTGTCGACATAAGTTTTGTGCCAAGGCAGCTCTCTACTCTCTTGACTGCCTCTCACTAGAGGCATGAAAGATAAGGACCAGGATTTCCTTCGTTTACTCTAAAGCTGTTGTGTCCTTCCACTGCTATCATGGGTCCCTAGTGGAGTGTAGCAGTGCACAGAAGTGAGGGCTGGGTTTTCCTGGGATGAGTTGCTGTGAGCTGTGCAGACTGAGCATCACTATCCTGGATTCCTAGTAGCGTGTTTCTGGCATGAGTGCAGTGTGTGACATTGCCAGCCCTAGCTTTGCCTGAGCAAATATTTTCTTAGACCTTAGTGGAGACCAGTGATAGATGGCAAGCAGTGCTGTGTGTTCCTAGCCTGGTAGGAGGAGTTCCTCCTCAGAGTATTTTAAAACAGCTGTGACACCAGGGATTTAAGTGTTTCCTTGCAAGTGTATTGTGAAGAATCTGATGATCAACGGGGTGCTGGGTTAGGTGGGCCTTGGTTCTGGGCCAGTTTGACAGCTTCCTTGTTATCCTCTAACAGGCAAAGAAGAAAAAAGGGTCTTTTTGTATTGGGTTTAAAGCACTGAGAAATAGCCAACTTGTTCGTTTTTTTTTTCTGTCCTCTTATGACCCATGTCCCCCAATTCCTTGATGTAGTAAGTAATAGTAGTTTATGTGGAATTAAAGGAGAGGAGAGCTGATGTATGGAAAGATGCATGCAGGTAGAAAGGGAAAGTAAAGGAAGGGGGAAGCTTCCCCCCGCAACCTGTCTGTCTTGTGAGTTGCATGCTGGGGAGCTATGGGTGGATGGTGGTCAAAGGAGCAAAAAAACCATGGGAGAAACAAAATAGAACTTTTTTTTTCTCAATGTCGTCAGGCTCTCGCCGTCTCCTTTCCCCTCACCTGGCGCTTGTGAATAAATGCGTGTTAATTGCAAGGAGGGGCAGGGGATCTGTTAGAGCGGAGTCATAGGAGGGTAGGAGACACTGTATAGAAGCACAGAGCTCTCCCTGTGGGGACAAGCAGGGTAATATATTGTTGCGGGGGCAGCACGTTGGTTGACTCATGAGTACAGGTATTGTTCTGTTTCCATCCCACTTGCCCAGTAACATCCTTGTAATGGGTTTTGTGCTCAGAATTTAATGTCTGCTTCAGTTGAGCAAAAGCTAGGGAAGGATGAGATGTGATTAGAAACCTGGCAAAGAAAACACAGCCCATATGTTTTCTTCTTGCTACTTTTACTCATCTTCTAGTGACAAATCTAATTCCTTTCCCTTCTTTCCTCGTAGATCTCCAGAAGAAGGAGGGGGCCTTGGCAACGCCAGTGGTGGGAGCAGCCACTCCATTTACAGCTTGGATAGGGCTTCCCATGGCAACTCGGAGAGTGCTGAGGGGCCAGGTAAAAAGACAGAGAAGGAGCCCAAATCCACTGCGCAGAGAGCAAGCGAGAAGGGAGAGGCCTTGTCACAGTTTGAACTGAGCTACGGAAGTGAGTGCCTTAGTTCATTTGTTTTTTAAAAGGGATAGTACATTGTGACAACTTCGAGCAAGGCTCATTCAATCCAGTATAATGTTAACTATCAGGTTAGATTATTTTCCATTTCCCACACAAGCAAGAAACTGAAGTGTATCTAAACAGGGAAGACAAAGATGGCTTTAAATTTTAAATGCAAACTATCAGCCAGATCTGGCAGTCTCTCTAATGTCTCTTCTATAGAAAGTTTGGTTTTAGGGAGAAAGTAAGATTTTTCCATATTTCTGAAGTGTTAAATTTCAAGCCCAAAATACCTTATGTAGCACAAAGGAAGTTGAAAGAGCATCCGGAGTGGTGAATTTGAGTCTGAGCTCATGGCAAGAAGGCAAGAAATGAGTCTGAAACCGCTGGCATTAGGCCAGCTCAGCTTTTTGACATTCGTAGGACTGAGGTTTTACATCCAGAGGTGATGGGTATGTTTTCAAAAGTACTTGTACCTGCTTTGTCCTTAGGAGTAGCATTTGGAAAGGTGTGGGGTTTGTTTCAACTGATACTATACCCAAAGTTACCCGAGTTACCACACAGCTCATGTTCCTAAGCTCTCCCAGCTGGAGCATGCTTATATTGAGGCAGAGGAGAGCAAAGCTCTGCAGGATAAAGTGACTGGTACATGTCAACAGACTACCCTGGCTTAGTTTTCAAAGCTTAGGTGCAATGCTGCCGGCTGAACTGGTTTACCTGTAGCATGGATCCCATTTGGAATGCATTCTTTAAATTAGTGCAATTATAAAGCTTTATATGCGTTCACATATGCACAGTTTCTTCCTGGTATATGCTTTGTTCAGGTACCATCATTGATAATCGGGTGTCGAACACAGCGGAAGAGAATGAAGTAGGTTCTTTGGCAGGTGAAGGCTTCATTGAGGTTCTTACTAAAAAGCAGCGTCGTCTGCTGGAAGAGGAGCGACGGAAGAAGGAACAGGCTGCTCAGGTGAGGAGTGGGAGGCAGAAAAATCTTAACATGATAAGCTATTTGGAGTGCAGCCAGAGGAACAGGCCCCCAGAAGTGGATAATCAGAAAAACATGCAGTTGGCCAAAGCAGGATAAATCCTGTATTAGGCCCAGGAAACACATTTTGGCTTTGATGGGCAGGGGCCATTGGTTTGAAAAGGATGGATGGTTAAATTTCTGACTGTTCTTGTTTTCTAGCAGAATTGTTACTTGTGAGTTAAGGAGGGTTTTCTAAAGCGATCCTCATCCAAAGCAACTGGGCTCGCTAAGCCAAGTGGTTGGCTGTAGTTGGTGGGATATTGGGCAGCGTGAGCAGTGGAGGACCTCTGCGCCCTTGCTGTGTCAACAACGGGTTATTGGTAGAGCAGGGTGTGGTAGCTTCCTTGCCGGAGGTGTCATGTTTGTGTCTGGGCACCTGACCAGAAAGCATTTAACAAACTGGAAGAAGCGCTGACAATTTAATGTTCATAACAGGATAAAGGAGTTGATTTACAAGAAAAGATTTAAGACTGCAGCGTCGATAGCTTAGTTAAGTAATGTTTAAGAAGGGTGCATTTATCTACACATATTGGGAAGACTGCAAATTCTAGGGGGATACGAGAATATTTTGACGTGAAGGGAGACTTAGTGAAATCTGTAGGACTAAATGCAAATGAAAAGCTTTGTTTGGAAATGCTTCCTGACAAGGAGAGCTTGTGGTTGGTTCAGAGAGTCTCACAAGCAAAGTTACAAAAGCCTGGTTGCTTGGCATATTTAAAATTCATCTGAAGACAATGTGAGAACGTGCAGTGGGAAAGGTCTTGCAGTTGCAGGTATGTGCTTCTCTTTCTGTTCAGATCTTGGCTCTGTGAAAGAGCCATCTCTGTATTGTGAAATTATTAATTGATTTTGCTGTAGCTGGAGTAAAAGAGAGGAATTAAGCAGAGCAAGTCTGTTGTAGTGTTAATTTTGCTTTGCTTTGTATCCTATCCTCTCAACTCCCCAAAAGACAAAAGCCTGATGCTGCTGAAGGCAGCTTTTTTCACTGACTGGGGGAATCTCCCTGTAGCCACAGGGTCCATTAAAAAAAAAAAAGGCCGGGGGGCAGTCGGAATTACTTTGTATGGTTCTGTTACATGAGTTAGGGGCTTCTCACATTACACCATGTAGAAATCCAGTGTTTGAACTTGCCAGGAACAGGCCGTGTTACCCCAGTGCAGTGACAGGTCTTACAGCCTGTGCCTTTTCTCTCTCAGGCACCAGCTAAGGCCCGTGTCCTTCCGTCTCGCATTCCTCCTCGATTTGCGAAGAAGCAGAACGGCTTGTGCTTGGAGCAAAGTGATGTAACAGTGTCTGGAAACAGCCTGGGCACAGAGATCTGGGAGAGCAACAGTCCAGGTGAGTTTGGGTCTGTCTGTTCCGAAGTGTTTTGCAGAGCTAGGGAATCCTCTGGTGTGTGCAGGAAGGACAGGGTGTCCGTGCTTAAGAGGAGACAACCTTCTCTTGGTTGATGCTGTAAGTGGGAGGGGAGCTAGCAGGCATCTGGAGTAACATCTGTTCAAAGCTACACTGTTCAATCAGCCTCCTCCTGTTGTTGACCATGTCAGTCTCCTAATCTATTTCTTGAGTCTTTGTGTAACATTGAGATCCTACTGTATAGCATTTTCTAGCCTGTTGGGCTGGATCTACTTCAGCCATTTTCTTATTTTGCCTTCCTCTGTTTTCTCATCGTCTAGCACTGAATAGCTAGTACTTCCCTCATTTCTATCTCTGCCCTTTCTTTCTCCTGTTGTTTTCATGTTCCCAAAGAAATCTCTTCGCTGCTCTCTACTCTCGCTCTCCATACCCTGTGTTCTCTCTGTTGTATCATGTCTCAGCTGATTAGGCAACACTAGCTTTCTGCAATGGCGAAAATGTCCTATCTCAAGTCTAGAAATGGAAAGTTAATAGTGTAACATGCACAGCATACAAGATGTGCTCACAGTTGTGTTCTAAGCACCCTGCTCTCTGTTGTCTTCCAGCTCTTTCCGTTCAGTCTCCTGGCAGTGACTCCTGGAGCAAGCCTGTAAATACCTTCAATGGTACTGAATCTAGCACCACTGAGGTAAGTGGCACCCAGTATGCCATTTCAGGTATTGTGTGTATAAAATATTAACATAGGTGGCTTATGCTTCTCATTGCTCCATCTGTGCCTAGCGACTCTCAGCTCTGCTTGTGCAATTTTAAACTGTCTCTTTGCAATTCTGATCTTTTAGCTTGATGCTGCTCAAATCTTGACCTAGGGAGCCAAGCGCTGCTTGGCGTTACATGTGGGTATAAATCTGGAGTAACTGTCTGCTAGAGCTATTCCAGGGTTATGCTCCGACCTGGACGCAGAGTGTGGTTGAGGATGGTGGAATCCCATAGGTCATGTTTGTGTGCCTGATGCCTGTGAGCCAGTGTGTAGCTGTAGCCTTAATGCAGGGAGGGCGGAGGAGGTTCCTGAATGCTTCACCTCTGGAGACCAGCATTCAAATATGGTTTGGGTCACAAGTGAAATGAGGTTGGCAATCTCAGCCTGGTTGCTGTGTGGGACACTTTTTCCTTATTCTAAAGCCATGGTGTGGTTGGTGCACTGGTTAACCTGTCTCAGAGTTGTGTAGAGCTGAAGCAGCAGCCCAGGGATGCTGCAGGTCAGGCCCAACTCCTTTGCAGTTAACCAAGAATGCGATTTGAAAAGGGGACATGGTCTTGCTGTTTTCTGGGATTTTTTTTCCTCCTTTGTGGAGCTGGGTCGGAGTCCGGGGCTTTAACACATTTCGTGCTTTGCATAGCAGGGTTTTAAAGGCAGCCAGGGGGATAGTGGCATTGACTTGAGCGCGGAGTCTCGGGAATCCTCCGCTACCTCCTCTCAGCGCAGTTCTCCATATGGCACCCTCAAACCAGAGGAGATGAATGGGGCTGGCCTGGTCGACCCAAAGCCTGACTGCCAGAAGGAGCAAGTGCAGAAGCAATCTGATAAAAAGGTAATCTGGATTTGCAGCCAAGCCAGAGCACATAGCGAGAGATCTTGTGAAGTGGTTGTGCTGTTCTTGATAGCGTTTTTAAGGCTTGAGATTGGGTTATTCAGTCTTTGTGTCTCAGCCTCTCTGCTTTCCTGTTAAGGATTCAGATCAAGGCTCAGGACAGAACAAGGAACACAAGCCTGGACCAATCGGCAACGAACGCTCCCTGAAAAACAGAAAGGGTTCGGAGGGAACGGAACGGCTGGAAGGGAATATTCCCCCTGTTAACGGGGTGGAAATTCACGTGGATTCTGTACTTCCTGTGCCACCCATTGAATTTGGAGTAAATCCTAAAGTGAGGATTGAATTTAATTTTATCTTCTTGGTGATTTGAGCTTGTTGAGATATGAAAGGTGGGTTGAGGCAGAAGGATTATTTAGAGGAAGCTTCCGGCTGTAGATTTGCCTTAGATTTTGTTACTGACACAAACCGGGTACTCAAGATGTCTTGGCAAACGTGTAATATCCTTTTGGAAATATTATCCTAGGGACCAGCTGGGGTGGTAACAGAGGTGAGGGACAAAAATATGGCCATCTAAGCCTTTGTGTGCCTCTGGGGTTTGCCTGCTGCTGCGTGCTGAGAAGTGTCTTTTTGTTCTTTTCAGCAAGGCTTACTGGAGGACAATCTTTAGTTTCTAGTGTCATGATTCAGGCTAAAGTCATTAACCATGAGAAGCAGATGGGTGGCCCTTGGCCCTGGATTTGAATTTTGTGTGTTTTGATTTTTCAGGACTCTGACTTCAGCTTGCCACCTGGTTCTGCCTCTGGCACTGCAGCTAACCCAGTCACCAAATTGCAGGATGCCTTGGCCAGTAATGTAAGTATTTTTTTGTTGTTGTTGTTTTGTTGGCATTGATTAATTGGAAATGCTCCTTAGTTAAACCTCAGATGCTTCCAAAGAGAGCAGGCATATTTCTTTGCAGTTGACTTCACACTTAAAGCTTAGGCAGCACATGTGACTGAAATCCATAATGCAAATCTGTGCCCTCAAGGTACCTTGATAGAATGAGCATCACTAGCTCAGAAATGACATGGGGACTAGCTCCATTATCATTCAGTGACCTGTGTAAACCAAGAGGTATTGCAGATCTCCGAGATCACCATTCTCCTCCTGTGAGACACGAAAGAGTACTGGTAATGGACATGATGCAAATAGTGGTGTGTTTGGGCCCAGACTGATGGCTTCCTCAGAAGGTCTCATCTGCCACAGCAAGGCAGAGAACTTGTTAGTCAGGTCCTTTGGGAGGTTTCCTAGCTTCTTCCAGCCATTTGAGTATTTCATTATAATATGTGAAAGAGCGACCACACTGAAAGCCCAGCTTGTGGTTCAGCTGTGGATGGCAATGTGAGAAAACTCACAAAGCTGCTTTTGAAATGTCTTTGTTTGTAGGCTGTTTGATTTTGGAGGTTTGTCTTAAAAGGTGTTTCTTTTCAGAAGTGCTCTTTCAGAAACAAGTTTTGTCTGAAATTTAGGTAGGTTCCAAGTATGGGACAGGAGGGGGAACTCTTCTGCAAATTGAAGTTACTGGGTCAAATTGATGCTTAAGTGGAAGCTGGTGTAACTCAACATAGAAGTTGTCATTGCACATCACCGAAGCTTCACTTACTCCAACAGCAGAATGGATCATGGTTAACACCTGCAGTACCACTGAGGATTAAATCCTTTGAGGTGTAGTTACTAGAGCTACCAGCTGAGTCTCTCAGCCTTAGTAGCTCATGGCATTCTCGGAAGAGTTTATAAAGTATTCACCATTTACGAATCTCCTCTCAGGCAGGGTTAACGCAGTCCATTCCCATTCTACGAAGAGATCATCACCTCCAGCGGTGCATTGGCCTGAACCCGATGTCCTTCCCCACTGCAGACCTTACCCTTAAGGTAAGCAAACTGGCATGCGTGTTTGTCCTAGGTGTGGATGCCATGTCTCCGTGTAGTGGGGTATGGAGAGAGTAGTGAGGATGGAGAGATCTTTCCCAGAGTGTTCTGTTAAGTACTGCTAAATCTTTAATTAGCTTCTGTAAAAGTTGTGCATATATGCTGTTTAACATGGGTGGAAGGGCGTGTGTTTCAACAGTCTGGGGTGCTGAAGTCCTCGCCAATTGCAGAGCAAGTGCAGCAGAGCTTTCCTGCTATTTCAGTATCTGGGTAAGGTGGCTGGTCAGGGACCCTAGGTGCCTGATGGTATAAAGAAGAAAAGAAAAACAAAAAATGGGCAAAAAGCCCCCAGAACAAATGAAAGAACCCAAACATACAAACAGCAACAACAAAAAGAAACAAACTAAACCAAAACAAAAAACACCACCACCCCAAAAGCTCAGCAAATCCCAAAGGGGACTGAGTGTTTGTGAAGGATGCTTGCCCATTGGAAATTGGTGTGAAACCCCTTGACCTGAGACCTGCCGGCTTTCTGCTATGACTAGACTAGATTGAATTTCAACTAACAGGTCACAGATGAGCAACTGTAGGCTTCAGTATTGTCCTCCCTATTTGAACTGTCTGTAGTTATTGTCCTTCGTTTCCATAGATGGAGTCTGCTCGTAAAGCTTGGGAAAACTCTCCTAGTTTACCAGAACAGAACTCCCCAGGAGGTGCAGGCTCAGGCATCCAGCCTCCTTCCAGTGTTGGAGCTTCCAACGGTGTCAGCTACAGCTCTTTTGGTGGAGTTTCTATGCCTCCTATGCCTGTGGCGTCTGTAGCACCTTCTGCATCTATTCCAGGTACCTGCAAACTGCAGCAGCAGTATTTGCGTTGTCTGGTTGGTATCTAGGATCCTCAGATTCTAGTAGACGAAGAGCATGGTGAGAAGGGCTTCCAAGTAAAGTAACTGTCTGGCTGGTATCTAACAGATTCTTAACAGCAATTGAGGCAAGATAGAAAGAAGGGACCGTCTGCCCGCTTTGGAGAATGTTACTTGAGTGTGACTGATATAAACTTAGCACGAGGACGACTTTCTCTGTGTAGTATCAGCAAGTCTCTGTGATGTCTCAATAGATCCTGCTTACCCTTCACTGTGCGCTCAATAGAATAGAAGGGAAGTGAAGAAACCGATGGCTGAGAGACTTCAAAAGTCCCAATATCAACCATACCTCTGCTCATTTTGCTATTTAAATCACAGGTTCTGAGCACCTTCTGCTTTTTGTGCAGAATAAAAACTTGCTTACAGTTTGCAAAACTCTGGGAGATGGGAAGGTGTGGCTATCCTTCAGTTAGAGGGAAAGCTTAAGCTCAGTCATGTTAGATAGTGTGTATAATTAAGGAGAGCATTTGGAAAAAGCAAATATATTTGGATTCTCTGACTCCTGGATCCCGAAGAACCTCTTGTGCATGCGCTGTCCTTCTCACTCCTCAATTCAAGGATGGAGTGGAATACACTGGGCAGAAGCGATAGTGAGTTAGCCACTGTAGTGACTCTTAGTAGCTTCCACTTGGAAAACAGTTTGTTCCAAGTCAGCTGATCTCCCCCACACACACCCAATTTTGCTTGTAAATCCCGTGGTTCAGATCAGATCTGCACAGAACCACAGGAGCAGCACAGCACTTTCTAATTGTTGCCACCCTTGGGGTGAATATGGTCTCTTGAGTGAAGGTCTCAAACATCATGTTTGTGCTTTCTGTCCCTCCTAGCTGCAAAGATGAGGTGATTGCAGAGCAGGTTTCTGGCGTTTAGGAACAGTTTGGAGTGCAGCACACCAGTTCCTGAACTGTTAGTGTATCTGTCTCTCTTTGTGGAGCTGGAAAATCTGGGTTTACATGTAGCCTCTTACAGAAAGGTGTGATTAATTCTTAATAAGCCTGCTGCTGTAAGTGGGCTGCTGGCTTTGGTATGTGCACTCATGAGCTTTACAGGCTCTTTTGAATGGGTACTATGTTTGTGTTGACTTGCTGAAATGGTCACTGTGAGAAGTAGGACATAGTCTTGACCTGCAGGTCTCTGCAGCATACTGTGTCTGTATCTCCCCTGTACCTTGAATTTACAGCCTGCTTTCTCTGGTGTTTAGGTAACCATATTCCACCCCTGTATCTGGATGGCCATGTGTTTGCAAGTCAGCCCCGCCTGGTCCCTCAGACAATACCTCAGCAGCAAAGCTACCAACAGGTAAGAGAAAGTACAACTAGCTAGTGGTTTCTCAAGGAGCCTTCAGGGTGGCATTAAGAAATGAGGAGTCATTCATTTCTCTGATGGCCCAAAGGAGCTTAGGTGTGGCTCCCTTTAGGTTCCTTGAATGCTCCTTCCCAGTGGGTGTCACAGGTTAGTGAAACTGAAGGGGGTTGAGGGGGATTTTCCCTTTTGGACTGGGCTTAACTGAAGCAGATGCTGAGGCGTCTGTATGAGGTAGTGACTTTCAGTAAATTCCACAGCCAGTCAATACTGATGAGCAATTTCACTAGCCTTAGTAAATAGGTTGTTAATAAGGTTGGGGAGAGCCCCTTCAAGGTAAGAGTGCAGGCAAGTGAGGGGTGGGATTGTCAGTGCAGTGCCTGTTCTGTGTGGAGCACGTTGGTCCCCTCATGTGTCCATCAAATGCGTCTTGCAGGCGTTGGTCTTTGTTCTTGGGTGTCTATGCAGTATCTTCCCCTGCCAGTGTCTGCTGTTCTGTCGAAAGATGCAGGGGCTTGGTAAAGATGCAGAACAGCTAATTGTCATGGCAGAGTGACTAATGGAGGAAACTGATGGATTTTTAACAGCCTGGGAGAGCTTCTGGCTCCTCTTGTACCTCTCAGTCATCTTATTTTCTTCGCAGGCTGCTGCTGCTCAACAGATTCCCATTTCCCTCCACACATCCTTACAGGCCCAAGCTCAGCTTGGGCTGAGGGGTGGTCTGCCTGTTTCCCAGTCCCAGGAGATGTACAGCTCTATACAGCCCTTCAGGTAACTGCTTCCATTGCCTTCTGGTCTGAACTCTTCTGTTCCTGATGGCCATGTACATTGATCAGATACTCCACACTCATCTCTTCCCCCTTTGTTGACATCCTGCTTCCCCTAGTAACGTTGCCGAGGTGGAGAGCAAAGATATCGGGGCACATAAGTACCCCGGGGCATGAGTACCTGCATAGCAAAATTAAATAACTTTTTTTATTAGATACAAACCAGAAGACCAGAACAGAATAAGTACCTGCACTTTGGAAAAAAAATTGACAAATTCAAATTAGGAAATCAAACACAAGTCTAACAGCAACAGTACTTGGTTACAGGAACTGCTTACTAGAATTGAAGGAATGAGACATCCACTTCAGAGTTGTGCTGACTGTGGGAATCGTACTCTGTACCCCCTTTCCTGCATGAGATGAGAGTGAATGATCAGAATAGTCCTTCAAGGCCACAAAAACCTAGACACTGAGGTTTAAAAAAAACCCCTTATTTTGCTAGAGCTGTTTGAATATGTAACTTCTTATTCTTTTTTGCTTTGCAAAACTGCTGCAGACTTCTGGTAACCTGAATCCTCCCTTACTACGAACCCAGAGCTTGTTGTGCAGGATATTGATATATACATTTTGGATATGACACAATGTCATTCTGTTGAATATTTCTACAACACAAGGGGCTGGTTGTAAGAGCTTAAGAGTGGAAGTAAAAACCGCTGTAACTAAAATGGAAAGTGGCATCACAGTTTACCTCTAAGCTGTCAATTTAGTAGAGTCTGAGAACTGCTTGCTGATATGGTTTGGCAGAGTGTGTGTGTCTATAGTCTCCAGAGGTTTTCTGCATAATGACTTGAGTGTATCTTTCTTCTCCAGGTCTCAGGTGTATATGCACCCCAGTCTGTCTCAACCCAGCACCATGGTCCTGACCGGAGGCACTGCTCTGAAGCCTCCGTATTCCGCCTTCCCAGGCATGCAGCCCTTGGAGGTGGTGAAAACCCAGTCTGGGTCCCCCTATCAGCCCATGAATGGAAGCCAGACGCTGGTTTATGAAGGCCAGATAAACCAGGCGGCTGGTATGGGAGCTTCCCAGATGATGGACTCTCAGCTTACACAGGTTAGGAGCAGGGCTTGCAAGCCACCCCCTTGTCCAGGCTGTTTCACAGCCACTTGTTTCTGAGACTGGGTTGAAACTAGTATTTGTGCCGAGCCATGTGTTTGTGTAAACTAAGCTCCTTGTAAAGAGGCAAAAGAATTCCCCAAGAGGCTCTGTTCTCTTGGGGAGCAATGTTTCAAACGTGCAGCACCTTATTTAATGAGATTCTTGCTAATTACTTGTCTGTCCCTGCTGAGATGTCATGTTGTAACTTGGAAGTCCTTGCCCTCGATGTACATGTTTTGTGCAGATCAAACCTTGCAGTGCTTCATGCATAAGAGGCTGTGATGCAATACTTGTCCTAAAAGTACCTCTTCTGAGAGCCGAATCACAATTGTCTCCAGGTTTAACTTGGCTTCCAGGGTAACTAGGACCTCTTACTAAAAAGCTCATAAGTCTTCTCAATTCATTTGTTATCCAGGCCTTACTTACAACTTGTGCTGATCCATTTGGCGCCATTGTAGCAAGAATTTCATTGTGTGAAAAAGTTTTTGTAAAGCATGGTTCAGATAAAGACACTGAATCCTACTGTGAGCATAGCTGTATGTGTGGACCTGTGTTCTGAGTCTCTGGAGAAGTTTGATACTTTCATTAAACTCATCTTACATTTATTTTGTGCAACATGTTAAGGTTTATTTTTTGTTTAAAGCGGGATTTTTACATTGTGACTGACTTAAAAATAAAGAGTTAATCCTGAAAGTAACTTAACTGAGGAAAATACAGAGGCAAACTAAATATCTGAAGAAATGTTTTATCTGTCATAAACTAGTAACTTGGTCTCTTGTGTCACCCTTAGATTTATCTTTTTTATTTATTACAAAGTGTTATCATAGAACTTCCCAAACTGTGAGAACTGTCAGATGAATCGGAGGGAACAGGAGGCTCATGAGTCCCGAGCTGCACTTTTTTTAAAGTACTCTTAATTATTACCATCATCAGTTTGAAGCTCACTGCAGGACATACGGCTGAGGTCTCTATCGCTTTCTCTGGAGGTTCCAGTCCCCGAAATGCTTTGGCATGAATGTATAGCAGACTTTCTGGTTTGGGTATCAAAGCTGCAAACAAAACGCCTGACACTGAGCTATCTGACGTTGCCATCATATAAAGAGAAAACGCGCTCATGCAGTGACCATGAGAAGGACTGAAGAACTGGGTGAAGGTTCTAGGCAAGGAGAACGGCCCTGTGTCTTGAGTGCAGTTAAGTTAATTTGCCATGTGAGAAGCCCAGCTGATAGGGTATTGGCAACATTACCAGAAGATGCGTTTCAGTGTGAAAGTCCCTCTGTTACACTGATTTGCATTTATTCTGTGCCAGACTGCACTGTTTGTGAGCTTCCTTTAGCAATGCTGTGCTTTCAGGGTGTTGGGAGATGACGTGTCAAACACAAGACTCTTACTGCCATTAAGTAACTGTGTGTCCTTATCACACAGCTAACAATGCCTGTGCCTGGCTCCCAGCTTCCTCTGCCCCGCTACGGCTCTGGCCAGCAGCCCCTAATTCTACCACAGTCCATCCAGCTCCCTCAGGGGCAAAACCTTCCTGTAGGAGCTCCCCGAAGAATCCTCCCTCCTGGATCCCAGCCTTCTGTTCTTGCTACCAGCAGGGAGGTAAGGATCAACTCCTGTGTGCTCGTCTTGGCATTCATTAACCCTCCTGCATTGAAGTTCTGCCCCTTGATCTTGCTTGTTAAAGGGGAGACTGGCTCGTTTGGGATCCTTAAATATCAAAGCTAAGGACTGGTGTTAAACTGAAGGAGCCCTCTTCCCCTCATCTCCAAAGCGGAGGCCAGCAGTTTTTCAGGTTTTGCTGCTGGTCATCATTCTGTTTCCAGGGAGCCACATCCTGCCTTCATCCAGTTTGGAGTCTCCAGTTTTATTACATGTTTACACAGGTTTCCCCAGAGTGCTTGAGGGGTGGTGAGCTCCAGACACAGTTGGAATACTGCCCAGATATTTCACACTGTTGTGAAGCTTGTCCATTTGAGTAGGTATATTAATGTCATGTCTGGTTTGATGGATTTGTATCATAAGTTTGTCTATAATAGAGGAGAGAGAGCACAGCAGTTAATTTCCAGGTTCTGTATTTGCTTGTGCTGCTGGCTTGTTGATTTAATACAAGCAGATTATCTCACTTAGAAGCCTCACTTTCTTCACCTGAAAAATGTTTCTTCTTTTAACGGGTGCCCATTAATGGGTAGAAGGGCAAAGATTTGGTTTAAGTGTTTATATGAAGTAGTGAGTGATTTGTGAATGCAACAACGATACTCTCTCTCTCTCTCATTTTTCTCTGTAGTCCTCCCAAATGGAAATGAAAGGGTTTCATTTCTCCGACGGTAAACAGAATATGTCCTCCGGAGGGTCTGTACCAGCACCACATACGTACAGGTAAAATGTTTACAGAACTTGGCCTCTGTAGTCAGAATGGGGAAGAAGTAGTGTTCCCCATCTGCAGTGACATGGTGCACGCATCATCCCTGTACAAGATTCACTTGGGTTTTCATGTGTAGAATGTGCTTACTGTAGTCCAAATACTTGTATCAAAATCCATGATCATGGCTTTCATTTTTGGGTGTGGGCTAGTGTGTATCTGACTTGGGCCTTTGTGCTTGTGGGAAGTGCATGAAGTTATTTGTTTACTGAGTCTGAAAGAGAAATTGAAATTGGTCTGTGCTTTTGAGTGTTCCTTGTTAAGGTGGAAAATTTGAGGGTCATTGAATAAAGGTTTTAGTTTCCAGCATGGTCCTCTCAAGATGAGAGGTGCTAATGTCAAGAGAGATACCAAACCTTCAGGTCATTGAGCTTTTTGGGACGTGGAATTACTTTATTTTTTCTCCTAACCAATCTATGTGTTGTCTTTTGGTCTGGGGAGCCCGCTGGTCTGCACAACACAGACTCATGCCCTGTCTACTGCTGCTTTCTGCTCTCTTTTTTTTCTTTCACACATGAATAAGGTTCTCATTCCATTGTAGAATTTACTCCATGAATATTGTCGACTCTTCGATTTCCAGGCCTAGCTCTGCCAGCCCAAGCGGGAAGCCGGCTGGACCAGCAGTTAGTATGGGCTCTGTGCAAGGACACTATGTACAGCAGGTACTGTAGATCAGTGCTTTGTTTGACCCAACATACCTGCTCTTCTATACTGTCAGGCATGTGCCTTGGACTTAAGAGGGGTGGCAGAAAGGCACGTGTACTGAAGCTGTATGTGGGAGCTGTTACTTTCCCTGCAGTGGGGGTGAGTGGGTGTTATACTGAGAGATTAGAGGACTACCTGTTTTTTGTTGTTTTTATGGGTTATTTGCATTGCCAGACCTGTGAGACGCTTTATGAGGTGTTTTAGGACAGCAAAGTGTGACAGAATAGAAGAAATACCTGATTTTTGGAGCAAGTTTGAGGTCTTGCATGAATGATGGTCACAGTTTGTTTTTTATATCTGCCTTGAGGTCTCTGTGCTAGCTAATGCTTTGTTTCTGTATGTCAAAAGGCAAAGCAGCGGGTGGATGAAAATAAAGCCAACCTGGGAGCAGTAAAGCTGCAAGAAACAGCTTCCACAAACCAGATGAAGCCAGTGCGCACAGGAGCGATCAAACCTCAGGCAGTCAAAGTGGAGGAAAGCAAGGCCTAGGAGCACGTCTGATGCCCAGCTGGTCCTGCTGCCTGAGAGGCACTGCAGCTTAGACTGGAGCCCGCTGGATCTCCTGAAAATCTCACCAGATTACTCCCTGCCCCACGTTGACTGACTACAGTGACATCATCCAAGCCCCTCTCCCAGCAAAGCAGCTTGAAACAGTGGATATGACATTGACCTGCTTGCTTTAAAACAAACCAACCATGTGACTTCTAAGTGGCTCGAGCCATTTTATTTTTCCCACACCCCCACCCCCCCCACCCCTCCAGCCCCATCCACAGGTAGCTGTGATCGTTCACTTGGCAAAGCCCATCCTTCTCCTTCCCTACTTCTGTCTCAGCAGAGTGGCAACTAGGGGAGAGGGGTTAGTTTGAGGTTTTTCATTTTAAAGGCAGCTGAGGTTTTTACGAAAAAGCTGTATCTTTGTTTATAGCAGAACTTTTATATGTTCTCTTATTTCCCGCCCCCTTCTTTCTGCTTCCAGAAAAGAATTCCCTTCAGCTAAAGTTATGTTGTGACAAAACTCTGCTTAGTTTTATATATGGTTCTGCGCTACGTTGAGAATCTTGACCCTTCTAAATTGAGTGAGTTTGGGTATATTTTTTCCCCAGATGGTTTAGCCTTTCGGATTATTTGATTTTAAAAAACAGGACGGTTATGGCATTCATTAATTTTTCAGTGTTTTTGTTTTAAGCTAGGAGCAGCGCTTGCATTAGAAGTAAATGTGTACTAAAGGTATATAGTAGATCAGTGGATTAATCTTGTAACTTGCACCACTTTAACTGTAGCTTTGGGGTGCCCTGTGCACAACCAAAAGTGGCATTTTTGTTTTAAGGAAAAAAACCCACCAAATTTCTGTTGCAAGCCCATCTGGATCTAGGTTTTGGTTTTGTTTGTGGGTTTGGGATTTTTTAGTGACTGCCAAACACACAACAAAATGTGAATCATAGATTTACGAACTGTAGAATCTGTTAAGAAAAAATCTCCTTACCACACATGGGTCAGAAGAGTTGGCTAGAGCCAATGGGTCTGTATGGACTACTTTTTGTAGTTGTGATGCTCTTATGCTCCCTACCTTGGCCGCTCTAATTCTCTGTGTCTCCTGAGACTTGTTCTATATTGTGTTTGTCCCTTGGGGCTGCTCTCCTAAGCTTTGCTCTTCTCCTTTTTCCCTAGATCTTGCTTTCTGTTCCTCTAAGTCATGGCCTTTTGTAAAATTTGCATAGAAGCGCATTGGTAAGGGAGCCCCTCTGCGAAGCAGCTGTTTTAGCACACTTGGAACCTCCTTTTTTGTGTTGGAAGCGCATGGTTACAGAGGCAATTTGGAATCATCCTTTTACGCTCCTTCCCCAGATGAGCAGCAAAGGATTCTTTACTTTTGATGCAGTTGCATATAGTGTGTATACAGTGTCATCACCTTATGCTTTCTTACCAATGCTCGATGATCTATGAAAGGAAGGTCCCAGTGGGAGGGGGTTGGGGTTTTATTTCTTCGGTTGTTTGGTTTTGGTTTATGTGCGTGTGTGTGCGCGCGTGTGTGTGTAGATTTTAGGATGGACTTACAAGTTCCTGAAAGTGCTTGGAGTCCTTCAGCTGACAGTAGTCTTAAGTATACTCAGCTACTTTCAGCTAACTTGGTTTGTGTTGTTTAGCTGTTTCAAAATGTAAAGTAGGCTGGTCACTCTGAAGTGAGGGAAAGAAAACTTCATTTCTGTGAGACATGATAGCTTGCTACTGGCTGTGCCCTCTGCGTCTGCTAGGTGGCAGCAAGTCATTTGTTGGTGGTTCCAAAGAAGATATTTTGAACAAAGAATGTATTTGGGAAGGGATCTGAAAGGTGTTCTTGTTTCTTCGTTTGCTTCCCCCCCTCCCCCTTTCTAGGAAAGATCCTTCATAAATTTCTAGGGATGCTTTTGAGGTTTTAAGCTAAGTATAAATAAGAATTTTATACAGTAGCTTTAAAGAGCTTAGAAACCTAAACTAACTTAGGCATAGTAATGTCCCCTCTCCACAGGTGTCCCCATTGACCATGGCAGAGAACCCGAAGGGAAAGGGATAGGATGGTACTTTAAGAAAAATAAAAGCTCTTTTTTTCTTCATGTTTTAGGGATTTTTAACTTCAGAGCAGAGTGTGCCAGCATCTCTCTAGCGTCCTCCTTAAAGTACAGGGTTTGAGATTTAGCAACAAATATTTCCCCGGCCTTCAGACATCTCCCAGACCTGCATCCTCATCTGCTAGTCCTGCTCCCAACATTTTCCAAAGATTGCTCCACCAGTAAGTCATCCCATCTCCCTTTCTGTTTTCTTCCTTGGAATACCATGAACAACAGAATTGTCTGGTTTTTCTTTATTATCCTTCTGCCCAGCTGGCCCTAGTTAATATCAGCCCAGAATCTAACTGTAATGGCTAAAGAGACTTATCCGAGCCCCCCTCTTCTCATCTCTTTCCTACCCTAGACACACTACTTAAGCTTTACAAAGACACTAACCTCTTTCCTCCCACCTATATGACTTTAAAATGGTCACATGTGTTGGAGAAACTGGGTTATTGCTAGATAAGAGTTATTGCAGTCCCTCTGGTGTAAATGCCATCAGAACTACTTCCTGTTGAAAAAGGTCACCCTTCTTTCTCTTTTAACCCCTCTGTTCCTTCCCCCAACAGAATAAAACACTAGAATTTATTTATACGTATTTGATGTTGTAGGTCTAGGTGAAAAAGTAATTGTTTCACTGCTCTATTTATATATTATGTCTGAATTATTCTGTGCAGGAAAGGCCAAGAAATGCATGTGAGCTTCATTCCATTCCTCACCTTTGCGTGACTGTCAGCTGCAGTTGGCAAGACTCTCTTTCACTTAATGGAGTTTTGTGTGATGGAAAGCAGTTTTAGAGCCCAGGTTTCTTAGGTGCAATATCCTTCTTCTCTAGCTTATATTTTTGTTTGTTTGTTCAAAGCTAGTAGAAGGCTAGTGCAGTTTGTGGTGCTCTTGACTCAAAGTAGTCTCTGATCTTCAAGGTGCAGAAATGCCAGGGGTGCTGATACTAGTTCAGCTTGGGGAAGAGGAGAATGGAGATGTATAGAATGTGGATACGGTTTATACGGGGATAATTCTGCTTGACGTCTCCACTGCTGAACGGTTGGGCCCTGATGATCTATTCCTTTGCGAGTTGCTTTTGCTTTGACTGGAAATCAGCTACCAAATTGCAGGCTCCTTCTGCTAGGAAAGGTGCAGTGGGAGGGAGAGGTGGAATCCATATTTTCAGCAACAATGGGTGAAGCAGAAATATTCAGAGGCTGACTTTGCTGCTTTTTGTTCAGCTGCAGGTCTGAAGCATGTGTATAATCAGTTCTCTTAGCACGCAGTGATTCGTGGCCTAAGCAGCTGCAGTCAGTGCTGCTTTCCTCTCCACCCTGCTTTTAGCTTTTAATTAAAAAAAAGAAAAGGTTAGGGAAATAAAAAAGGAAGGAAAAAAAGAAAGAGTGCTCCAGTATATTTTTAAATGACAAGTGGAGGCAGCACAGTCACCAGTGAAACAGGTATTAATGTTGATCTTCCATAATCCGCTCCTGGCGCTGCCGTGTGGCAGCCGTGCAGCGGTCGGTAACTCTGAATGTGTTTGCAGCCCATTGGACTGCATACGTGTTTGTGTTCATGCAGAGGCACTCCATTTAACGGTTTCCTTGCAAGAATGCTGCAAAGCTACAAGCTGCTCTGTGGTTCCTGTGTATTTATAGATATATATTAAAAAAAAAAAAAAAAAAAAGCCTAGCATTTTTGCTACGTCTCACCTTTTGGCAGGCTGCTATATTCACTTTCAGGCGAGCACCACTGCATGCCAAGATCTTGTTCTGTTGCGTTTTGTTAACCTTCCCTTTTGCTTCTGACTGGTTAAGCACAGGTTAATTCCTTGTAGCGCAGGTTATTTTTGACATACAGTAGCCCAGTTTCCTTGTAAGAAAGACGCATTTGTGAATAAGAATTAATTTATAACAGGCATCAGGATACTTAGTTGTGGCCCATCGACAGAAAAGGTGCGTTTTGCAGAAGCAGTGGGACTGCTGACTGTGAAGAGACAGCAGCAGTCCAACTGCTTTTCTTTTTGTTGTTGTTGTTGTTTGTTTTAATCCAAAGACCACCAGATTTTTCTGGTGGCCACAGACACCCCCTTGGGTTTAGTGGCCCGTCCTGGCTCCTCAAGATGTCTGCAGCCACAACTTGGACGTTCCCCTGGGAATCACAGCAGCGGCAGTGAGGCGCTCGCCCTTTAGCATGTCTCCAGGCGTTGTCCTTAGCTGGAATCCTTCCTCTGGTTCTGTATAAATTGCATTTGTTGTTTCTCAAGGGGATACTGTACTCCTTAAAGCTTTTAACCTCATGACATGTATAGTAAATTTTTTTTGGCCTTTCCTCTCTTTGTCTTTTCATGTAGACCAGATATTTGAAAGGGCAGACGATGGATAATTGTGTAACGTGCAACCTGTTTATATTTTTTGGAAACTTTTACTTGGACCGGAACTCGAATCACGGAATCACCAGGCCAGTTGCGGCACACTCTTTATTGCCCTTTTTCCTCGTTTCAGTACCTATTGTTTCTCCTTTCAAATATGTGATTGTATTAGCTCTTTCCATATGAAAGAATTCTCCTTATTTAAATAAAAAAAATAAAAAAAATTAAGGCAGATTATGCTTTTCTCAAATTCACTTGTACCTTGTCTGGTTCTTTCAGTGAAAGACTTGATTTTTAAGATTTTTTTTTTTAATTATTTTTTAAAAAAATTCTTTCTTGACCGGAGGTGGCCACGGCAGCAATGCCCGTGGCCGTGCTCTGGCGGGGGCACAGCGGGACGCTGGGGCTGTGGCCCGGCCCCGGGGCTCTGGGGGCCGCGGCGGGTCCCTCACGGCCGCCATGGCGGGACACGGCGGCCACACGCGGGCGTTGCCATAGCAACGCGACGGGGCTCCTCCTGGCGCTGCGTGCGCCTGACGCCACATCCGGCGGCGCCAGGCCCCGCCCTCCCGGTGAGCGGGGCGGGGCTCGCCATCCTCTCGGGGCCGGGGCTCCCCGTCCCGCTCCCTCCCCCGGGGCACGGGCGGGCCGGGCGTCCTGCTGCCACCCTCCGTAAGGCTCAAGGGCGTGGGGCGAGGCCTGATGGCGGGGTTAGTGGCGCCGCTGCCACCACCCCGAGGCTCGAAACGGGGTACGAGGCCTGGTGTGGGGGGTGGCTGGTGGCCCCGCGTCTCCCATAAGCCTCGAGGGGAGGGTGGGAGGCCTGGGGGCGGGCTAGTGGTGGTCCTATGCCCCCCCCAAAAAAGGCTCAAGGGAGGGTACAGGGCTGGATACAGGGTGGCCGGTGGGTCGTATTGACTCTATAAGCCTCAAGGGTGAGGCCTGGGTGTGGGGTCCATGGTCCTGCTGCCCCTCATAAATCTCAAAAGAGGGAACAAGGCCCGGGGAGTGGTTAGTGGTCCTACCACCCCCTCATAAGGCTCACGGGATGGGATGCAAAGCCTGGTAGAGAGCTTAATGCATCCTTGAGGAGGCGTATGAGGTCTTGGGGGGCAGGTGGTGCTGCCGTCCTGCCCCAGGGTTCAAGGTGTGCCTGTGCTGCAGGGAGAAGCAGGGTCCTCTCCAGCAGGGTGTTCTTTGGGGTTCCAGGGCATGCAAGGGGATGGCATAGCGCAAGTGGTGGCCTGCCATTGCCCGAAGGCAGGTGGGGCAGTGGTGTGGTGTCCCCAGTGCCAGTGGAGAGCATTGCTTTGCAAGGGGCTTCTTACAGAAGTGTTTCACGGCGCAGTGCACAGCTGAACAGCACTTGTGTTTTGTAGGTAGTGAGAAACAAGGACGGTGGCACCGCGCTTGATGGTGGTGATGTGCTTTCTGTCTCGCTTTGTTCTCCCCTGATCAAAGCCATGCAGATGGATTTATTCTGGTAACTTTCAGTCATATTGAGGTGAGGAGATACAACACTGATGCCCTACTATTTTCTGACCTAGCTTTTAGCAATTCTAACTGGAGGAGTAGAGTTCGGCCCTGCTTCCTGCAGCGCTCCCCCCTAGGCTGTGCTAGAGCCCCACAGCACTTACACCCATGCTCCAGTAGCCAGCTTTTTAAGACACAGGATGTTTACAGGTTCTGCCCGCTGACCCCACCAAGAAATACGCTCGGTTTGCAAAGAAGTAACTTTCTTTTTTTTTTCAAAGCTACCTGAGCGGCCTGGTACCTGAGCAGCCTGGTGCCTGAGCATGTGGTTTGCCTGTCACTAACATCAGAATTTGGGCTGGGGGGTTTGCTTAGTGCAAAGCGGAATTTTGATTGAATTAAGCTATTGTGTTTCTGCAGAACCAGTGTAAGAATAAACAAAAGTTTCTAGCTTACTGTTGGTGACAGAGAACCATACACATGTAGAAGCAGGGCAGATGAAAAGTTACGTGTGTTAGTTTAGTAACTTCATTTTTACAGTTATTCCTGTAAATACAGCAGAAAACACATAAATGTGGAAGGTGAGAGAACTTTGGAAGATCAGTTACCGTGAGCTGACTGTAGCAGCAAATAGTGGTGCGTGCTTTCTGTCAAATGATCTTCAGCCAGCTTTGAGCAAAGGGGTGACTGCTGCGTTTCTCTCTCTTTGCCCTTGGAGGTTTGGACAGACCTTTGACAGGATGTTGCGATGTCTGAAGAATCCCATTGTGGTTACTGTGGAGATAAATATGAACCTTGTGGCATTGACTGTGATTGGATTAATAAGCCGTCTTTGGGGGCTTTCCTATCCACGGGCTGTAGTGTGAGTAGAATAGTTTATTTTCTACTTGAATAGCACAGACTTTTGTTTTTTAAACATTTGTGAGTAAGAATGCAGGAGCGGAAGAGCAGAGCTTGCCTGATGTTAACCTCTGTAAAGACGGTGATAGTGTTTCCCTAATAGAAACTCCCAAGGGGAGGGTGAAGGGGCAAAGTCACTGTGCTTCACTGTGTTCTTAGCTTTCTGCCAACACATCAGTGTTTCCTTTCTTAGTATCTCTGTAGCCTCCAGGATACTTCCAGTTAGATTTGACATATTTCTGCCTCTTGTGTTTCAGTTTTGATGAAGTTTACTATGGCCAATTTGTTTCTCTCTACATGAAGAGGATCTTCTTTGTGGATGACAGCGGCCCACCTTTCGGCCATATGCTGCTGGCTTTGGGAGGTAGGGCGGCTCCTGAAGTTGGGAAGTCTCTGTTGCCTGTTGCTGTGGAAAAGAGAAGTGCTGGTTAGAAATGAGTTGTCAGATCCTGTGTCTGGTGAAAAGCACAAGATAGCTGGGAGATTCTTATGTAGCAAGAATTAGGATTTCCCTTATTTAGTACTGTTAGGGGGCTGTTGCATGAGTACTGAGGAGGTGATGGAGCCGTGTATCTATTACCTCGTTGTTATCCAATCCTTTGGATAAAGAGAAAGGCAAGATGAGAAATAGTAGGCAACAAGCAGACTTTCAGGCCTGAGTTCCTTTCTGTAGCTGAGATACACACAACATAAAAGTATCTGTATGGGAGAGATTAAATATACATGTAACTTTGTCACTGGGAATCTGTTGTTCCCAATTTATATTCCTCGTGCCTCTGCACATTATCAAGCACTGCTGCAGGCAAAACAGTATGAAAGAGGAACCTTTTGGGAAAGAGGGCTGTCATGCGTGGAAAAGCTATGTGTTTGGGAAATGGTTCCAGGACCGATTTAGCACCAGTTTTTATACTTGTTTTGAGACTGGAAATTATGAGTTGTTGCTTATGTTGTAGGTTACTTAGGAGGCTTTGATGGAAACTTCTTATGGAACAGGATTGGAGCTGGTAAGAGCTGATTTTAACTGTCTCATTCTTCTGAGAAAATAAGCAGTATTTCAGTGACTAACAGATTCCTTTTGCCTAAGTAGTGGAAATAATACTTTATCTGAGACCTTCACTTCTTAAATAAGTCTTCTGCAGATCTTTAACAGAAGTTTAAGGCATTATGATTCCATAGCACAGATTTTTTAATGGGTTAAAACAGTTTAAGGAGTACAAGACAGACAATAGGAGTTAGATTCGACAACTTGTTGTAGTCATGAGGAGTTCTGTATTGATCCATACTCTCTGCAATTAATAGTTTCCAAATTTATGCAGCACTGTTGCCTCCTATTTCAGAATATAGCATGAATGTTCCTGTTTGGTCCTTGCGACTTCTGCCTGCACTGGCTGGTGCTCTCTGTGTGCCTTTAGCATACCAGATCTTGATAGAACTGCAGTTTTCCCACTGTGCTGCATTTGGAGCTGCTCTTCTGATTCTCTTAGGTAAGGTTATTCCCCTGGGCCCCATTCTTCACACAGGGGAAGGTCCCTTTTCCCCTTCTGAATTTTTAGGGTGCATAAAAGGCTGGAGTAGCATCTCCCCACAGAATGCTAACAACATGGCAGAGCCCACTTTCAGCCCTGGCCTGTGTCAGCCTCTGCGGTTCCTCTCTTACAGCTCTGCAGGGGGCTGCCGTTCTAGGCTGAGTCTTCATAGAAGTTCATTTTATTATTGAGCAAAGTGGGCAGCCTTATCAGCCTCACAGAAAAACATGTTTCTGGTACCCAGGGAGACCTGTACTCTCTTCCTCAGAGTTTTACAGGATGAGTTACAACATACTCATTTTTTTAACAGCAGGACGACCGTACTTACAGTTAGAGCTCATCAAATTTCTTCATATCCATCTGCAGCAAACCAGTCTGTGTCCTTAGCACCATGATTTGACACTGTTCTAGTGTGTATAACTCAGTTGTGGTTTTTTTCTCTGAGGGTCTGCTGGCAGCTGCCTGAAAGGGAAAGGGCCTCTCAACAGCCCTTTAGCATCTGATAAGAGAAACCTCTCCTTGCTGCCAGCTGCCCTGATTCTGTCTCAGGGAATCCTGCACAAAGCAGCTCATTGCTCTCTTGAAGATTTGTCATCGTGCTCATTGCTTCCCAGGGTCACTGCCTTGACTCTCCTTGCCTTAAGAAGCCCAGCATTGATTTCTTTTGCCTTTGTAGGCAAGCACAGTACCTTTATCTGCCAGACTTTACTACTTGCCCACCTCTTTGTCCTTGGAAACAGTTACAGACATGTACTTTGCTCCTCCTGGAAGGATTTTGTCCCTTTAAACCAAACACCTCCCTATTACAGCCAGGAAGACTGCAAGTGAATTTGCTGTTCTTAAAGGGGCAGGTACTTCTGGTGGATAGTGATGTGATTGTCTGAGGTAGCACTTGCCAACAGATAAGTTTCTCTAATTTTGTGTCTGTCTCTCTTTTCCAACAGAGAACTCTTTGATCACTCAGTCAAGGTTCATGCTTCTGGAGTCGATATTGATTTTTTTTATCCTACTTGCAGTTTTGTCCTACCTGAAGTTCTACAATTTGCAAAGAGACAGGTAAAGCTGGATTGTCTCCCATCCTTTTGGATATTCTTTTGGTGATTCTTTTTTTGTCACAGACTGTGTGGGGTTTTTTTCTGTAATACAATTTACCATTCTGCAACTCATTTAATCTGTCTGTAAAATCGAATGCTTTGACCCTTCATATGGCCGCCCCAGAAGTTTGCTCTTCTGAGCAGTGTTAAAGACTATTTTACTGGTAGCAAGATTGTCTTTTCTATTTTAGAATAAACATAAAATCCCTTGGGAGCACTCCTTTGCCCACCCGGATTTTTTATGGGAAGGTTTCCGTCTGTGCACAGAAACACTCTTTTGTTACTGTTTACAGGCACTGAATTTAGAGATTTTTGTTTCTTTTCTTCTGACTTCAAATGTTCTCTGATCCTTGCAGAGGATAAAATAATCTTTAGTGAAATAAAATTATCTTCAAACTGAGCCCAGCAAGTGATTTAACACATGTATTTTATCTATAGTATGAGAAGGCAGGTAGCATTCAGTTTTGCATACAGGGAAGTACAACTAACAACACCCTGTAGGTCAGGGCTGAGAGTGGTGGCATGGGAGGTTCAAAATGAGTTACCCCTGAGCAGAATAAGGAATAGTAGAATCCTGCAAGTTTCTTTCAAGTTAAATTACCTGAATTCAGGATTCTGAGAAGGTGCCCAGATCTCACCATAGCATCCTTTCCTTTGTCCTTTTATTTAAGTTTCTTCTCTGGAAGCTGGTGGTTTTGGCTTCTGTTGACCGGAGTAGCTTGTTCTTGTGCAGTTGGGTAAGTGGTGACATCTTACTTTGGTTTAATAAACTGACTTTCCTGCCTGCCATCAGAGGTATCAGGGGGGCTTTGAATTTTGAAGTGCTGTTCTGAGCAGACCTCCCCATGACTTTTTAGTGACTTAGATCGTTCCTATAGAGAGGATGTCAATTCCCAGTGGGCAGTACCGGGCATTAGAGGGTACTGTCCTGGGAAGAACAAAACGTGTTTCGCAGAGATGGCTTTATGTTAGAAATTAGCGTCAGCATTTCACCCCTCCCTCCTAGTTGCTTCAAGCCTCACTAAGTTGAAATTTAGGGACTCTGTGATCTACCACCTTGTTATCAAGAAGGTTCTCTGTCACTGTGTCTGTAACGTAATTGGCAAACAAATGATTTCTTCTAGTGTCAAAGCCTTGAGGCTTATTTGTGTTGTTGTACTAAACTTGTCATGGAGCTAAGTCCTTGGACTTTAATCAGAGAATCATAGAATTGTCTAGGTTGGAAGGGACCTTTCAGATCATTGAGTCCAACCGTCAAATGCATCCTCTTAATGCATCCTGTTCAAGAGAAAGTTTGAATGTTTATATCTTGTGTTAGGTAATTGTGTAATTTTTAACCATGTTCTTTTTTTATGCACTTGCTTCTCAGAGTGAAATATATGGGCCTGTTTACCTATATGTTGCTCTTGACCATCGCAGGAGTCCACTTCTGGCACATGATAGGAGACCGAAACTTGTCAAATGTAGGTAGCACAATATATGAAAAATATTATGTGTAACTTTTCAGTACAGGAGCCAGCTAGGAGCCTTGCAAGCCCACAGATAACCGTGTTGTCTGTAGCTGTTTTTTGTACTAAATTCCTTGTCATAGTCTGCAGTTTCCCAGCTCAGCTGCTGGAGAAGGTGGAGTTAAATTTAAGATAAGCATGTGTGTGTGACTGGCTTTTCTGCTCTTATCCATGGCTTGGTGATTTGTGGCTCAAAACCTATACTGTTTCACATACCTCCCGCTGGCTCCAGTTCAAATCCTCAGTGGAAGTTATCCAGTTGTCCACGAAGTTATAGCTGAATAAGGGTGGTTGCGGAAACTGAAAAAAAGACAAGCAAAACAAGCCAAGTGCACTGGTATTTTTAATATATTTAATATGTGGAGCATGAAACCAATGAGTTCTCTGTGTTCTTCTAGGTTTCCTTGATGTGCCATTTTCTAGCTAGGGGACTGGCCCTCGTCATCATCCCACTGGCAATGTACTTGTCCTTCTTCTATGTTCACTTGACTTTTCTGT
Organism: Chroicocephalus ridibundus; assembly: GCF_963924245.1. NCBI lineage: Eukaryota > Metazoa > Chordata > Aves > Charadriiformes > Laridae > Chroicocephalus > Chroicocephalus ridibundus. The sequence continues at coordinate 12,596,208 of NC_086298.1, read as the reverse complement.
ATCGCTCTGGGCCTCATGACCAGATTATGACAAGTGCTTTTCAAGCCAGTTTAGAGGTAAAGGAAAAGTGGTTATGAAACTGATTTATTAGGGGAGAAGAGGGGGAAATTTGTCTTGTGTTCACTATTAGAAGAAAGGTGTGCAGTCTTGTCCTTTGATCCGGTATATTTGTTGCTTTTATGCCATTTAACTACTCTGCTGCCGTAGTACTGCTTTAAGATGAAGCAATAATGACTGAAATCCTAATAACGGATGAAAAGCTTATCCCAGTGAACCAAGAACAATATGTTCACTCTTGTGGTGAGGGTTTGTCCCTTCCTACAGGATACCCCACAGAAGTAGATACAGTACTGAACTCTTAAGTGATGATGTTGTATACTACAGGATGATAGTATAATTTTCTGTAGAAGAGTGCATAGTCTTTTAGAAGAGTCTTTTAGAACAGCATGGATTTAGGGATATTCCCTAAGATCATGTAGTCTTTCAGGGATTGGAGTATTTACTGAATATGGTGCTACAAGACTTGATTTTTGTAGATACAGCCAAATGAGAAAGCATGGTGCTAAGATACTGCTATGCTAAAGTGACAGCTGATTCTTAATAGAATTTAAACAGCCTCTGGGTTGTTTCTTCTTCTTTCCACTTATCCTATCATTATACTTCTCAGGGTGGGCTGGCTCGAATCACGCAGGGTCAGCCCTTAGAGGTGGCCTACGGCTCTCAGATTACTCTGCGGAACGTGTTGGGCAAGCCCGTGCAGTGTTGGCTCCATTCTCACACAAATACTTATCCCATCAGGTGAGGAATCTGCTTGGGTCTGTACTGTTAGGGTGAGAGTGTGCTCTGGTTCTTCACCTGCCAGTCCAAATATCTTAGTTTGGGCCCTGGCAATCTCTTAATCCTTCAGAGCACAGTGCAGATGAACAAATTCTCTGTGCTCTATAGGAATGGAGCCAGCGATCTGGTGCTGGTTTGTATTGCTGTGACTCTGCTGAGCACAGAAATGTACTGTCAAACACCGGTGGGTTTTTTTTAACCTTCTGTACAGGTATGAGAATGGCCGAGGTAGTTCCCATCAACAGCAGGTGACCTGTTATCCCTTCAAGGATGTGAACAACTGGTGGATTGTCAAAGATCCTGGCACGTGAGTATGCAAGAGATTTAAATGCCAAGTTGATGCAAGTATAGCTTCTGTATGCTTCCATACCCTAACCAGGGCTTGGATTGGAAATAACTCTTCTCTGCTTATGGACGTAGAGGCCATGTGTGATCCTGAGCAAGTAATTTCAGCTCCGGGGTTGGTAGGGGTGGCTGTTTGCACAGTCCTCCTCAATATGGTAAAAGCATTATCGAGGACTCCGAAATTCTGTCTGAACCGCTCCTGCCAGAGTGTGGGCTGTGCTGTGCCCAAGGGGAACTTTAAAGACTCATGAGACCAGTGGGAACTCTTCAGGTGCTTTGCATGAAAGGGAAGTTCTGCTTTTTGAAGTGTGTGAGCCATGGCATTAGAGTGCCTTGACGAGTTTTGTCAAACTTGAATGGTCTCAGAAGAGAGTAGAAATCACTTTTGCAGAAAGAGTATTTCTTTGTGTTTAAAGCGTGGGATGAGCTGTAGAATCTGCCACATGGGGAGAGATTCCAGGTGGGTGCCTATGCCTGAGAGGCCTAGTTCGTGCTGAACTGTTTTGCCATTTTAACTGTCAGTGGAGAGCAGGACTCTCTGTTCTTGCAGTTTTGCCAGTAAAAGCCCTTGTGTGATATTTCATACTGATCAAAAAGTACGTTGCTTTTGCACGTTTCTTATATTGCTCTGGCAACTGTATAAGCAGTCCTACCAGAAAGACTGTGTGCCTTTATAAATCATACCCACATTGGAAAGGTTTGTCCATAGTTCAAACCTTTCAAACAGGGACTCTACCAGAACCACAGAAACTGAGTATATTCTTGAAATTCTTCAAACTCAAGACTAGCATGAGCCCTGGAGGATATAAAGTCCTGCTGTAGAACAGTAAAATACAGGCAGCAGTTAGGTGAACTGCAGTGTTCCCCCTTGCCAAGGAGGGAACATGCCGTAGCCCTGTCCGGAAGCAAGATGAGAGTTTGGTCTTCATGGTGGTGATAGCCATTGATCTCTTGTATAATTCTGCCAAAAGTGTAGTACGAACACCTGGCAGACCTCACGGAAGCAGTTATTTCACAGAAGCCAGCGAACACCTGTGCGATGGGAATAGTCTGAACTCGCTCCTGACTGACCTGGATTCAGACCACTGACCTAATGGCCGCAATATCAGTATCCCATTACCAGTCCTCTGAGGCATTCTGTCCTTATCTCACCTTTGCCTTGATGAGCTTCGTTTCCATTCTGGTGTAATCTATAGATGGCTTGAATTTCTCATGTTGCTGCCTAAATGTCTGTCCCTGCCTGCAGCTCCTTAACCTAACGGTTTGGTCATGACGAGGTTGCATTATATAGAAAGAAGAATTTAACCACTTCCTCTTGGGTGTCACTCCCCTAGGCAGCAGCTGGTGGTGAGTAACCCACCCCGTCCTGTCAGGCATGGACACATCGTGCAGCTGGTCCACGGCATTACGACTCGGTACCTCAACACGTAAGTCCTGTCCTCATCCTCTGCTCTGATGAGCCTGCTGGCTCATTCTACTTTTGTGTCTCTCAGAATAACTATTAAGGAGTTGAAGCGCAGTGACCCTTGCATTCGGATATATTATAAACTGCCTGTTACTCATGGATTTTTAAAACGGTGGGGCTAGGAGGGACCTCATGTGGTTAGTTGCACAAGCCATCCCTGTGGCCCAGAGAAAGGATGCTGTATGCTTATTTATTTTTTGCAGTTGACTTGGCAGTGGGATTTGATGCTAATCACGAACTGTTGTGGCTGCTAGCTGTTTCTGGTCTTCCTGCTAGTGGCCTGTAGAGGGGCTACTGGTGGTTACACCCGTGTTCACAATTCATAATCATTCCACAGATTCCTAAATACATAGTCCCCTTGGTGAGTCTTCATCCTTGCCCCTTCGCTGCCTCTGCTCCAGGAAGATATTTAGTATTTTGTGTGCGTGTCAGGTCCACTGATTTCGATGGCATAGTCCTGTGTGAAGGATGTGCTCTGAAAGTTAGGAAGATGTGTTGGAGAATACAGTGTGCTGTGGCTGATTGCCACGGATTCTTGCCTGTTTTGCAATGAATTTGCCTCCTGATTGCTTCCCGAAGGGCGTCTGCGTGTACTCAGATTAGGGAGCGGGGTGTTTTGAGCTTAGGTTTTTGCTATGTGCCTTCCAAACCTAATTTGTTCGTTATTGGAAACCCCAGTGAACAGCGTCTCTGTTTGTCACAATCAGTGCTTGTTCTTCAGCCTGGCATAGCAGGCATCGTTGTTGGCTTCCTCGGAGCCTGTTCCTGGCAGCTCTTGGTAGTGGGGAGTGTTCTCTTTCAGAGTAAACAGTGCAATCTGTATAAATGAGTTACTAGGGTTTGCTTTATTTCTGAATCTGGTCTAAGCCAATTCAATACCTTTATGGGTTTGGTTTTATATGAACAGGGGAAACAGTGTTTTGGGAAATGATTTTTCTTACTTTACTTGTCTTCTAGGCATGATGTTGCTGCCCCTCTTAGCCCCCACTCCCAAGAAGTTTCCTGCTATATTGATTACAACATCTCCATGCCAGCACAGAACCTCTGGAGAGTGGTGAGTGGTCAAAGAGAATGGAGGAGCTCATCGTGTTCCAGCAGAGACAGCTGAGAAAATGTGACGCTCAAAAGACATCTTTCTGTTGTAGGAAATTGTAAATCGGGAGTCGGACACGGATGTGTGGAAGACAATTCTGTCAGAAGTGAGGTTTGTTCATGTGAACACCTCTGCAGTGCTAAAGGCAAGTGGATTTTTGTTTATTTGCCTATGGCTTTTCCTCCATGCAGCTCTCGTAATCTCATAAACTACTAATCTTTCTGCTCTGAAATGTCTAAACCAAATAAATAAATAAAAGGAAACAATAAACTTGCTCGATGTGTTAAAAGGGCAGTGTGTGTTTCAGGTAGTCACACTCATACTTTATTCCTTTTCAGCATGCAGAGCTGTGCAGGAGGTTGTGTCCAATGTGCACAACTGGGCCTTAAATACTGCCTCAGAACCTGGTGCTGAGTCTGTGTGTGGTGTGTGGCAGTGGCTGGAATAGTTCAGAATCTCTTCACAGAGTTTGCCAGAATCACTGACTTTTTATGGCTGTAGCGTTTGTTGAGACAGTATGGTGTGGTGGCTCTTCACGTGCTTTCTAGCAGTTCATTGCCCAGGCAGGCCTAGGAACTTCCAGCCTGAGGTTCAAATTGGCAGGACTCTCAGTTTACAGTCATCTTTCACTTTCAGCTCAGTGGAGCGTCTTTACCCGAGTGGGGATACCGGCAGCTGGAGGTGGTTGGAGAGAAGCTGTCCAAAGGCTACCACCAGAGCATGGTGTGGAATGTGGAAGAGCACAGATATGGGAAAAGTACGTCTCAGCCGTGTTCTCAAAGCATGTTTCTGTGACTGGGGGAGGCTTCATGTAGATGGAAGGTGGTATCGTGTGTATGTGTGTTCAGCAGGCTCTGGCTTTCTCATGAATCCTTACGAATCCTCTTAGAGCACTCTTGCAGTTGGACTGTGTATTGGAGAAGGGCTCCCAGGAGCATGAGGAGCCAGGGGTGTATCATACGTGCTCTCTCCCCTTTCTAGCTTTGTACCTTTTACGTGGTTATTTCTGAGCTATGCTGTTTTCTTCCAGGCCAAGAGCAAAAAGAGAGGGAAGTGGAACTCCACTCTCCCACGCAGATGGATATAAGTAAAAACCTCAGCTTCATGGCAAAGTTCACGGAATTGCAGGTGTGTCTTCTTACTCCCTTCATCTTTCCTGCTAGAGAGCAGGAACCTGAGCATTTCTGCAAACTCTGAGGCTCCTTTGTTTAGTCCTTCCTGATAGAGTAGATTGGCTTCCTCACTGAAATAAAGTATTTCTGAGTGCACTTAGAAGGTCATTAGAGACCTGTGCTACCTTCAGTAACGAATACCAAAGTGGTTGTGTAAAAAAAGAAGGGGGGGAAGATCAGTTCGGCACCCAGCAGCTGTCTGAAACTGAACTGTAGTGTGTTGTATATGCAGTCAGTAGTGTTGATGCCCCTTACTACCAAGTGTAGAAATTCACTAAGGAAGGTGTGTTCTATGAGAACAAAATAAAACCATTGGATTGCTCAGTATCCAGTATGAGATACGCAAAATCTTTCTCCACTCCCAGATTAAGAACGGGCCATCTTACATCTGGAGCTGTTCACCTGTGTTATCCCACTTATTGTTCCAATCCTGAAAGCCTTCTGTTTCCTTTTTTTTTTTTTCTAGTGGAAAATACTCACATTAAAAAATGAAGACACAGAACATAAGTACAGCTCCTCTGCTCTTGACTGGATCACAATGGACACTAATATTGCCTACTGGCTCCACCCGACCTCTGGTGTAAGTACGAGAGGTAGAAGTAAATGTGAACCTGGTGAAGAAAACAGACTTCAGATCTGAGTTCCACGAGTGTGAGTGAGAGCAGGGCTGCGGTTCCAACCAGGAGCTGCTCCAGGATGGACTCTTCCTGTATTAAGAATTTATTTTCCCTGAGGATTGGGGATTTTTTTGGCACGTGGTACAGCTTTGACAGTAGTTGCTTTTAATTAAATCATGTTTTCTTGCAGATTTTTTTTGTAAAGGAAAACTGCTATTTAATCGGTTTCATTATTGATTCCATTTAGAAGATGAGTTCATCTTCAATAGCATCTTTTAAATGCCTTACATTGCAAAAGAGTCTTGAAGCAGCACATTTGATCAGCTTGCTTTGTTCCAGGAAAGATGAGGTTACTGGCCAGGCACATGCTGAAGTTTAATTTAGCAAATCTGTGTAAGCAGTATTTCAACTAACCTAAAAGAACTGCAGCATGTTCCTGCTTCTGGCTTAGACCGTCTTCTGTTCTGCAGGCCCAGATCCACCTCCTTGGGAATGTTGTCACCTGGGCTTCAGCTAACGTTGCTGCTCTGGTCTACACGTGTCTGTCCTTGTGGTACTTGATACGACGAAGGAGAAAAATTTATGACATTCCTGAAGGTCTGATTCCGTTATATATGTGTCTTCTGTTGAGGTAGGGGGGTTGTCAGTGGGTCTGCTATACTTTAATGGCCCCAAAGTCACATTTTTGCAACTTTGTACTTGGCTACGCTAGTGCTTTTTCCTGCCCACTAACCTTGAAATTTTTATTAGGGACACACAAACATCTAGAGTAGCCCACGAAGAGACTGATTATGGTTATCGTAACATGACCATCACCTTATGAGACAATATAGTAGCCAGCATAATATTTGAATCATTCCCTGGATCTAAGAAATCTCCAGGCATCAGATTTGGATCCTAATGAGCCCTTTTGTGATGATTTAAAAGAGGTAGGTACTGGCTGTCTAGGGAGGGGTTTATTTTAGATGTGTTCGTTCCAGCCAAGGTACCATCTCCTCTGCGTGGCCGGGCAGTTTTACGCTGACCCTTCTGGCAGTACATTTTGTTGTCCTGCGGTGAAGCTGCTTCACGTTGGCTGTAATCTGTCTCGATGGGTCCTTCATAAAAGTATGACAAAATTTAACCATTTCCCTCAGGTGAGTGTGGTCAAGTTAAACATCATATTAGCGCAAACTGTAGCCGGGGGGGAACACACCAAATCATGCAAGTTGGCAACCTCTTAGAGACTTTACGTTTCCGGGGCCTGTGCTTTGAGGTCTCTCCTGTCTCCTGCAGATGCCTGGCAGCTGTGGGTGTCAGCCGGGGGGATCTGTGTTGGAGGCTGGGCTGTGAATTACCTGCCCTTCTTCCTGATGGAGAAAACACTTTTCCTGTACCATTACCTGCCTGCCCTCACCTTCCAGATTCTCCTGATTCCCATCGTATTACAGCATCTTGGCAATCATCTCTGCAGGTATTTGGCTTTAACAGCTAGATAGACACACAAGAGAAGTGCCGCAGTTCTTTTCTCCAGGCTTCTCACCTTGCCAAGCTGCTGCAGGGAAAGCAGTGATTTTTCCAGCAATGGCCATACTTTGGCGTTTGCCTTTAGAAAAGATAGGCCAGATTTAGGGCTTCCTTTTGGATGAAGTGTGTGGCCAGCTTTGATGTAACTTGACTGCTCTTTCCCTCTCTCGTACCAGATCTCTGCTTCTCAAGAGCATGTTCAGTGCGTTGGTCGTAGCCTGGTTCTCTTCGGTTTACCTTGTCTATCGCACATTCAGCCCTGTGACCTATGGGGAGCCCTCGCTGTCCGTTACTGAACTCAAGGACTTGCGCTGGAAGGACAGCTGGAACATCCTTATCCAGAAACAGTAACAGTTACAGTCTTGTTACAGGCAAAAGGAAACGCCTTTTATGCAAAGCCAAGAATTTATTGTTAGTATAATTGAAATCTTAACAGTCTGATCAAATAATTGAGAGTTGTCCAGATCTAATTGTTACAGAAAAAGAAAATAAAAGAATACTGTTACAGAAAAGGTCTCGACAGTAATACAGCTGTTATGAGCACAGTTCTCCATCTCTACCCCTGTTACGTTCACCCTTCCGCTGCCTCTCAGGCTCTGAAGATTGCTGACTTCAGTCAACAGCATCCCAGGTCCTTTGCTGGGAAGAGAATGCTGCAAGGGTTTCTTTGTCTTCTTTCCTGGGAGTGTGATGTTGAGTGGTTCTTCCTTGCACTGCATTGCACTCGGGGCTGTTTTGTATGGTCCCTAGCATCTTGGTCTGCAATTCACGTTACAAGTTACTATAGGTTCTTTCCAACATACCGGATACTCTTCTCTGGTTTCTTTGTTACTCCTAAAAACTGAGTTTTCCCACCTCTAAAGCTTACACATCTTTATCAGTAATTGGCCCTGCAGTCTTTAGCATCATCCCATGACGATATTCCTCAGCAATGCATTATTTGCCCGCACTTTCAATGCTCTGCTGTCACCCCTATGTCATTGCATTGCAGCATGAAGCTAAGTTTATAAATAGTTCATTCTGCATAGAATAATGACTTGTTACTATTATCTATGTATAATCATTTGGCATAACCATAATTTTTATGAAGCTAAGCAAAAATAAAACAAATAATAGACATTAAAAATATCGCTGTTACAGCTAAACAAGCTAAAACAAAGCTTTAGGCAGGCCAAGAAGTCAACACCAGAAGAATCCTTTGGCCCTGCGGTGTTCACGCGAAGCCTGTGGCCTGTTAGTAGCGATGGCAGTATTGTATTTACCGGCCTGTGGGGTTACAGCCCAGGCCTCATAGGAAGAGGAACTCCGAGCAAGGTAGAACTGATCATGCCGACAAAGAAACCTGCTCTGACTTGCACACGTGGGTGCAGGGTACAAACACTGTAGGTAGCGCAGCCCGTGCCGGGGCCTGCACCACCAGAGGAATTCACAGGATCGGAGAAGGCGCCAGCGAAGGACCAGAGCGCTCAGTGGGGGATTTGCAATAGCTCTGTACAGGGATTCAGCAAGGGTTATAGTACCTACGCCACCTTTGAGGTTTTCTTTCACGTGGCTGCAGCAGCAGGATCTTGCAATACAGCTCGAAGCTGACCAAGACCGGTCCTGGGCAGAGCAGGGTGCGTTCCACTGGAGAGTTGCGTACTGCTCTAATGAACGCTAGTCACGGCGGCTCTGAGCTCCCGCCTCCCCCAGAGGAAGGTATGATCAAACACCACAGTCATTCAAAGTAGGGTTTAGTGACTATGTTGCTCCTACTTAAATCAGCCCCGATAGCTAATGCTTCAGTGCAGTAGCTCATAGTCTAAGTCCGTCACCCTGAGCTAAGCAGCACCCAGCAGCCCCGGGAAGGAACGGCTTTCTCCTCAGCCCTACAGCAGTGTGCCACTGACCTGCCCCTGAACCGCGCTGATCACGCACAGAGCATGAACCATTACCGAGTTCCAGTGTTGAAAAGACTGTAGGGATGACAGCGCAGACTGATTTTTTTTTTTTTTTTAGGGCTTTTTTTCCTCTAAAGCTTCAGCCCTTACAGAACTAAAGCTAACAATTCTGAGTTAAGGGGACAAAGACCTATTGAGTATAAAACTATCTCCAGAAATGTTCCTTTCTGTACCTTTGTGCTGGTGGAGTGCAAGCAGCACAAATATCTTTTATATAAAATGGTCATTTCTGCTCACTGTTTGTTCGTTTGTTTATTATTAGCCAAAGAAGTAATACACCCACAACCAACACAGCCAGACCCTGGCTTTTAGAAGACTAGCAAATATGAAAAAAATTCCTCATAATAATGTTTCCCCCCACCCCCATTCTTAAAATGACACTGTAAGTCCAGACTCAAGACGGACACCACACGGACGTTGTCAAAGGACCGACCAGCACTTCATTTCAGAAATTTTTTTCCCCAGAATCTTCATGTTGCTGCAGTATCACTTATCTGGGGTAAACTATAGAAACTGGGCTATCACTGTTTATACTTCCAGCCTCTTGTCTGCTCTTTTTAGAAAACCAGACTTTCTTGAGTTTAAACTCAAGATCTGCCCTGTGTGAGGGCAGAAGCGTGGCCAGAGAGCTGTGTGCCAGCAGCAGGAGGGTCTTGCACTTCACAGCTTTCCCCCTGGCTGATCTTTCCACCCGGCTCTGGAAGCGGACGGATTCCGCCCAGCAGAATCTGCAACCAGCAGTACGGACATGCCCCAAAAGACACTAATACTGACAAGGTCAGGTTTCTGTTTCCATGAGCAACTCAATCCAGTTGGAGCTCACACATTCAGTAACTGGGGTAAAGGAGACTATTTGGGTACAAAAAACAATCATACAGTGTAGCAACTGTTTGGGAGCCCAGAAAGGAATAAATTAGGAACCAAAATCACACAACTGCTTGGGCCTGTCCCCCCGATGAACTGCAAGTTCCCGTTTGTCCCAGTCTCTGTTTCATCTCTAGCTCAGGGGAGAGACTCCTCTACAGGTCAACCCCCCCTGCTAAAAAGGAGGCTGCCCAGCAGGAGAGCAACGCCAGAACGCACGGTGCCAACCAGGTGGCAAAGAGTAAGAACAGCACCTGCTTGTTGAAGTTAACAGGGTGTGAGCTAGTCTTGGATAAAGAGACTGGCTTTTCTTTCTAAGAAACAGGCAGATAATATTCCTGCTAAGGAAGACCATCATCAGGGAAATGGGGTATCATCTGGCCAGTCACCTGGTAGCGCTTAATGTTCAGGGGAGACTTCAGCATTACATCTAATTTTGAAAATTAAAAAACGGCAAGTAGCACTGCCTTTAACCAGTTCATCAAGTAACAGCATAACTCCAGACATCGCCAGGAGAAAAGGAAGGGGTCTTGGAGGGGAGAGGGGCGTTAGGCCAACTCCCTCCTCTCCCCTCTGTGAGAAGTTTCAACACCAGTATCCCCTCCGCTGCTAGGACGATTTAAAGGGCACTTCACCAACCATTCTGTTGAAGTCCTTCTTTCCCAAAGTGGTCTTCAGTGTTGGGCTGGACCAGAGGCAAATCCTTCAGATGCCGAGGGGTTAGTGCGGGCGGCTGCTGGACTCCAGGTGGGAGCGTTTGCCGGCCGCCAGCACGCTGCTGCTCTCTGTTTGTTCAGGGAACGGGCGCTTGTAGGTCCGACCGTGTCCGTTCATTGCCCCTCGCTGCCACTTGCAGATGTCCCCGTTTAGGATGTCTTGAATGTGCTGCACGATGAGGTTTATCGCAACTGCAGAGAGGAACGGGAAAGAGAGGACATGTAGGCTTTCTTGGCCGAGCTATCTGGAAAATGGGGAGCATCCAGCCCTGTTCAACTCAAGTTTTAGCAACAAGCCCTTAAATGAAGCTACGCCGGCCCTCTGCAGTGAGGTCAGACCGCGACACTAACACCAGCTTTAACGCTGGCGTCCTGCTCTGCATCTCCAATCGCGTGTCACTTTTTCCAGCCCTCCCCAGGCTGAAGTTGCTCATCCCGGTCAGGCTCCGAGCAGCTCCCTCCCTGCAGCCCCCCAGCAGAACGCCTCTCCTTAGAAGACGCAAACAAGGCCGTGGTGTGCCACCTCCTCCCTCCCCAACCCCACGGGTGGTGTCCCCAGAGAAATCAGACGGAAAACCCAGCTCCCTTTTACCCATGTTGTCAACTCCTCGGGGGATGATCACATCCGCATACTTCTTTGTCTGCAAAACACAAACAGTTGTGGAGACTGTTAATGGGAAAAGCCAGCTGTATTCTAGGAAGAAGCTACCAAACGCCAGGAAGATGAGAGCAAAGATGGAGGGGGTTCCATGCTCCGGGACCGTAAGTTAAAGCTCTCAGTCTAGGTAACACCTACGCGAATTGAGAAGTCATACTGGCTGACGTGCCCTGGATTTAAGGTCGGGGGCTGTTCTTGCTGCCCCTTGGCAGAGCATCAGCAGGTAGCAGCAGCAGGTCACGCGTGGAGTGCTCGTTTTCACGCTTCTGAAGAGAACGCTGCCTTCAGACGGCTCACCCGCGGCCAGGCTGAGCTCTGTTTGCCAAGAGCTGCTTCTGATCGGCATTTCACAAGCCACTGCTAAATCTCTGCCGAGAGCCGAAGCACCCAATGTGCGTGTGAAATTCCTTCCCGCCTCTGATGACGCTTTATTGATTTTTACCACCGTAGGGGCCCCTGCTGTTTCTTTTCCCCTACTTATAAAAAGGCTGGAAAATTCAGCATTTCTAACGAGTACTTTTACAATCCCAGAACTGCTTTGATCTAGAGCAAGAGGCGCCTGAGTTAGCCTTTTCCATTTTTTAATCCACGTACAGGATTTTGTTCTCAAAGGCTTGGTTTTTTTCACAAATTAATTTGATTACATGAGCACCTAAATTGGCCCCGCATTATACGGCCTAGCAGGCAGACGCTCTAATGGTCTGCCCCAGCCTTTCACCCGGGTTCCCTGTTGAGAGCGAATCTGCTGGAAACCCAGCTCTTCTCTTCCGTCTTCCTGCGAGACTGAAGAATAAATGCAGAGTGGGAGTGTCTGAGTCAAAGGGACCCATGGCAAAACAGCTATGGCAGCCAGCAGCGAGAAAAGGAGCACAGCCTCTAGGGATTTCCATGGCTGCAACACAAGGAACCATGGGTTTCTCATGCAACACAACCATTTAAATTCCTTAGACAAGCAGCTTGTAACGGTTAAATAGCTGAGGCAGAGGGGAGAGCAGGGGACTCATGAAAAACAAATATCAAGAGCCACCAGTGCAGCTAATCCCCAGGTGTCCCTGCTCCTTCCCTCCCCCCAGAAAACCACAAACCAAATTAGTGAAATGGTTTCGTACCGGTAAGCAGAACTCCTCAAAGGCAGGCTTGACGAAGGTGGTGTACTGGGTGAGGATCTGCTCAAGGTCCCTCCCGCGTTTCATGTCTCGCAGAACTGGGATGGGAAGATAAAGCCCCTGAGTTCTACCACCTGGCCGAGGGTGGGTGAGGAACGCGAGCAGGCTGAGGCTGCCCGTGACGGCCGAGCATTACCCCTGCGGGACAGCCGGACGTCGGAATCCGTGTCGACAAAGAGCCGGAGATGGAACATGTCCCGAATGTCCTGGCTGTAGAAAACCAGGATCCCCTCGAAGAGGACAACGTCAGCAGGATAGACCACCGTCGTCTCTGCCAGCCTGCCAGGAAAACACACCCAGAGCTCGTCGCTAAATGGGTCTCACACCAGTCAAGCCATCCGTCCCCAGGCTGGGCTGGGGACACCCACACACCCCCCAAGACTTCACACAAATCCGAAACCTACCTAGAATGCGTCACGAAGTCATAGGTTGGTACCTCAACCGTTTTCCCCTCAACGATGTTTTTCAGGGTTGTATGCATCAAATCGTTATCAAAAGCGTCTGCAAAAGGAAGGCGTTCAGATGTTGCTGTACCAAGTGTTCTCCTCAGATTTTCTAGACCTGAAGGGAAATCTCTCTTCCTGGTATTACAGCAGGAAAATGGGAATTTATGCTTTATTCTTTCCTACCAGCAGCTATCTAACACTCCCTGCCCAAGCTATAATTGCTGCACTTCATTAGAGAGATAAGGAAGAGAGAATTTGCTGTTCCTAAGCAACTACAACACAACGAAATTAAGAACCCAATGTGAAGCTGGTAATTGTGTAATTTTACCAAACCACTTGGTAATTGTATAAATTTGTGCAACTCTTTTAGCCTGTCAGCTAAGAGTAATTTAGAAAACCTCAGACATCTTTCATGCTTTTCATTATCCGCTCTGCTTGAAGCTGCGGCGGGCTCCGGACTTCAGGCAAGGGCAGGTCCCCGTCCCACTGCAACGCGCAGCAGCCCCCGCGCAAGGGGAGCAGCTCTTCATGTGGGAGAGGCGCATCAGGAAAGGATTGGGGATGGATGCAGTTTATTCCAGAGCCTCTCGTCGGCCGGGGATGAGGAGGCAGCACCGTGGAAGCGGGATGCTCTCCAGCATCGCGCTCTGCCAAGGTGCGGTTACCACCGGCCGCGTTCGTGGTGGGAACGTGCCCGAGCGTCAGTCGCGCACCGAATCACTTCGCTTGGAAAAGACCTTTGAGATCACCCAACCCCAAGCCCAAGGCGGCCCGGCCCACCGCGCGTCTGGCGGCGGGAAGGCGCGTTCCGTTACCCGACGCTCGTCGTTTCCCGCACGCCCCCCCAGCGAACCCCCGACCCCAGCCCCCGGCCTTAAAGCGGGGGACGCCGCCGGGCTCCGGCCGCGGCCGGCGGGGCCTCACCCGGGTGGTCGAAGTTGTACTGTCCCTTCAGCGCCTTGGCCTTCTGCTCGGCGGTCAGCACCTTGTAGAAGCTGTCCTGGCTGAGGATGAGGACCTTCCGCTGCCGCTGGTCCACCTCCTTCTGCCCCAGCAGCTCCATGATCTTCTCGCACACTGTGGACTGAGCGGGCCGGGGGGGTCAGACGGGGCCGGCGCCACCCGCCGCCGCCGCCCCCCCGGCCCCGCTCGGCTCCCCCCCGGCCCCGCGGGCCGGCGGGTCTCACCTTGCCGCTGGCGGTGCCGCCGCTGACGCCGATGAGGAAGGGCCTGGGCCGCGGCCGCTCGGGCTCGGCGCCGCCGGCGGAGGCCATGGCGGGCGGCGGCGCTGCGCGGGGCACGACGGGAGCTGTAGTCCGGGGGCGGGGCGGGGCGGGCACACGTGCGCTGAGCGCGGCCGGCCTCAGCCCAGGCGGGCAACGGCGGGGGCGGGCGCGGGCGGCTGCACCCGGCCGGAGACCCCTGGGCGCGGGCAGCTGTGCGGCCAGGGCAAGAGGAGACGGCCTCGGGGTGCGCCGGGCGAGGCTTAGGACGGATATCAGGAAAAAACTTCTACACCAAAACGGTTGTGGAGCATTGGAACGGGCTGCCGAGGGAAGTGGCGGAGTCGCCATCTCCGGAGACATTTAAAAGATGGGCAGACGCGGTGCTGAGGCACATGGTGTAGCGGTGGTTTGGGCAGCGTTGGGTTCATGGTTGGGCTCGGTGAGCTTAGAGGTCCCCTCCAACCCAGACGATTCTGTGATTCTCACTCTGTCCCTGGTGACACACGGCTGTGCCCGTGGACGTACGGCTGCCAACGCGTGGGCGCGCGTCGGGGTGTGCGAATACGTGTCTGTGCAGAAATATGTATGTGAAGAAACATGAACGCACAGCAGATAAGGACATATAAACACAAACACGTATAAGACATATATAGAGTGCGCACACACACTATGTGTACGGGGATATCTTTAAATATCTATCTCTATATAATAAGAGAATCGTAGAATGCCAGGTTGGAAGGGACCACAAGGATCATCTGTCCCAACATGCACACACACATTAAACATTAATAGATACAGCTACGATACATTTTAACCCACTTTTTGTATATCGATAGGTGAGGACAGAATACATAGACGGCGCTTTCTACGTGTAAACACGATACTTTACAATAAAGCCTAACGCCACACACAAAAATACGTTTAACCACGTGTAAACGCGCCGCTGAGCCGCGCGCCGCTTCTGGGGGCTGCAGCGCGACGCTCGCGGCGCCGGACACCGCCCCCGCCCGCGGTGGCCCCGCGGGGTCCCGGTGACACCCCCGGTCCCCGTCCCCCCCGAGTCCCCCCGCCGCGAGCGGCCCCCGCCCGGCCGGGCCCTGGGCAAACAGCGCCCGGTCAATCATTAACCCGCCGCCGGCGCCGCGCTCCGGGGCCGCGGCGGGGCCGCAGCGGGGGGAGCCCCGAGACACCGGCGGGGGGGACCCCCGGCACCGACGTGAGTGGGGACACGGGGGGTGGCGCTGGGGGGGGCTCGGCGGTCCCGCGGCGGGAGGGAGGGGGGTAAAGGTGGTGGCGGGGAGGGCCCGTCCCAGCCCCGAACTCGGCCCGAATTACGGGGGTCGCTCGGGGCCGGCTGGGCCCGGGCCCGCGCCGCCGCCGGGGGGGGACGCGGGGCAGCCCAGCGCCTCCCTGTCCCCGCAGGCCGCTCCGCGGGATGGCGGGACACGCAGCGGCCGGGCCCGCAGCCCAGGGGGCGGAGCGGGGGCTGCCCGCGGCCGGGACCCCCCGGCAGCGCGGGGACGGGCTCGTGGTGGTGGCGGCGGTCACCAACGCGGCCTTCGAGGGGGACCCGCCGCCCTACTCGCCCCCGGACCCCAAGAGCGTTCACCTCCTCTACCCGCCGTTCCCGGCCGGCTTCTCCCAGCAAGTGCCCGTCGTCTACCAGCCGGGGCCGGGGCCGGGGCCCTTCCCGCCCCCCGGCGTCCCGCCCGCGCCCCTGCCCTACACCACCGTACGTACCCCCACCCCGACGGGTCGCCCGTCATCCCCCCAACCCCGGGTTCGTGGGGTCCCAAGCAGCGCCTCGAGCGATGCTGGAGCACCACAGCCCTTGGGGACACACGGCGGGGGTTGTGCAGCTCTAACCCCCGCTCCGTGTCGCAGTACGACGGGCAACCGAGCACGGGGCCATCGCCCGCCGGCCACGGGCAGCCCCTGCCCAAGGACTACATGGTGGAGTCGGTGCTGGTGACCATCTTCTGCTGCCTCCTGACCGGCGTCATCGCCCTCGTCTACTCCTACGAGGTAGGGACGGTGCGGTCCTGATTCACACCGAACGCACCTCGACCCCCCTCCCGGTGCCGCGGGTCTCCTCTAACCTCTCCCCTTCTCCCCCCGCGCCAGACCCGGGCTGCGATCGGCCGCGGGGACATGGCCCAGGCAAACGTGTCATCCAAAAAGGCCCAGTCACTGGTGCTCTTCAGCCTCCTCTTCGGGTTGTTTGCCTCCATCAGCTGGGTCATCTATGTCCTGGTGGCCCTGTACCTATGACAGGGACTCCCAGCCCCAGGGACACGGTGCCGGGGGCTCCTGGTGGCTCACCACGGCCAGGGGGACATGGGCAGGCTGCAGCCCCCGTGTGGCATCACCAGGGCTGCTGCGGGAAACAGGTGACCACACCACGAAGTGTTCTCGGGGCTGAGGGGCAGCATCCGTCCTTCCTGGCGGGATGAGGAATCGCTCCGGAGCCGTACGTGCCTTTGCCCACCGGCTCTCAGCCCCACGAACCGCAGCACGGGCAGGATGAACCCAAACCGAAGCGATGGTGGTGCCGGTCCCGTGCCCTGCTGGAGCCGGCTCTGGACATGGAGCCGCGTGGGAGCAGCAGCACCACGTACGGCACCCGGCTCTGCTGCGGGGTGTTGAATCCCGTTGGCACGAACTGTCACTGCAAAGGGGACGGTGTCGCAGGGGGAGCATCCTGCAGTCGGGGCTGGAGACAGAGCAAGCGCCCGAGGCAGAACGGGGAGGCCGAGGCGTGCAGAGCTCCAGGCCTGCAAGACGCCCTTACCAGTAATAAATAATGTGAGAAAATATAAAACCACTCATTTAGCTTCTACGGTAATTTTGCACACACAAATACACACACATGCTGTATTGCCACCTTCTTGCTGCTTCCAGATTGAAATAAAATACAGGCGTAGCCAAAGCTCCTGTTTTCTGTGCACACCAAAGACCTTCTTCCAAACCCCGCCTCCACGTGGCTTTTGTCCACTACAAAATTCAGGGCAAGTTCTCCTAGAATCGGTCAAATCAGGGTTTCCCGCCCCAGCAGGCAGGTGCCAGGGCTCCAGGAGACCCTGGGGAAGGGGAGCCCGCAGCCGAAGGGGAGGCAGCGGCCCCAGGAATGGGGGTGCCCCACTGAGCTGCTGCGGGGAAGGGGAGGACGAGCCCCTGGGTCTCTGAGCCGAGCGGGGATGCGGATGTGCCCCGTGTGAGGACTGCCCTCCTGTCGGCCTCCCAGGGGGCTGTGACACCCCACAACGCCGGGGCGGGGGGACGCGGCACCGCGGTGCAGCCCCAGCGAGGGAGCGTGTGCTCGGTCCGTGTCTGGGCATCCTCCTCCCGAGCTGGCCCACGCCGATTATTTCCAGAGGAATTTTGAACCCCGTCCAGGACTGAAATAGTGCAGGAGCGTGCTCAGCCGCCCAGGCCACCGCAGGGGCTATTTATAGCCCTTGGCCACCCGGCCCTCGGCCGCTGCACGGGCTGGGCTGTGGCCGGGCACGAGCCTGCCAATGTGGGCTTTGGGGAGCGGAAGCCCCCCGAGATGGGGGATGCGGGTGCCCGGAGGAAAGTGACAGGAGCAGACATCCCTCCCCCCGGCCAGTGCAGGGCTTGTACTGGGGCGAGACCATCTCGCTGGGAGGCGAGGAAGAGGTTTATAGGGGAAAAATAAAAGGGAGAAGGGCCACGGGCAGAGGAAAACCCCGAGGGGCACATGAGAAAACACGAGGCCACACCAGCGCCAGAAGCGGATTCGATTGTCACTTTAATCCACAGACTGCTGCATGCACTGTAAACAGGATGATCAGGCGGGTTTGTTATTGGTGTTTATTTGTCTTTAATATAAAAGTTACAGGTCTGAAATGTTCGCAGGAAGATGCCACCATCAGGACCGGGTTAGTGGTAAATACGTAACACAACCGCACGGCTGGGGGGGAGGCCTGGGAGCGGGGCAGGGGGCTGGTGACCGGGGGCATCGCTTCTGCCCCACGCGCGGAGGGGATCGAGACCCCTCTCTCCCCCCAAAAAGGGAGGTGACAGCCTCAGGGATGCTGCCTGCAAGACATGGGAGCACGCTCAGGGCCGGTCTTGCCAAGGGCTGCTGTTCGGGGCTTCTGCTCCCCAGGGGTGCTGCTCCTGGAGGGGGGGTCTCTGGTCAGCAAACCTGAAGCTGCTCTGGGGGAGGGGAACCTTCGTTAGGGCCCCTCCAGCCCTGCAAGCCCGGCCAAGGTAGGGACACGGGCCAGGAGCCGTGGCTGGGACACCCCGCTCGGCTGGGGATGACGGCAGAGCAATGGGGAGAAGGGGGGGAGCCGGGGGGCTCGGCCCCACCGCGCTGGACGAGGTGCTGCGGCCGCGCAGCCCTCCCGTCCCCACGCCACGGGCCGAGCCGCCGGCTCGGGGGGGCTGAGGGAGAGCGAGACCCCCCTTTGTCGGTAAGAGGGCTCGTGGTTCCAAGCGCAGGCAAGAACTGGACCAGGGAGAGGGGGGGCGAGCCCCCCGGCAGGGCTGGGACAAGGCGCACCCCCCTGGCCCCCGTGGCATCCAGCCCCACGAGCGCTGCACCCCCATGGCCCCCGCACGGGGCAAGCGGGGCCACGGGCCGGGGTTTCAGTGCCACCAGCACACGGCACTCCTAGAAAGAGCCGAGGGCACGGCCCAGCACCGAGGGAGCTGCTCGGAGCCGGCGGGGGGAAGCCTGTGCCGGACACCGCCTGTATTTGCCTTTTCATAGTCTTGTCATATTGGGTTAGGTTTTTAAAAAAAATCTTATTTACAAAGGAAAACACAAGCATTACTTCCTGCGTGGAAGGCTGGGAAACCTTTGGGGATTGCAAAGCCTTGGCCGGACACAACACACGGCTCCAATGCTCTTCGTGCCACAAAAATAAACCGGTTTTGAAGAGTTCTGGCTCGGACACTGCATTTCGGCACAGGAAGATCCCCGCTCTGCTGCGCCGGGGTTGCACACCACGGAGCGGTGCGGGACCCCACGCTCGCCTTCCCCAGAAGACGCCCTCGCGGGCAGGGGGGTCTCTCTGCGCTTCAGCGTTTGGCCGCTGTGCGAGTCCTGTGCCTAAATCTGCAGGAAAACAATCGAGCTGGGTATAATCCTGCGACCGGGGCAACGCCGCTGTCGCTCCCTCCGGCCGCCCGCCAGGCAGGGCTGCGTCTGCCCACAGCCGGCAAAGGCTTGGCAATCTGGAGAAGGAAGTGCTGGCAACTCTGATTCACCCAGAATAAACAGCGGCTTTAGCAAACACGGAGCTGCTATTGAGAAATAAGTTAAGGATGCTCTGCGAAACACCCCGGCTGTGTTCCTTGCAGGCTGCTGCCCTAAAACCGCAGGATTTTGTTAGAGCTCTGTAAAAACCTGTGACCACGCGACACAGTGCTGAGAAAGGCCTCACAGGCTGCTAAAACCTACAGCGTACACTCAAACCCACGATCCATGCCGTAAACCATGGGGCGAGGACAGAGGGGAGGGCTGTGAAATGGTCCGACTGGGGCCGAACTGGGGAGGAGGCGGCAGGAGGGACACGGAGAGGGAATAAGGCACACCGAACGGACTGGGGTTAACGCTGCCTGTGTGGGAAATGAGGACCCCCCTCGCTCTTCCACGCCGGGCTGCCCCTGCCCTGCTGGCTCCAGCACGGCGGGACGGGGGACGGGGAGCTGCCGGGGCTCCTGCCAAAGCGCGGATCACAAAGCACAGCACCAAGGGGCAGCCGGACGGGAACCCCCCGAAAAAACCATTTGGCACCAGTGAGAGCAGAGCGGAGCGGGGCGGAGGGGACAGGGCGGCTCGGCTGGGCACAGGGCTCCTTCCCGGTGCCCGTCTCCAGCCCCAGAAAGGGACCCGCTGGCTCCTTCGCCCGGCTCCTGCGCCCGCTCCGCAGCCAGCACCCACGCGGCCACCCCGAGCCTCCTTTCTTCCAGCACTTGGAACATCGTCACTGGTTGTGAATTTTATACATACTATTTTGCACTTTTCTTTTTTTTTTTTTTTTTCCTATAAACCCATCGGTATTCAGACATGCATCAAAAAAATCTCCAATGGATTCTAAACACTAATATTTACAGTCTCGTATACTACAGCATTTCCTGTGCAAAAGCTAGTACCATCGCTAAAAGATACGGGTTCACGGGCCAAGCGAACCGCGGTACCTCGGGTAGTCAATGTTTCCAGGGTTCGGAGGGATTACCGTTGCTTAAATAACGAGATCTGAGAGGAGGAGGGGGATACGATGACTGGAGATGGCGGGTCCCTGCCCACATTTTCAGTGCCTTTTCCATATCTACGACCGGTGCCTTCCTCCCGTGGAGGAGGCGCGAGAGATCTGGGGTAAACCGAAGACCCCTGTAAACACAAGCAGCTCTCCGAAAGCTCCTCCGGCAGGCAGCGGGAGACTCCTCCATCCTCATCTCCTAGGGATGAACACGTTTCAAGGTGGCATTGCAGGGGAGGCTCAAACCCTCGGCTTCCAGGGCTGCTGCCTGCTGAACACCGCTCCGGAGACAAGTTCGAGGGTGCTGAGCTCTTGCCGACCCTCCTTTGTGGACGAAAACAAAAAGCCGGGTATTCCCGGATGGAATCGGCCAGCAAACCAGTAACACGCTCGCACGGGACCCTCCTTCCACAAAGCTCTCTCCCCGGGTTTAAAGCTGATTCATGGCACAGAGGGACGGGAGGAGGAGGAGGGCGAGTGCAGTGAGCACCGGCTGATCTCTGCCCTTTGCGGCCGACGCGCGCCGTCACTTCTTGCCTGCCGCGACAGCCCGACATTCGCGCACCCAGGGATGGCTGCCAGCTGGGAGGGAGGGTGCGTCATCCAGTAACAGGTACAAACATTGAACTCCAGTCTCATAGCTGCCCTCGGTGCGTCTGCGGAGCAATTCTCCTCGCTCGCACAACCCCTCCTCCTAGGTTTTCTCTTCTCGGTCTGTTTTCCGCCTCGTAATGTTCCGAGGTTTGATTTTGAGGGACAGTTCCCACAAGGCCTCCTCAGCCAGGTGGTCGCTGAAATCGTTGAAGAATGACACTATGTCGTCGTTTCTTTTGATGTCGTAATGTCTGGAAAACCAAAGAGCAGGCAGCCGTTAAACAAGGGGCCACCTGGGGCTTCCCTCTCCCAACTTCGAGCCACCCCCGCCCTGCTCTAAGGGACACCCAGCGCTGTGGGGGCTGCATTTACCTGAGCCCACTACTCGTGACTGTGGTGTGACACCAAAAAGGGGAAAAAACATCATGCCCGTCGCTGAACTGGGGGAAGAAAAAGACCCCATCACAGTGAAATCAGCTGTTAGATCTGCTGTTGTATGTTGAAGAAACCCCTCCATGACCTAGAGAAGCTAGGAACCAGCAACAGCAAGACCTGGAGGAAAAGCTGTTGTCTGAAAGAGAGCAGTGGGAAAACTTCACTGCACAGATCTCAAAACTACTATAGGAAAAATGCTTTCACAACTTTCAGTCATATCTAACAGAGAGAGGGAAGGGGACTGTGACCAGAGCCCTGTTGTTGCCACGTCTCCTCGCATCTCCATCATGCTGCTTTGACCTTAGACTCCTTCCCCTTCCACGGGGGCGTCCCTGCCCCAGCCACGACCCCCCCCCAAGTCCCCACTGTGGTGCCTCGAAGCCAGCTCTGACCCCCCTGCTGCTGCACTTACACTTGTTGGAAGCACCTCATGCTGTCCAGGATGTTAAACTGCTGCCAGCGCTTGGAAAAGTTCACTTTGCTGTCGATGTAATCAGGGTTTCCCAGATGAACAAAGGTCAGGTCCTGCAGAATCAGGCCTCTGAAAGAGAGGAAGGGGTAGCAGGGAGCAGGCAAACAGTACAGAGGTCAGTCACACAGGGGCAGCCACGGGCAACCTAATGGCCTCCTGCTGCTGCCAGCATCAGCATTGCAACTTTAAACCAGAGGGGAACATCTCCCCCGGAGCAGATCCAGTGGTGTTCAGGTGCCAGGTGGCCACCATGCACAGCTGGGAGACCTCTGAGCAAGGGACTCATGGTCACACCAAGGGCAATGAGGTTGCTCTTTTACCCTCCATGGGAAGGAGGCCCAGGCTGGAAGAAGGTCGCAAAGTGAAGTGCCTGCTTAGGCGTTAAACCTTCCTTCCCGTTTTATACACGAGGGTTTCCCTCATGTGGAGGTTTTGCCAGCAAGGGGGTCTGCGCTCCCTTCCTCCCGCTGCCCCCCGGCTCAGCCTTGTCTCTGCACTCTCCTGCTGTGGCCCCGCCAGAGGGGATGCCTTGTGCCCACGCAACCTCCTCCTACGGAACTCTTTCCATGGAAGAAAGCAAGACCAGAAGTTTTACTGGTGAAAATCCAGAGCAAATCTGATATCTAGACCAGAAGGCCCCCACAGAGAAGGGCAAGGGCTTCAACCTTTCGTCTAGAAACAGAATGACGCAGCACATTTGACAAGGCAGGCTCCTCATTTACCGGCTCTTGCAGTCAGCAGAACCAGAGCTGCTGCAGAGGAGCAAGCAGCAGCTGGAAGTTGTGTGATCCATTGGAAAACTTGTCTCCCCCCAAAAACTATTTAAGAAGCTAAAAAAAACCACCCTAAAGATCCAGGCACTTGCCCTTTCCTTTGCCAGAGCCAATTCACAGAAGCTTTCTTCACAAAAAGCCACCACCCTGCTTTCCTCTGCCACAGGACAAACTGCTCCAGAGAGGCTGGGCTGGCGTGGCACATCACCGCTTCATGTAGGGCAACAGGCAAGTGCTGAGCTGAGCAGAAGCCGCTGAGAAATCCTTGAAGGAACCTTTTGAATGTGCAGAAGTAAGGGCAGAGGAAAGAAACTACCAACTCACAGGTAAGGTATGCAGGGGGGCTCCACATCAGCCAGCGCTGCTCGGTAGGCGCGGAAGGAGGAGGAGCTGTCGATCAGCGTGCAGTACTCAGCCAGGCCCTGCGGAACACAAAGCCCACGGTGGCACCACTGCTGCAAACCTGCTTTCCTGGCAACATCTCCTCAGAGTGCGATGCCGGCCAGGGAGTTAATGCCGTGCTGCAAACGCCTCCAACTGATTTACTCAGCCTGACCCCGAGGGCGTATACACAGAGCCCCGCTGCCTTGGCCTCACCAAGCCTTTAACTTGCAGGGAGGAGGAGGAGGAAGAGGAGGCAGCGGGGTCCCCCGTGACTGCGCTGGCACCCCTCAGCTGTCAGAACGCCCAGCCATGCTGCAGGCTTCCAGCGCTGTGGCACTTTACCCACTGGGGAGCAGCTCTCCACCAGCCCTCCACCCTGGGGCGTTGCTGAGCTGTTAAATCCACCCAGCTGGTTCATCCCGTAACCACGCTCATCCTTTTCCCCTGAAGATGACAGCTCTTGCTGCCCCTCCCTCACCTCTGAGGTTTGTTTCTGCCACTCCAGCCTTCGGATGGGTGCAGAATCCAGTGCAGAAAGAATGGCCAGATAGGAATTAAAATTATTCAGCTTTCTTAAGTGCTGTGAAGAGGGAGAATACAGCAGTTACTCTAGAGATCTGAAAAGCTTTCTAGCATCAAACAGCTCTACCAACCAGAAGGTCTGGCTCCGCTCTCCTTTAAGGAGCAGTGTGTGTGATTCACAGCAAGAGCCAAGCTGATACCTTCATAATCTTTATGAATTTAAGGAGCAGCCTCTCTCGGTCTTGGGCTTTCTCTTGTAGCATAATTATTGAACGGACCCTGGAAGAAGAGACAGAAAAAAACCCAAGAAAGATAAATCCACTTAAGCAGATCTCAGTTTTCTTGTTGTTTCATTGACAAAACTGCTAACTAGTAGGGATGAATCAACAATACCAAAAAGTTCATGTTGCTTCCAACTTAAATGGAGCACTCTAATTCACAACAAAGAATAATTCCAAGGATGACCACAATAACCCTTCACAGAGTGCAAGGGGAAGTTTGTCTGAAGGCCCCAACGGTACTGACAATAATTCCTCCAGGTTACGGCACCCTCCAAGTATTTTCTTTCTTTTCTGCTCTGGGCTCTTTAGTAAGTGCCCTGCACCTACTACCTGGCCAAAAATATACATCATCCTGTTTGTAACATGGGAACCAGCGCACACTTCAGTGCCACTGTTGCTCCTTACCAGTAGGACATGTTATTAAAGTGCTCTGTGAACTGTGTCAGGTTGGGGCTCTTCTCTTCATTTTGCTCCTTTGCCCAAAGCAAAACTTCTGGGATCTGCCGAGGAAGAAGAGGAGAAGGGGGTGGGAAAATGCCACACATTAAAATAGGATTTCTCCCTCAAGATTCCCAGTCGCAGTCTGTGGTCACAGCCGTTTGCTGACACAAGTTCAGCTGTCTCTACAAGCCAAGATGTGCTTGAAGAACCGGCAGGGAACACCAGAGATTGCAGAGGGTACATGTTAAAATACCCCCCCGGCCCTTACCCCATCCTCGTCTCTGTACCTCAATTTTATAGAAGAGTTCGGCATCTAGGAGGGTCAGCTGCTCGGCTATTTCATGACTGTGGAAATCATGCAGGGTCCCTGGCCTGTAGGAAACAGGGATGAAGCGTAAAGGCTAAGAAAATGTGACCTGTTGTCTTGCCTTTCTTATATTTTGGACTGAAAAAGCTCTTGTGTCCACAAGAAAGGGATGCCCCATCTCTCAGAAGGACCAAGATACGGTTACGTGCATCTTTCCTCACCTGGCTGCCACCCCACGGGCTGCAAGAGGTTTGATGGAATTGGCGTAGCTCAACATTTTCTTCTGATCCACTTTATCAAGGATATTCTTGCGCAACACTCTGGCGAGGCTCAGCTCCCCATTGCAGACCAGTCGGAAGACCAGGTCCATCAGCAGCTTGAGAATTTCCTCCGTTAACTCCACTAAGCTGAGGGAAAGATGGAAAACCCAGGGAAGGCATCAAAGCTACGCTGCCGAGCTAGAGACTCTGTATCTGTACCCAGTCGTGTTGCTCTTTCCCACGAGCAGAACTGAGTCACTGAAATTCCTCCCCTTGCCACCTCTTTTCTTCTGAGAGATGCCCCTTTCACTAATTATTTTAAAATCACTGACAGAGACAGGACGCACTGGGAACCTGCTGAACAAGAGGGTTCAGCACTATTGGCGTCTCCCTTGTCAGGGTAGAGGATTTCAGCCGTCATCATAGATGAGGATTAAACAACAAATCTTCATAACTGCCAGACCTCTGTACTGTTACTGACCCCACGTCTCCCATCCCGTAACAAGGAAGGCAACTCACCACAGCTCATCCACCACTCGCACCAGCACGAAGAAGGTGTTCTTACTGACTCGCTTCTTAAACGTGTCTGGGAAGTGGCAAAACTTCTCATATGTGGTTGCAAATTAAAGAATCAACTTAGTGTGGTCAGACCAGCGTCAGCGCAACTAGCAGCTGTCTTGAGGAACATCAGACGCACTGTTCTGTCTCGACTGAAACTGGTGTTCAGTTTCCAGGAGATAAGGGACACCGATATATCTCTAATTAACGTGGTATTAAGCTGCTGCCAGCTGCAGGTAGCAGGGGTGTGAGGAGGTGCTTACACCTCGCAGATCTGATGCTACAGGAGCAGGTGTACCCTGAAACTGTTCTCTCTCAGGCGGAATTTAATGAGCTGCACTCCTCTACTGTCATCTCCCCCACTGGTCTGTGACACCTGGTCTCAACAGATCTCAGATGTCACCTCTACCTTCCTCACTGCCCAATTTGCTGCCAGGAGAACGGTGGCAGGGGAGACGGCACAGGTTGAAAAAAGCTTCTGCCAGGTAGACAAAGGGAAAGAGAAAAAGGTTATCAGTAAGTCGAGTATTGACGAGGGCCTGCAGCAATGCCCCAGCCACTATTTTCAGTGACAACCGCTCCGCAGTGAGATCTGCTGTGTCCTTGGCCGCGCTGATCCCAGCAGGAGCAAGGGGAGCAACAGCTCTGCTGCAGATGGCAGTGATGAGCTGCGACGCAGGACAGGGTGACGTCAGGCTCCCTTTGACGTGCGTGTAGAGGACCAAAGCCCACGAGGCCTTTGCACTGCCTGAACGGAGACACTGACCCGCTCAGCTGACAGCAAAGGGAGCCACGGGAACAGAGCCAAGGGGAAGGAACTGCAGCAGGGTGCTCAGCAAGGAGCCTTCTCCATACTCTGCCAGAAATGCTAACGCTCACCCTGCCACGAAGGGGCCCTCGCCTCGTTAGCGGTTACAAGCTCGGTTCAGAACTGGGAAGCCAAGAGGACATTATCTTCTGTGCTGCATTTCTGGTAAGAAGAGAGAGAATAGGTCTTGATGATTTAGTCTTCTCTAGTACTAAACTACCTCTGCCCAAGCAGGCAATCCCGACGGCCCCTCCGGAAGGCAGAGTGATCCCCATTGTACAAATGAGATGTCCCAAACAAATGACCAACTCCCTGGTGATGTACAGAAAACCCAAACGGCTCTTCTCCCCTGCCAGGGCTTGCAGGAGGCTACTCTCAGGTCCGGCACTCCACCCTGCCCGGACCTGCCCTGCAGCATTTCCCATTTGCAGGGTGCAGAGGTGAAGGAAGTCCTGCTTGGGACGCCTCCAGGGCAAGCACATTACTGACCACACTGTCAGCAGGTTTTTGACCAACTTGCCACCAACTCCTTTGGCTCTGATTCCTGGAGCGGGTGAACCGCCACTCATGCAAAAGGATATCTGTACTGCAGCTTCTTGATGAGCTCTTCAGGGGTAATAAATGTCCTGTATGTGGTCAGAAAGGCTTCGCAGTACAGCACCAGATCTACAAAGAAAGATAAGAAAGCCTCAGTCAACCCCGCTTTCAGAAAAAGGAAGCTTCTTGTATGGTTGAATCCAGTCTTACAGGAAGAGGACACGACACATGTTGACACTAACGGACGTTACAGAAATGCTGTGCTGTTGTTTCTTACCAGCAGATGGACCCTACGGCATAAGAGCAACAGTGAACGTGCCCTGTCCCCACTGGCCTGGCTCCCATTTGCAGCACTCAGGCCTGCTGCTTCGTTTACGTGACCACCAAAGGGGTCAGTGAAAAACACGTTTGTGGGACTGGAACTTTCGATATTGGGTCAAGGGAAAATGTGGTTTAGACCTCGGGGATACTTTAAAATCTGATGGTGAGAGGTGGGTGCCTTTTCTCTGTCCGTGCTTAGGCAGCGTGGAGCCAAGCAGAAAGACATGGTCGCTCTTCCCTCCTGATCAGGAACGCACGTGTTTTGACATGATGATACGGTGCTGCAGACCCTCTGCCCTCGCTATGTTCCAGGAGATCTGCCCCAGGACAGTCTAAATGTAAGATCATTTTCAGCCAAAAGAAGAGTAAATTGCACTGCAAAACCCGATGCTACCGTGACCATGACCCTGCCACAACACAGACTCTGACGTGGTGCACGCAGCCAGCTTTTCTTTATTAATGTGCGGCAGTGGGTGCTACGGGCCCTGGAATTGCAAAGGCTTTGGCCATAGTCATGGGCACAAAGGAGGGAATTTGAAAAAGCAGAAACTGCAAACGGGAAAGAGGATTTCAGGTCAAGACTTCGGTACACTTGCAGTCGCAGGCAGGGCTTGGTCACTGTGGACAGAGCAGCGGTCAAAATGGACACTTACTAGCCCGGCTATAAAAGCATGCAGCACTGTGGGCAGCACGTGCAGTGGCATGGCAACCTGTCCCTGTCCCGTGCACTGCAACCGCCGGCAGAGCCTTCTTAGCGCAGACGGGGAGAAAAAGCTTCTGCCCTGCCTGCCCAGGCCGGGCTGTGCATGTACAGCTTCTTTCAGCCAGGACAGGGACCGCCCCAGGGCCGTGTGCTGAAACGTCCGTCCATCGCACGTGGAGGGTGGGAAAGAGCAGGGCAGGGTGTGCGTGTGGTGCCCCTACCTGCGGTGTTCCCCTCGGCGGGAGCCCGACAGAGACGCCGCCTCCTCCTGCTCTTAAATCAGAGAGCGCTGCTGCCTTTTGCTTCAAGACAATCAGACGTAAGCTCTAAAGCCAGAGGCTGGGTGGTCATGTCAGGGGTGAGTCCTAGGCCTCCTCCAGCTGTAATCCTGCACTCGCAGCAAGCGCGTGTGGCTGCGAGCACTTAACTGACCATGGATTTTATTCCTAAAGACCACAAGTCTCTCTTTATCCCCTATTCCATTTAGCTCTTTTAGAAAACTCAAATGGACAAGAAGCATCATGCAACAGGGCGTGGAGTTACATTTATTCTGGGTTCCCATCTGCCCAAAAGGCAACGTGAGGTAATACAGCTGGTCTGCTCTGGCACTCAAAGCTGCCAAGAAATTCATCTTTAAAGGAAAGCCTCTTAACTATACCCCTCTGTGCCGTTTGGATGATTGATTTACAAGCCCTAAATTCTTCTCATTGTAAGCTTAATTCATTAACCCTCTCAGTCACCCAAACACTGGGTTAGCATAGCACAAATTCCTCTGTGCTCCATTCAGCTCAGCGGCTTGGCAGAGCCCGTGGGGCTACACTCGGCCACTGTGAGAAACCTACCGCGCAGAGCTCCCTCCACCCAGCCGCCCTCCCATCTGCACCGCTGCATTTAAAATCCTGCTCTAGCTTTTCCTGGTCTTGAGAGGTTCTCCCTGGCCTTCCCCTCACTGCTCGCAGCATCCTCAGAGCTCCCCGTTCACGATCTGGAGGTCCAGCACACATCCCTTTACCAAGTAGCTGTCTCTCAACAGAAATAGAAGGGAAGTTCCTCCAATGTGACGACGCTTGTTCCGGAGAACGGCAGGAGTAAATCAGAGCTTCTCTATTCCAGTTTCAGCATTTTTGTAAGGGGTATTTCCACCATCTCATTTAGACTATTTTTTGTTAAATACACACATCAAGCCATGGTGCTATCAGTTGCCTCCTCCTCTCTAGTACATTCCTAACTTAGGTCCTTTCTGCCTGGATTTGATGCCCGACGTAAACAGGGAAACATAGCTGTCAGAGGAAGGATTTTCTTGCTAGCTGAATGGTGCCGGTAAGTAATTGCAAATACTTTATGCTACAGTAAAACCCCTGCCATTTAAAAATGCACATGAAAGATATTTCCTCTTTGCCTATCAAACCTCTAAAACATGAGTGCTGAGTGGTTCAGTGGGTTAGTGCATTTTGCCTTGCATCCCTGGAGACAAGGAGATCAATTCTGGTTAAGGCCATCAGCACAAATGGGTTTGGCAGGTTCAAAATCACTCTCTGGAAACATTGCAAAGACTGTCTTTGCCACAGGTCTTGGAAAGGAGCTGCTTCACGTGGGTGGTGACTGGGTTTGGAGAGATAAAGTGGGGTTTTAATGAATCTAGAGCTAAGGGTTGCTAGCCTCCCTTTTCCTCTCCCACAGCTCCTTTCTTGTACTGTGGATTCCCACTCTGAACTGGTCTGGGTGCCTACCAGCATCCCAGTGGTAGAGAGTGGGACTAGGAAGGGACATGGTAAGTTGAAAATAAGGGGCGTCAGCCGACCAGCGCCCAGACAGCTTGCCCGGTGCCCACGGGTACTGCATTAGACCCAAAGCAACATCTCTCCTCTTCTACTTTGATGCAACAGTCGCTCCAGCAACTCCTCCATCATCCCTGCCCTGACGTTCCAAGGATGAGGAGCACCTCTGAGAACAGGATCCATGCCACAACAGGCTGGTCACACCTGCACTCGCAGGAGGCAGTGGCCTACCTCGGCAAGTACAGAGCACCACAGCACTGTCACCGACTCCACTGGTGCGCCTCGCCTCCCAGATCTGGACAAGGGCTACGAGGAGTTAATACCGTCCCTGCTGCTAAATGGAACGAAGAGGCGCTTATCCAGCTTACCTCCATTTCACCAAAGACAAGCACAATCCCCCCGCCCCCCGGCAGCTCGGAGGATCATGGATGCAGTCCTCTCCTCCCTGGCCCAGCTGCCTGCAGCCACATCACGACCGCGCACACTGCAGAGACGCAGAAGACGAACAGCAAAAGGCCAGCCCAGGCTGAGCTCCTCAGCTCTGTTTTGGTGCATCCACCGTACCTTTCCTGTCGGTCTCTGTTGCGTGCACTAACAAGATGTCTCCGGACCCACCACGAACATCTGGCCCGTCATCTCCCTGCAACGAGAACAGAAACACATTAGGCATGGCCCGAGCTGCCTTTGTCCCTGGTTTACCATCTCTGGGATTCAAGCTCAGCAACAACTGGCAACAGTGCGCAATGTTCCTGGCACTGCTCACAGCACAAGCTGGGACATGGTCTTCAGTGCTGGGCTAATCCTGGAATTTGAATAAAGCGTTTGGTGTCCCAGACAAGGATCTGGGCTGATCCTTACTCGGAGTCCCTGACTCCTTAAAGCCAGGCTGCGAAGCTCAGCGAAAGCTGAACCTTCTGGCCACAGAAGAATGAACAGAAACGTCCCAGACTCCCAAACGCTCCCAGAAGGCCACTAACAGAGCAGTAACACTGTGTGAACTGTCTCAAAGTGCGGGGTCACGTACCACAGCAGCTGTGGAGTGAGAGGTCACACATTCAACTCGCGTGTTCCCGGAACATCAAAACCTAGCAAGTTAATTCCCTAATCTGGAACTATTTGGCTAGAGGTCACCTGAAATGATCCGATAACCAGGAGCAGAAAACAGCCCCGCTAACTGCTTGGCCCCTGCCTTACCACTCTTTAAAAACATCTTTCTTCTCGCTACTGCAATTCACAACTAAAAATATGCAAAACTGATCTATCACTCAGCCAGCGGTTCCCACGCTGCACGAAACACTCGCAGTGGCAGTTCTATACCGTTTCAAACACATAGACCATAGAGAAAAGAAAGCAAAAGGAAGTTAAGGGTTGACACAGATCTGCTAGTCCCAAATGTTCAGAAATCACTGTTTTTTAATTGTTTTTTTAAAGGAAATATTCCTGTAGAGGAGAATGGAGTCGTGTCTGGCTTCCCCTAGCAATGTCTTTGTCAATTCAATATGCAAAACACTGAAAAAAACGTGGATTACAGCCATGGAGCTATGTCTAAGATGTGAATTTTTCAGGTGACCCTCTGGCAAGACTCATTAAGTACTACTTAAGGAATGAGTAATAGCTTCTCACTCTCTCCTGCACATCTCAGCTGACCAAAGAACACTCCTAAAGTGCCAGTAAATGACACATTCTCTCTGTTTTTCAGACTAGCCCCCTGACAGTCTGAAAGCTTCTAAAGCCTGCATATTCTCTCAAGCTGCATGTCAAGGACAGCTTGGTTTGAGAGCACAGCGAGCAAAGCCGTCTGGGAGTGCACCCAAGGCTAGAAACAAAGCCATTGCTCAAATACAGAAGCGTACTTTGGCTGCTCTTCCACATCGGTAATATAACGCCCTGCTCGGGAAATCTGCTAAACCTGCCTTCAGACTGAAAGGCCAACGCCATAAACCTGCGTCTGGATTTGTTGTGGCCAGGCTCTCAGGTGCTTCAATTCAGACTGTCGCAGGCTGAAGAGGTGGGAAGGGGCAGACTGGGAAAAGGGCACAAGATGCACTGGTTTGTAGAGAGACATCTCGCGTTTTGTTAAATCCTCCTTCACTGCTGATGCTCCCTGCCTGTACCAGCATCTCGTGCTTTCACAACAGCCTGCACGCATCAAGCAGCATACCACTTCTGCTACAACCCAGTTTTTCCTATCGAATAAAAGCTGATGCCTTGCTTGTGCACACAGAAAATCAGATTTCAATGTAGCATAAACCAAAGAGTATGAAAGCAAACCCTGAAAGGACTTACCTCTTGCTTCAGTGTTAACCTAGCCATAATTTCACTGTGGTCGATGAGGGACAGTTCATCTACCTCTTCCTCCAACTGTGACGATTCCAAAGCATCTGGTGACTGCTGCTGCCTGTAAAAAGCAAATACCCATCAGTGTCATTGCCCATCCAGGGGAAGGGATGCTGGGTCCACCCAAGCTCTCAGCGTACAGACCTTCTTTAAACGACAGTAAGTACACAGACAGTCTGGAGGTAAATCTTTTGCAAACAAGCCCAAATGTCTAGCTCTAATTCTGTTTCTTTGTGCATCTCTTGAAAAAGAGAAAGATGAACCTTTAGGACCTGAACACTTGTCTGCCCGCATTTCTGGCAGACGGGATTTTACTATGCTCTGCGTAAGTACACACTTCCATGTCTCCTTAATCCACCAAATTTTTAGCGCACACAAATCTAAGCCCTTCCTCAAATGTATAGAGACTGAGCACACTCTACACATACACATCTCATGTGCTGCTACAGGGGGAGAGGACAGGCTCTCTTTTTGCGGAAAGATAGACCAGAAAGCTCTGACCGCATTTTTGGTGTACATCCGCAGCTCCAGTATTCCTACCCCCACAGGCTACTACTCTTGTGCCTGGACGTATGCTCTCTGTACCTGTATTCCTAAAAAAAACCAACCCAAAACCCCCGCATATTCTTTATAGTTTTCCACCAAGGCACAGGCCAATATCCTGTGCACCAGTCAGTATTTCAGCAGAGAGTGAGCTCTGCAGGGCACTCTTGCATTGTCTCCTTCACTGCAGGGATTAAAACCCTCAAACCAAGTGCAGGAAAATGGGGGAGGGAAGTTGACTGTCACACACAAAACAATGCTGTTCTCTATTTTTGCTTTAGAAATGCAATTGAAGAGCAATCTCAAGCAGCAGGGAAGCACTCACTCCACTCCTCCTGAAGCCCATCTGTTACAGCCTGCATTTCTTCATTTACATACACAAATGATAGCTAAGAGCATTAGACGGGATACAAAGCCTCCTGCTCTGGGGCCTCAGCCAGCCTCTAACTAGCAGGGTTAGGAAGAAATTCCCCTCTGGAAGACTATTTCCCAGCAGCCATACAGACTTTTTTGCACATTTCCCTGGAAGCAGGAGGGAGCAGCCAGTGTCAATGACAGGGCTGACAATCAGATGGACCTAGGGCGGCCAACACAGGCTGCATTAACCCCTACCGGCTCCCTGAGTTAAGTAACGACATCTTGCCAGGATCCTTCTTGTTCACCAGGATCTCATCGCTCACCAGTTGGGCTAAAAAAGTGGGCTTAGAGTTTAGAGAACATCGAGAAGGTTGAAGGTGGAACAGGCAACCCCAAGGACGGTTTGGGCTAACGGGACGTTGGTGAGACTCTGTGCCCTTGCAGGCTGGGAAGCAGGAGGACGACGGGAGCCAGGCTCACCTTTCAGCAGCG
Organism: Chroicocephalus ridibundus; assembly: GCF_963924245.1. Classification (NCBI taxonomy): domain Eukaryota; kingdom Metazoa; phylum Chordata; class Aves; order Charadriiformes; family Laridae; genus Chroicocephalus; species Chroicocephalus ridibundus. Next base: position 12,563,018 of record NC_086298.1, on the reverse strand, counting down.
TCTTTGCCTTCCTTCCCCATGGCACTGCTGCTTGAAGCGGAGTCTTTGGAGTTGCTGTCTTTGACCGAGGGAGATTCCTGCGAAGAGAAGGAAGTTTTTCGTTACTACATGGAGTCCTACACCACAGCCAGTCTTGCATTTACAGTCTGACTGCCTCTAAATGGCCCTTTACTGTAAATTCCTACGGAGCGGTTAAAGATTGATGCAAGTTAATGCCAAATGCCAGGAAAACACAGAAGTTAATTAGACAGGAAATTTGGGACCATCTCTGGAGGCTGGTGTAATTAGTACTGTTTGCTTTTAACATTGCGAAATGATGCTGAAAGTTACAACAGAAGTCAGCTGTTGTCTTGGCTTTTAACCCTTTCATGACTTTTTTTTTTTTCCTCCAGCCCTCACACTTGCTTCTTCTTTAATCAAAACGGACACAGCCAGCTCTAGGCTCTCCAGTTTCAGCTCCCCTCCTAGTCACAGCCCCCAAATCCAGCCTGTCCGAGGGGGTGGATGCACGCTGCTGTTCCTACCTCCCTTCTCTCCCATCAGAAGAGGTTACACAATGATGCAACGTTTCCACTTCACAATTCACGGCTGTGGAAATGAGGCGAATGCATAAAAGCAGAACCAGCTGAACCCGCGGCACGGAAGAGCAGGTAGAGAGCTCAAAGCAAAGATACAGCATTTTAAATTAGCCATTTATTAAGGAGAAGAATACCCATGAATGGCAAAGGGGAATATTAACCTAACAGCGTTGGAGTTCAGAATTATTTAACAACATGCAGAGTGAAACTTGGAAATTCAACCTACTGAACAGACAGGGCTGAAACTACCTACACGCTATCCACTTGGCCTGGAAAACACGCTGGTGAGTTTAGGTTTCTTGGTGTCTGCAGAATTTTTCCAGACTGTATCTGTAAAGCCCTTTGCTTCAAAGTTGAGAACCAGCCCGCAGCTGCCCAAAAGGATGGGCCTGCCAAGACGTGTCTCCTGAAGGGAAGTGATGGGAAGCGCTATCTCTTGGCGTATTTAACACCAGCCTGGATAAAGGTCTCGGAGACATCCTGTAGGAGATGTGCCTTCCAAGATGAGGGCAGGCAAAGAGATCACCACAGACCTCTGCCGCCGTTTCCTATGACCCACCAGGAAGGCAGTACCTCCCTGCAATGGAAAACGCCCTGTCTCCTCTAGAAAATATCCAAGATATGAGACTTGAGTAAAGGAAGAAACAGCGTGCGATTACAATGCCAAATCAATCACTTTGTATTCAAACAGTGAAGGAAAAAAAAAAATTTAGTGCACAAGGCTTTCTGTAGTAACATGGGGAAGCCAAAGCAGTTACAAGAATAGACATGGCCCAGGACGGTGCTGGTGCAGCTTTCCGGGAGGGAACCTCTCGCGAGCAGCTCCAAACAGACAGCGAAGCACAAACGAAAGAGCGTGGCAGGAAAAGCTGTCCCTACCTCCTGCCGGGGACCCCTGACCGCAACCCTGAAAGCATCGCCTGCTCTCCGCCTGGACCGGGAGGCCCCCCGAGCCTGCAAGCCAGGGGTGGGCAAGCAGAGGGACGGCCAGCGAGGGAGTCGGGGGGGCAGGATGGACACGGGAGCTCCAGGGTGTGCAGAAGAGGCTGGTGCAAAGCGTGTCAGCCCCGGCGTGAGCTCAGCATGCACCAGGCAGCCCCTTCCCCGTGTCCTCTCCAGGTTACTTACTCCTTCAGAGCGAGGGAGTTCCCCGTTGCTCTGGCCAGAGGAATACAGATTGACGTATTCACCCTCACCAGCCTCCTCACTGGCGTTTTCACTCTGAGGGAGACAGGATGAAAGGAAATACGTGATGGTGCCCCCTGTCAGCCCTTGGTGTTAGTGAGAGGACGTGCCCATGGGCTGGGAGGAGAAGCGCTCTCGGTGGCTGCTGTCATCTAACTGGGAGCCCCTCCTCCGGCTCGGTGGCCAACACCAGCCACTGAGGTGGCACCTTCCCAGAGGTAACTATTTTCTGGTTCTTGAGGACTATCCGAAGGCCCTGAGCTACAGCAGGAGCGCAGCAGGCTTTGCAAGAGCTGCCATGGACTCCACATGAGACTGCGGAGGTGCAATACGCACGTGGGGATTTCAAGGTTACAGAAGCTGAGTGTTGAGAGCTTGACACACAAGTGCCCGTCCTACCCGTGCTGGCGTCCTGCCGCTAAATGCACATCAGCCCTGTAGCCCAGACGGTATCAAATCTATCTCCCAAACTATGCTATGAGCACAGACCAGAGCCATCACGCCAGGCTAAACCAAACTCGAGGGCTTCTGGGCTGCAACAAGGACCCAACGCAAGGAAGATGGAACAACGAGGTCAGGTCCAGAGTGTGAAAACCTCGTCATTTACCCTGCAGTCAGTGTCCCTCTTCGAAACTTCGTGAAGAGGCAGCACTGGCATGCACTGTGCTGACAGCTCTAATCCCATCAACTCGAGGCTTTGCAGCAAATAAAAGAGGAACTGCCTTGAAAACCAGGTGTTTAAAAAAGTAGCTGTGATAGAGAAACCTGCTCAGTGATCTGCAAAACTGATCCGGGACCTCAAACTAGTAGTGCCATATCAGCGTGGGAAGAGCGCTAGTTTAACGTCACCAACACGTGCTGCTTTGCAGCGCCGTGCGCTGGCACCAAGCGCAGAGCCAGGGCTGCTGGTAACCGGGGAGAGCAGGAGCCTGCAGAGCGCAGGAGGTTTATGCACAGGAGAGACAGAGCTGGACCGAACCCACCGCTCCCGGGGCTCAGGAGGGAGCAGGGCAGCAACCACCACGTCCTGCCACCGCAGCAACTGCAGGATGCCAACCGCTGTTAGGAGCCCGTGTTTAGAAACAACCACCCTCACAAAACCCTCCCTTACCTTCCTCAGCTTCGTATTACAATCGCAGGAAGCTACAGCAACTCCTCCTCTCCCCCTCACCAGCATTTGACATTTTATGTTTCCTACGTATGTGCTAAGGTTTTCTCAAACCTGCTGAGGTTGTTCATTTTTTCTACCCGTTTTTAAATGAAATGACCTCTCTGCAATTCACACACATGTTTGGAGACCGGACTAGATCACATTAAGCATGTATTAATACGAGAGACATTTTCTTTTAAAAAACAAATAAACCCAGCCTTGCGTTAAAGGTGCATTTTCTCTTTGGATAGTCTCACCGAAGGCGTCTGGAGAGAATCAGTGAAAGAGGTTTCAGAAGGAAGGCAGACAGGAGCATTCCCGTTAAAGCTGCTCTCCTGAGAAGAGGAGTTTGGCACATCCACAGTGCTGGGTGACTGGCTGGCTGCAGCGGGCACCGCTAGGTCAGAGCTCTGGGATGGATGGACGGTTGGGAAAGGCGGGGTGGAGCAGGAGGAGGAGGTAGAAGAGAGGAAAGGAGGTATGGAGACTTGGTTGTGAGGCACAAAGTCCTGGGAGTAGGACCTAAACACAGATTTGTACTACAGGATGCAGAGACGTACAACACAAAAACAAGGAAGACGGGGAAAGGAAAGAGACAGACAAAAGAAAAAGTAATTAGATCGGCAGTAGCGTAGCAGTGACAGCACGCGGCATTTCTAACACAGGCACATCTACGTCCAGAGGCCACCCCCAACAGCAGCAGCGCTATTTTATCATCCACACGCTAGAGCAGGAATTGCTACCTGGGACACGTCAGGCGGGTTTTTTCACGGAGAGGCATGTTCTTGCACAACCAGCAGCGGGGCTGCGCATCTCCCAGGGGGGCAGTGGGCACCAGGGTGCTCCCTGCAGGTAGCCAGCCTTGGCTAGGGAGGGAGAAAGCCGGGCTATCTCAGGACTGCTAGTGACAGTGACCCTGAAAAGCACTTGAGTGGATGAAAGGATGCGAAGGCATACAGGAACCACAACTGTGAGCATGCTGGAAACATCTAGATAGAGAAAAGTACTCTGAGTGCTTAGTGCTTTTCTGGGATTTTCCACAGGATCCAAATTTAAGATGCCATTTGCTCCAGCCCTGTAATTTAGCAGCTACTGTGTCAAGTCTGTTCCAGAACACACAGCTCCCGGGGAGGAGTGGCTGCATACTATCCTTCAGTGTAACTTTGAAGACAAAGGAGATTACACTGCTACTCCTTCCCATTTGAGAAACACAGGGAGCAAAAATGATAATTGCCCTCAGGAGCGATGAATTCCTTATCAAACCAATCCTTTAATGCAGTGCCTCGAAGAGTCAGCTGAAGAGATGAAACGAGATCATCTGCGTAAAGCTTTATTTCGCTATCTCTCCTAATCATCAGATTACTGTTCAGATAATATTAAACAGGGTGCAGTGGGAATATATTGTGCCAAGAAAAACAAGAGCAACCCTCTGTCTTTTAACATCTGGTGCTAGTAAGATTTGCCATCAGGGTAAGTCCAAAACAAAGCTGACACCCACCAAAAAGAAAAAAAAAAAAAGACAATAATGCTACACCTGTTGGAGAGGAGTTCATTTTAAAACCCGTAGAGCTCAATCACTAGTGAGATCTGTCTCATAGCCAAGTGGACCGAAGGAAGAATCCCATCATCCCCAAAAACCCACGCTGGAATGAAGCTGTGGCGGTTGCCGGTGTGAGCGATGTGCTGCGAGAGGAGGGTGCGCTGCAGAGCTCTCACCGAGCACAGACACAACTCGCTCCAACCAGGCTGAAAAGCGATGATGTCAAAAGGAGAAGGGGAAACGAAGGCATGAAATCGGTGAATTCAGGCTACGTTTTCTCAGGAGGGTTGAGCGGGTGACAAAAAGCAAAGCTGAGTCTGTCACCTGAGCCGCCGCAGCGGCAGCACCCATTCGGCAGTGGCAGTTTTGTTTCTATCTAGGAAAGATGTGAGCTTAAAAATCTAAACTGAGAACAGCCTCGGGCCAGAAGCCTGGGCAAAAAAAGCTTTGCCACTACAAAGGAAAGGAAAAGTAAAGGTCAATGGCTACACTTTACCTTCCACCAACCACCTTAATCCTCCGGTGGTCGCCCTCCGCCGTGTGTGGAGTCCGGCGGTGCTCTGGGTGTATTCTCGGGGCCCAAAACAAATTGCGGGCCGTAATACAGAGGAGCAGAGGGAGATGCTTTGGAAAGAGAGCTTAAAAGACTACTGAAAAATAATTAAAATGCAAATCCCTGCTACATGCCTGTGGCTAAAAGGAGCCTGGCTCTAGGACAGGCTCCTCTCTCTTCCTGCCCGTTTTCTTTCCGGATGAGCAGCCCTGGCTCCAGGGACGCTGTCAGCTTTTGGTGCTGCCTCAGTAACAATGACAAGTCTAATCTCCGTATTTACTTTCTGCCTGGATAAATGCTCTACATTTATTCATTTTCACTTGCATGGTACAAAACACTAAATCCCTCGTAAGACGCCAGGCTCATGACATCATCTTGGCTCAGCAGATTTATTATGCCTGCCCCGTCTCCCTGGTATTTCATGATCTCACCGGCGCTAATATGCCAACCATCACCCCAGGTCCCAGGCTAGACCCCAAAAAAGAACAGCAGCAAAGCAAACGGAGAACCACTGCTGCAGCGGCTCTCGAGAAGGCACTCAACAAACTGCTGTCCCGATAATGAGATCCTCTGCTCCAGTAACGGAAATAATTTGCTCAAAGAGGACCCATGTGCCAGCTCCCCTAGAGCTGAGCTCCCTGCGCCCACAGGAGATCGGCGGCATATGCTGTCCCTCGCTTTGTAGTTGATGGACATCTTCCACCGAGAAGTCCCAAAGGGTTTTTGTCTCTGACCTGCTGAACCCAGAGAAAAAGCCAGGCTTTTGCCGAGCAGCAGCGGAGCTCACGCAGGGCACGAGTGAAAGGAAATTACTGTCCTCAACCAAGTGACTCTGGGACAGGCGGCACCCCGCGATGCTCTCGCGCCGCGTGATGGTGCCGGCAGGTTAGTTCAGGCCAAACGCCGGGCGGGAGGCTCGGCAGCTGAGATGCTGCCTGGTACACTGCTGGCAGGCTGAGCTGGAGCTCGGGGAGAGGAACTACTGCTCCTGGGGCAGGAAAACGTGCACAGCTTCTGCCTTGCATACTTCCAGAGACATTAATCCCAACTCAAAGGCAATTTAGACCTAACTATAACATAACGTTGCATAAATTTAAAAAGTTTGAATGCGGATACGTTACTACGGACGATCACTATGAATTCATCTCTCCTCGGCCTCATCAATGCACCTTTGAAAACAATATCTTGGCATGAGATGGGTTGAAAATGCCGGTTTAAGGCCCAGGTACCCAGGAGAATGCATTCATCTTCATTATGTGGTCCGCGAACAACCATTTAATGACGCAGACATGCTCTCAGCATGCTGTTAACAAAGGCAACAGTGCAGAGAAGCCTTTGGTGCACTGGCATTAATTAGCCGGGCTGCTCTCAACTTCCAATCTTGTCGTAAAGTTGCATCTTGTAGAAAGCGAGCCAGGGAGCCCCCTCCTTCCTCCGGAGCCTGCAAGCAGCTCTGGAATTCCAGCTATGCAGCCGTGCTGGGACAAGAGCCAAGAATGAAGCATACTTTTACAGGGGAAAAAAACACCCTGCGGTGGAGATGATGTCCATATGGCACCCACTCCTGCTGCTCCCCAGCCCGACCCAGCCCAGCCAGCAGCTGCAGCAGGAATTGTGGCAACGGCTTCCATGGGGTTTGGGTGTTGTACATCTCTTGGAAGCCCTGTCATCCTTTAAAAGACATACTTTTTTGGGGAGGGGACAGTCCATTCAGCAGAACTGTCACAAGAAAACTAGTCACCCTCTCATCCTCCCCCCAAGCAATCACAGGCAACACTTTATCTCGGAAACAAATCAGTGCTTGTTTTAATCTGCTTCTCAGAGGTTTCTTGCAGGGTCAGTAAGGCCTCGGTTATGGCTGTACTGACACAACCTCCTACTCCATGGCTTTGCTTTAAGTGAAGTATTTCAAAATAATCTCGGGGAAAGCCAGAAAGCAGTGTGCAACCGGATCCTTTGAGAAAGGATGCTTTCCTTTTCCCAAACTCCGGCCAAGCTGCCAGGCTCCCACCACAGGACCAGAATACGATCTCCCAGCACAAGTGATCCTGACCTACGACGGCAAATGGCCAACACAGGGAGAAGAGAGAGACCCCTCTCCTCTCACCAGTAAAGTGGATTTAAAAACATCCCAAAACCTATGTGCTGCTTGGTAAGTACTTCCACAAAGCACGCTTTGAGCTTAGCGCAATCTTGTCTCCTGGGAACAGCAGGAAGCCAACGTGCCCGGACCCGAGTGTTCACCGCACACCGTGACACACAGAGGTCCTCCAGAGATGGCATCTCTCAACGTCTTCAATTTGCTGCCTTTGATTTTTTGTAACGGTCAATATTTTAGAACAGCTTTCCATCACTAGCAGCAGTGTTACAGGATGTCCCAAAGGTCAATGACGTTACGACCGTTTATTTGGATTAGATGGCAGGGGATGAGTGCTCTAATAGAAAACTTATTTCAAGAGTGACGCTCCCCTGCGTTCACTAGGCATGGCTGACCACAAGTAACAGGGAGATGGGGTGTTTATATGCGGGCAGTAACTAGTTGCGAGTAACGGCAGTCTCCATCCTAAATTCAAAGTTGCCTTCAATTATACGGCTGTCCGAGCAGCTGCAGCATCAGCAGACACAGTCCTTACCTTTTGAGCACAGCCCTCTCAGTTACCCTACGGACTTCTTCTGCCAAATTAATCTGCGACCCTGCCACACACTCCCAGATCAGACAGACCATCAGGCTTCCAAAACATGGAGCAATCAGAGGAAAGGATCAATCTTTTAGATCTCCACTGCTAATGCTGTTGAGAGAGCAATGTGGGCAACGCGCCAGAACTGGATGCCCAAACTCTAACACTAGAGAACTATGTTCCCAAAATACTGGGTGTTGCACAAAACTGCTACACCCTTAGAATATAATTGCACAGACAGCTATTGGAAAAGACTTCCTATCTCATGACACAATGCTGGGCTTCCAGGTACTTTTGCTAATGAGGAAGGAAATGCTCCTACAATGAATGGCTGGAAACACAAGCTGCCAACAGAACGGCTTCAAGCGCTGCCACAGGAAAGGCAGCAACTCCCCACGCTTGAAGGTTTCTCAGCAAAGGCTCTGACCCGGCCGCACGGCTGACCTCCCTGCTTTTACGCAATGGCTAGCACAGCAGACGGACGGATGGGGCTTGCTGTTCCCTCGGGAAAGGGTGTCCTGGTGGGAAAGGGTGTCCTGGCTTCTGCACGAGAAAACACACAATCCAAACTTCTCCTAAAGCGGGAGGGATTCTTCTACACCTTTGCAACAAAACAAATAAAGGGGCAGGGACGGAAGAAAACATTTGTACGATTTATTAACGATGCTATTGTGCACCTCTCTCTTTGAGGCTATCAGGAGTTCAATCTGATCACACCTACAGTGTCAACTCTGGTTTGGCTTGTGGACAATGCCACCGTATCTAGCCAGCAGATCTCTAAAACGCTGAGCCTGGAGACAAAGACAAGACTCCTAAAAAGTCAGTCACACAAAAAATGTGGTGCGTGTGGCCGATCAAGTCAACAGGGGACTGCTTAGAGAGACCTACACAGAGATCCATAGTGCTCCAACTGCATGAAAAACGTATAAACCACCGGAGGAAGTGGTTTTCAGCAGGATTCAGGGATGCCAGCATGCAACAGCACTATTAATACCACCATCCAGGCCTGTTGTGGGCAGTGGAAATGAACACAAACGCAGAAGGAACGCTAAACAGGAAAGGCGAAACAATACCTAGAAGTCAGCAGCCGGTTAAATGCATGCAAATCTTTTTTTCCTCCTTGCCTCTGCTCTGACCTAATGAGCCAAACCCTACTTAGGACAGAAATGAACTCACACACTACAATCTCTCAGCCCGATCATGGTTCCCACCATCGGACCACCATATGAATCAAACCAGCACGGTCCCTGCTGAGGACCAGAGCGTGTGTTGCAGACTGGAACCGAGTTACTTGAACACAACTGAGGCGGGGAAAACATGCGAAGCACATGTCTGCATTGCGTGCATCTTTAAACACTTATCTGACCCTCCTTTTCCTGAACATACGTTAGTGCACGCACACGAAGGAAAAACAGTTGCTGTGAATTTTCTGGGTGCTTGCTCAATTTGCTCAAGAAGAGTGTGAACAAGTGAGAACAGAAGCGCTGAGCTGGAGCTTTCATAAGGAAATCACTCGCGCCTTCTGCTGGAATCCAACAGCCAATTTGGTTTCTGGAAAATTACTGGAAATGTTTCTTAATTAAAAAGAAAACATAAGAAAAAACAGCTTTTTGAGAAAGGCACGTTATTTCTCCATAGTGGAGGATGCAGCCAAATTTCCACCAGTGGCATGTACATGCCTCGGAGAACAACCACGTTCCTTGTTTCAGTGAGGAAAATGTTCCTAGCTGTAACGGAATGCAAGACTTTTGACAGTCTTTGGTGGAAAACCTGTGGAAGTCAGCAGTACAGCTTGTCACCGGACTGATTCCCTCTATCAGCGCAGAGTTCCCCAGCTGCCGGGAAGTAATGAGATTTGATTCCTGCCGCTTGGATACCTGCCCACCCACTTCCAGTCAAGCAGCACAAGGAGTTGAGAAACTGAAGGACAGTGTCTCTGCCTTCGCAAGAAGGAAGGAGGGAAGTGATCAGCTAGAGAAAAACTACTGCCAGCAATTACCAAGGAGGATGCTTTCTTGTCGCATACCTCCTTTCCTACCGTCTAGCAACAGAAAGTACTTGCAAAAGAGATGGGAATCCCTGAAATGACTCTTGACAGTACAGTCCGGCTGTCCCTCCGATGCGCGATTTAACGTCTGAGCTGTGCACAGGATGGGGAACACGATGCTGCAGATCCTGACAGTATCGGCCCACGCTACAAACACGACCCTTCCTGGCACAGAGGCCAGACGCGAATCAGACTGGGTAAAAAACAAGCTCAACTTGCCAAACCTATGAGGCTTGATCCAGTTGCTCAAGATCTGCCTCTATCCAGTAAAAGCTATTACCTCTGACACAATTTCCTGCAAAGAAGGGAAAAACGTGATTAGTGGGCTGACAGAGCAGCAGCAGCTTCTGGACTGCAGCAGCGACTGCAGTGCTGATCGGAAAGGAAAAAGTCGGGGTTCTAGAAAAGAAATTCGTATATTAAGAGAATAAAGATGTTCTGAACAACTTCACCTCTCTTTTTGCTTCAAAACACTGTCTGAAAACTGTCTTTCTAAGCCCCTGAAATCAGTAGTAAGGCACTAGTCCCTCACCTGCAGCACAGAGCTAATGGGCTAACACGCAAAACATGGTGTAGGCTCAGCTGCGTGTGAGCAGATGGGTACAAGGCCAGGTCTTCCCTCTGGGACTGACTCCTGCTGTCCACTCCAGGGCAGGAAAAAAGCACAGGGCACTTTCTGAAAATTGGCTACGCTCGGCAAACCTGCAATGCATCGCTCACGTTGGGTCAATGGAGAGCAGCTGGTTTATCAGCGCTGGCTTCCTGGTAGTGATCTAGGGAGGTTTTTGCTTCCTGTCCAGAATGGATAACGATTAACGTAGGAGACACATCATTTTAAGAGATTTGATAATCACCACTGATATTGGGCACACAGGAGGCCAGCTCCCCAGCTGGCCGGTATGCGAAAGGCGCGCTCTCCCTCGCACCAACTCCCTTGCTGGGGCTGGTGGAAAGCTACTGCTTATTTTTTTACATGTTTATCGTTCACCACAGTGCTCACTTGAGTGGCCTTTCTCTGGTGAGAGGGGAAAAATAAAGAATGAGAATAGGAGGAGCAGAGCCATGTGCCTAAAGTGTTACTGGTGCAGCTTGTGGCATCCCCCGTGTGTAACCTCACGGTCCTTCCAGCCACTGCTCGGGAGACCCTGGTCCGTCCCAGCGCTGAAACGCAGGGTGTCACCCTGGGAACGATCCAAACCTTGACAGCTGTTGCACATCTCTGTCTCATTAGGGACAGGGAAAATGGGATAAACCACGGGTATGGTATTACATCGGTCAGCTATGATGCATGTAAGGACATTGGTATTTTGCAGCTCGCAGACAAAGAGGCACTGTCGTAGCGAAAATCTCATTTTTGCCTGTGAAAAAATAGACCAGCTAGAGAATTGAGCAAGTATGAGATTATCATAATTTAAAGGCATTAATGAAAAAATCACCATTTTTAACTCAGTTTATTTCCTTTGTGCACTGTCTAATTGTTCTCATTGTTCCTCACGCTCCAGCCATTTATTTTCCCCTCACCAAATCCTTGCAAGAACAAGTAAGGATTTTTGAATGAAGTTTTAACATTTCATAAAATAATATATTCACAATAGTACAGTCCAAAGCAAAATGAGAACAGGTCAGAACAATTAAGTAGGTAGTAACCATTTAATCCAACCAGGATGCTTTTTTAAATGAGAAGTGCCCACGTATTTTTAGAACATTATAGTATCATATTTATAGCTTCCCAATTAAAACAAAAATAGTGAAGTGCTTTTACCAAGTCTTACAGTTGCTTGCAAGGATCACTGTCAAACAAGAGAGCTGTACAATTCAGAACCTGTGCATTACTTCAAATTTTAGAACTGTTTACCACAAATTTATGCAAGCAGTAACCTTTTCATCTGTGCAGCAGAACTATCATGCTGCTCGCTCTCACGCAAGTGGAAGCCAAAAGCTTTAATTCACTGCTTGTGAAGTAGCACTACTTGTAAAGTACTTGAATACTTTCTTCTTCTTCGGATCAATGATTACCGCTAATTTTTAGAGAATGAGTAAGTGTGGAAATGGGAAGATAGCAGTGGCACAGTGGGAGGATACCGTTTTCAAATATTTAGTATTACACTAATTGAACACTTCTAAATTTTTCTCAAGTCTTGTCTGACAATTTCTTCTCCAGAAGAAGTCTAATTTACTAAACATCCAGGTCACTGTTAAAAAATAGCCTATTCTCAGTTGTCATCACACGGCAATCAGAGCATAACCACGTAGTTTTACATGCAAACGAGCCCCATACTGATGAGCTGTTGGAATCCCACGGTTAGATTTAATTTCATTACATTAACACTTTGTCATTACTACCATTTAATTTAAGCAGCTGATCGCAGATTTAACAGTGCTCTAGGATTATTCTTATTTTGATTTAAAGCATTCCCAGCTCCTCCTGACGCTCTCTCTTCAGGCTGCTCACAAGTGCCGTAGGAGAGCAAACCCTGCTCATCTGTCAGCAAATCACACAAGCTTACTGAGCTTGTTTGGGACCACGGAGACGTGAAGGGAAGCAGACAAGCAAATACGAGATGAAAGATCTGGCAGAGGCCATTTTCTAGAAAAAAACATAATTAAGGAGCTGCAGCCACTGTTCCGTACGTTTGACTAAATCCATGTATTTTGGGGATGGCTTCTTGTTATTTCTCCAAAGGCCAGACTCACACAGCAGCCTTTAATCAACTCATCCACATCGCTGACCTTGGCCAACGGAACAAAAAGACTTTGCAGCTCCAACGTGCAGCCTGGGGAACACGCAGGTCAACGGAGTGTGCCTGGGCACACAGGCCAGCTCTCCTCGCCGCAAATGTCAATACTGCCATGTATATAAAGTAATGAAAGCCACAACCCCCCCATGCCTCATTTAATAAGATTTACACACAGTTTTTCACACCTTGCTGATTACTACGCGGGTTCAAAAGCCCCCAGAAGGACCTTCACCTTTACCCACGTAAGCACGGAATTGGCACACCAGCGTTTCACCGACACAACTACACACACGTGTTAAAGTGCGGAGAGCAACTCACCGACTGCACAGGAAAGGAGCTGTGCCGGCTGAGAAAGGAGTTAGAGACTGACATAGTGAGGCCCTGAGTGGCACCGGTGTCCTCGGGGGTGAAGGGCACTTTAGTTTGCTGGACACAGTAGGAGACAGAAGAGAAAGAAGAGGCAGCATAGGAGGCCTGCTGAAGAGGGGGAAGAAAGCAAGAGACAGAAGACACAAAGAAAGAGAGCACAGAAAAGGCTATGAATAAAGGATAAGAAATGCTAACTGTAAAACAATGCATATAATGGCTTGCTAAACGAACAGCTGTTCACACAGTTCATCAAAGCCAGACACACCAATATGCCTTTCTTGAGCTCAGGAGGCATGACAAAAATCACTGTTCAAACCTTCTTTGTTTCACAAATCCCTTAAAAATAAAGTCTCGCCTCCCCCTTCCAGTTCACCCCTGGGCAGCTGCTGCGGCGAAAGGCAAGCTGTTCCTCGCTGCCCTTTTTCCGCCGTGGTGTGGGGGGCAGATGCCCAAACTGGCTGTTAAGCAGCCACCTCTTGCTGCTACTTTTTTGTGGCAGCCTGCAGATTGGGAACTTGGTCTTTCCAGTGTGATCTATGGACCCTCACTGGTACTGCCGAGCCATGGGATAATAGTGATGTCCAGCCATTGTTCAGTCCAATCCAAAATGATATATCACTTGCACAAGAGGGAGATATTACACTGCAAGTAACAAATACTATCAAGGAATTTCTCCTGAATCCCACTATAGTAAGGAGCATGAGGGAGGCTAAGGTATATCTAGATTTTCTCAGCTCTCACTTGGTGAATATAATGTACAACTGTTTCATAAATAACATCTGAAGCTCACAAGAAAGGACTTCCTAATTATTATTTTATAGAGGAGTCCATCCAGCAAAACTTGCCTACTGCTAGAGCAGCTGATGCCCGTGTGATCTGCTGTTTCAGAAACTCTCATGGCAGCAGGAGCAGAGGAACAAGAGTCTCGTGGCTTTTATGGTGATTGCTGAATAAGCCATCGTCTGCTTGCACCACCTCCCTACCAGCGAGATGAAGGTAAGGGTGGGAGGCTGCACTTGAAGAAACCTTCACTTCAGGGGAACTGCAAGCAACACCTTGATGGCATCAGCTTGCAAGATGACAAAAATGCCTAGTGGGCAAACCAGTGACAACTTGGCTGCCTAGAGAATGATTAAAGGGCAAAGAAATGCTTTGCTTCAGCCCACAAATTCAGAAAAGGCGCAGAATTTCCTTCCTGCACACCGGCTACAGTAAATCTGTGTGTTACACACCTCCCTCGTGACCTTGTAGACCAAGTCACCACTGGAAACCATCACTAGAGAGTAGGGCGAGGGACTACAAGGTACACGTGTCAGTGCAAGGCTCACACTGACAAAGGGACCACAGACTCTGGAGAACTCCCTGATCCTTCAGAGAGGACTCCTGTAGACGCTTCAGTGTCCCCGCAAAGCAGACGGGATGCTGGTGTTTAAGGTCTCATCCCACAAAGCAATAATGCATAATGCTCAGTTTAGCTTAGCCAGAAATGCTACTTTATTTTTTTAGGACTCCTACCTGCATCACAGGAATGTAGTAATGCAAAGTCCAAAATTAGAGTTCTCGGTTGCTTTTTCCATTTGATTAAAAAGTAACACCCTAGGGACAGTCAAACTTTAGCACAGATAGCATGAAGAAATATTGCAACAGCCGCCCTCATGATGGTAAGACCGTGGCTCTGTTCCCACATTTCCTCCTGTTTTGTTAAAGCCGTGGCCAACTTAAGTTAGCTACAACAGCACAAAAGATGCATTTTTTTAAAAAGAGCAAATCAGATAATTAATATAAACAAACCCCCAAGGCTGGAGTTTAAAAAAAAAAAAAAAAAAAAAAGAGTTAAAAGAAAGGAGGACCCTTAAAAAGAAATATGACAAAATCCCAGCTCCACTGAGGCTATTGCCATCACTGCGGCCAGGATTTCATCCCCCACATGGAAAATCACACTCGCTGTACTGTTAAACCCAGCACACATACACTTGTGGATGTGCCTTTTTGTGGTGGCAGGCTGGAAGGGCCAGCAGAGCACTGAAAAAACAGGTAAAATCCTGAATCACACAAGGGGACTAACGTGGAGAGAACACGCACAAGTTAATGGCTATACCAAAGTTCTGCGTCTCTGGCGAAGACTGAGCCATAAAAGCAGTTATTATGTTTAAACGGTTATTATTAGTGGCATCCTTGACACCAGTTTCAAAACAGCACTGGGTACAACAGTGCAGCAATCTCCTGAAAATCGCGTTGCCCCGTGTGTCAAAATCTTCAAAGCAGCTGTCGTTACACAAGCCTGCAGTCTGGCATGGATTCAGCCACGCCATGTGGAAGACTAATGTTTAATTTTTAGGGCATTTTAGGACTTTCAGTGCTTATGGGGAACAGTCTGAATGTGGGGTTAGAAAGGAGCTCAAAGTAGATGATGCAAAATGCCTAAAAACATGTTAACGAGATGACAAGGAGCACGATGTGGTAACACCAACGAGACATCCTCCCACCACCGCAGCCTGTCAGAAACAGGAGTAGCAAGAGCAGAGCTGCTCCTGGGAGGGTGGTGGGCCCTGCCAGGGAGGGCACCGCGGATCTCACTCACCAGCTGCCGCTGTTTCGGTGGGAGAGCAGGAGGAGGTGCCAGATCTTGAGAGGGGTCTAAGCTGATAAAGGGGTCATTGAACCCATAGACTTCCATGAGGTGCTTGTTCTTCTGCTGGTAGATGTGCTCGTTCTGAGGGGTCTGGTAGAACATGGACGGCTGCGGCTCTGAGTAGTCTTCTACAAACTGCATATACGCCATCACTGCAAAAAAAGGTCACATCACTGCTGCTGGTCCACAGGCTGCAGATGCAACAAGCAGGCATTCTCAAAATAAAGTAGCAGTAAGGCCATGCCACTCTTACTCGGGCTTTGCGGCAGGCCGGGAGCAGCAGGCTGGCAGGTAACACAGTCAGCTGCCATCCTCCTTGCAGGAAAGGATCTGAATATCCCGTTCTCCGAACCAGCGCACGACAACCAACCACAGGCCACAGAGGTATCTGGCAAGAGTTTTGCTCAAACCAGTGAGATCTCCAAACAGCTACTGGAGAAGGCTGATCCACTGCCGCTTAGCCCAAATCCCGTCCTCACGTAGTCCATGGCAATTTTGAGAGTATTCCTCAACAGCTAATGCCCAAAGTCACC
Source organism: Chroicocephalus ridibundus (assembly GCF_963924245.1). Lineage (NCBI taxonomy): Eukaryota > Metazoa > Chordata > Aves > Charadriiformes > Laridae > Chroicocephalus > Chroicocephalus ridibundus. The sequence continues at coordinate 12,547,015 of NC_086298.1, read as the reverse complement.
AAAAGAAACAGAATAACTTCAGTCTGCTTTCTAGGAGCCACAAATCATCCTGCACAAAGATGCAACCTTGACAATACATCTATAACAAATCCTGTGCCTATAATAAATCTCATATGTGTAGTCAGCAAGATTTTGAGAACAAGGAGGCTTACAGCTTTTCTCCATTCTAGCAAGCTGATAAAAGTGTTATCGGAGAACACCTACCTGTGAGACTGGGTGTACCTCTCCCTCAGCTATTTATATGCCACTGCCAATGCTGGCACAAGAGACTTCGCTTTTAAAAATGCCACTGAATGCCTTCCTATCTCCCTAGCTCAAATCCAACACCCTTTGCTACCATCTCTTTCTAAAAGCATCTTATCATCTCCAATTCTTGAATCCAACTGATTCAAACGGATTTCTGAGATGTGCTTCAATGGCAATGCTCAATGGCATCCAATCTCCTTTAGAGGACTCTTCCATCTGTACAATATCCTTCCAAAAATCTATGGAAAGGCCCACGCAGGTCTGCCTATGCAGCTCTGACAGGGGATTAGTTACTGCTGCAATATTTTAGTGTTGGAGGGGGAGAATGACACACAGTGTCATAGAAAGATTACTACAAAACCCCAGAATTATTAAGGATCAGACGTGTACTTAATAAATGTAAAATAAAGAAAGAACTCTCTTCTATATACCTGGGAACGGGAGCAACAGATGTATTTAAGCATCATAAAAAGGACTAACCAAGGCTGTCACGTGCAAGATGCTCTGTGATCATTGCTCCCGCCTTCCTGATAAACAAGCAGTTGTCAGTTTTTGTAAATCTGGTCATTAGGCGGCAATTATTCAGCTTCTGCTGGCATTTCAGTCGTACAGCTGAAGTGAATGGACGACTTCAGTGAAAGCTATAAATACAGCGACCACAATGCAGCACTCGCACATGGTGAAGCCGGTTCCCACACTAGCTGCAAGGCAAAGCCCTCTGTTCACCTGCCAAGGCAGCTCCCCGGGCCAGCCGATGTCAAACAGGATGCAGCCGTGCAAATGTGTTGGCAGGAAGGAGTCGCTTCGCACCTGTCTTTTGCACCTTTTTTCAGATTTCCTCTAATATTTTAAACTCTATTTAGAATTGGAGCTAACGCAGCTGCCCCTTCCCACAGAATGATGTCCCTCCTCCAAAAAAATAGAATAAAGAATTAAAAAATAATAATAAGAAAAGGTTGTGGCTGTCAGAGCACAGGAAACCTCAGCTGACGGATTTCAACCCCCACCGGTAACAGCTGCTGTCCCCATCCTGTGACCCCACACGGTGCTGCCAGTGGACAACGTGTCCGTGTCCCGCAGCACCGCCAGCTCCCGCACCACTCTGCCAAGGCTGCTGAAATTCTGACCTCCAGTACCCCCGGCTACCCCAGCCCTGCTCCTCTTCGTCCCCCCGCCACCCTCCTGCCTTCTCGGCACCACTTCACAGAGGTAAGTCACCACCCTTGCTGCTTCGGACCTCTCCTCCTGGAAGGGGGTGCGACAGAGGTTTCAGACTGCAAGCACACGCGTGCCGGTGTGCGTCTGTGCCCATCATCTGCTGCTGTTGAACTCATGTTAAAGCCAAGATCAAATCTGGTCATGCAAGTGAATTTCAGCCTAACAGGGAAAAAAGAAGCACATTCTGGCAATGTTCTCTTATTTGACATCATGGTGAAGGAGTCTCGATGTAGAAAAGATAGAATTGCCAAAATACTGTTTTCAAATATCAGTGATCTGGTTGACTAAGGTACTCCTATTAATACCTGTGCCCTGAAAAATGCCTTGGTATCGTACTACAACTTTAGAGGATAAGATCCAAAGAAGGCTTAGGAAAGATAATTCTCTAGCAGCAAAAGTGAACTAAGGCTCAAGACTCCTTGCAGAAGTGTAGAGGACAAGAGCTCGAGGGAAAAGACCGCATTTTGAGAGCTCATCAACTGAGCAGGACAAAAGCCAAGAAGCCAGGCTTGGCAGTCCTGGTATAGCACAGCAGACATTCTAATTCAGAGCAACCCGCGGAGTTACCTACAAAACGCGGAGTTACCTACAAACCCAGTGCTTCACTGTCCACATCTGGAGACAACACTCAGGGTCACGCTGTGAGTTCCTGGGTTCAGACGCCTGCGTGACACTACAGCTCGGGAAGTGTTGGCGCAAAGGGCATCACATTAGACACTTCCGTAAAATTAAATTACTGTTAACTCAAGGTAGTAAGCCTGAATGCTGTTGAGAGCCTTAACTCAATCTGCAAGGGAATAATGAAGAGCTCTTTTATCTCAGCTCTTTATGAGGCTAATGCATCCCATCGCCATGGCAGCTCCCCTGCCTTGCTTGTTACAACTAGTCCAGGGCGGGGGAGCACGTCTGCCTCTATTTTGTCGTCTTCTCTGGTTTTAGGTGAAATGAAAAACAGTTGGGATGGTGAAATACAAACCTGGCTCAGGAGTAGAGACTGCAGAGCACAAATTAAAATGGGCACCCCAAGAGAGAAAGGGAGCAAGGACCACTCCGGAGACTGCTGTTTGCAAAGGGTCTTCTCTCCCCCCTCTCCCTCCATCCCCTTCCCTCTCTGCTGTGGTTTTTAACAAGGCAGAAAATTTAAAAAGCAGATGGGAAATTACATCACCAGCTCAGACCAGGCTGCACGCCCTGCAACGACTCCGAGCAGAGGGAGAGACAGGGCCGCAGCCTCCTCGGAGAGCAGCCAGGGTGGAGCGACACAGTCTGAAGGCAGAGGAGGCAGGCGTGAGAGAGACACCTCTCCCGTCACAGCACCGTGCCCAGCTTATGTCAGTTGTGAACCCAGACAAAAAATATTTGAAATTAAAAAAATAAAAGCTTGAGACTGAGGCTAGGAACACCTTCCCAGCAATCTGCTTGCAGTGCCTCGGCCATCATTTCTGAAGGAGCTGAAGCTGCCCCGGGATTTCTAGCACACACCAGTTCTCCCCACATGGTAGAAGTCACGGCTATTGCTCGGGGCGCACCAGCAATGCCCGAGCCAGCTCACCGCGCGGCCGGTGCGCTCCGCTGGGGAGAGCGGCTGCAGGAGAGGAGCGACGGCAGCGAGCCACCTCTTAGCAGGGAAACACCCTCGGACCAGCAGTTGTCGGGGTCTGCAGGGAACTGCTAGAAGCTTCCCAGCAATAAGGCACATCTGCAATACAGGTCAGGCACAGCAGCGTCCCGTGCAGAAGGCTCACTGAAGGTCCAGCCCAGCTCCTGGCGCCGTGTCAGCAGCCTGTGTTACAACTGGCCCCCAACAAGTGCAACAGATTCGTGTGCATGGGCAAGAGCCAAAATAATGGAAATTCTTAAGCTATACTGCACATCAACTCACTGGAGAAGTCAAGGTCAAATAAGCCCGTCTTTGCTGTCACCTCCGGGAGGAGAGCTGTTTTTCAAAGAGCTGGCGTTGTCCGCTGGCAAAGCCCAGGCTGCCCTCAGCATGGTTCCTGCGGTTAAATACCAGCTGCTTACGGGGCACCAGGCTGCATTTTGTTCCCACTGACAGGAGGGAAACATGAGTAAGTGCCTCACCACTAGTTTCCAAGCTGTTTGGGGCGAGGATCTTGTTATTTCTGACTCTGGGCTCTTCGTGGCAGAAGCTGCTCCGTGTCTGTGTCTTGTACAGCAGGAGCACGATGCTGGAGCACGAGTCTGGAGTAATTTGCCCTTAGCACAATAAGACGTACTCTTACAGCACAGTAAAATAACAATAATTCATGCCAGACTAAAAGGCTTATCACTCCTCTGTTTAAATTATACAGAAGTCAACTCTTGGAGGTCCCTCTGAGCACAGCTCACACCACCACACGTGGTAACTCAGGCTGGATTTGCTGTATATTATCAATTACAAGACCAAAGTCTCTGCTGCAACATTTCCCACCAGCCACCAAAAGATGACCCACAACGAAGGGACTACAACCAAGTCCCATCTGCGAGACCTCTAGATCTTTTTAATGAGTTCATGCATCAGCTCCGGACCCCAGGAGTTTGCTGGAGTTGTGGAAGCAGAGATGCCTCACGCATGGGATTACACACGAATATCTACATGCATCAGCCTCCAGGCAAAAAAATCCTGGGTGCTACCGTACAGCCTGAGTAATGTTTTACTGCCCTTTTAATGTTGAAAATAAAAGTAAAACTAACAACCACAGATCTGCGGTGTGAAATACTATGGAGTAAAGAAAATCTAAAACGAGTTCTCAGTGTCACCTGAATGCAATTAAAAAATCCACAGCAGTAAGGAATTAGCACAAATATTAATACAAGCTTTGCAGCAAGGATGCTTTATCAAACCATCACAGCTGACAACACAGTAGATAGCAGCTTCTACCTTCCCTAACAATGCAATCTGATGAATACTCCAAGAGCTTCTGATAGTGCCAGATTACAGATGACAATTAACTCTATTCTAACATCAAAGAAAATTCACATACAAGGCCTTGGTATTGAGGTTAAAAGTGTGCACAGGCAATAAAAGAGAAGATAGCTTTTAAAATTGTTTTTAAGTAATTCCTTGACATCTCACATGATAACAGAAAACAAAGACGTGAGGCTTAAAGAGAAAAGCAAACAGCCCAGGTCTCCCTTTCAACTGTCAGATTGGCTCTTAGCCAAGATTCACGCAGGCGGCCCCCCCTGCTAAAGCTGCCTACGTGTACAGGGATGCATCTCCCTGCATCCATCCCAGCCTTCAGGGTGTAAAACCACTTGGAGCCAGCCCTCGTTATTAATATGCAGAGCCCACAAGGACCTGATCCTGCAGTAAGGGGCCTCTGTACCACCCCCCCTTGCAGCAGGTACTGCCAGAGAGTATTTTGAACAGCACGAGCCGTAACAACCAACCCTGGACATGCCCTGTGCCAGCATTTATTTCCTTTCTGGTGTCTACAGACAAACATCTAAGCTCCTTTATAGCTGCTTTCAGTATCTTTTAACTGCGTGCTTACTGGAGAGGGACAACAGTGATTTCCTGCGTATGGGGACACTGAACTACAAGACCTCCACTTTCAGATGGGTCAAGCCTTGTGGTCTGATTAAAATCCCAGAGGGTTACCAATATGGACTTAAGTAGGGATAATGGCAATGCTTTCAGCCAATGATGTACTTTAAAAAAACACCTGGCTGGCACAGTGAACTATCACAGAAACGGACAGAACACCGACCCTGCTGCACGACACACCGATCTCACTTCCACCTTATTCTCAGCAAAAGAGACTATAAACTACAGAAATGAGTCAGAAGGTCAACTCAGCATTTTCGAATCAGCTCTTCACTGGGGCTGTCGGCCATACAACGTAGCGCTGTTGATCCAGATGCAACATCCAACTGCAAAGCGAGCCAGTGACTAGTAAACTAACATCGACTAGTTAAGCTAACATCTGCTGGATCTCACTATGTAGTCCACAGCCTTCCTTGGAGGATCGGTATGGCTGCTTTTTTGGCAAGAGGTTTCACATGTTTTCAGCCACGAACAGAAAATCAGGAAATCAGAAGAAGGTCGTGAGCGTGAGTCAGAGTCAGTACTGGTGTGCCAGGAGTCTGGCTGGGGATGGCGAGCCTTCGCGTTTAGAGGCTGCTCATTTTAACGATGTGGGAAATTCTTAGGCATCCAAAGGAAATGAGATCTGTGACAAAACAGCAGTACTGGACACTAGGTTAATAGTGTTGTCTTGCACAGCTATGTGGGTGACTATGTTCCTATTGCCAAGTAACTGCTCTGGCAATGCTTGGTTTTGGACAGAAAAGCAGCCCTTTCTCCGAGCTCTTGGAGAGTACTCAATTCTTTTCTGCAGTGGGAAAACATTCATAAAATGGGGGCAGGGGGGAAGGAATGGACATTAAAGGGGAGGCTAAACCAGGAAGATCTGTAGGGCAGTGTGCCTTAAAGATTCGCACTCAGGTAAACAGAGAAGTCAAATGGTCTCACTGTAGTAATGAAGATGCTGCGGGATGCCAGATCCCCTGGGCCTGGGTCGTTCCTGGCTCCAAGAGTCACTCCCTGCCCATCAAAGGACTGACACTTCCCTTCCATGCCTTTGACACTGACTGATTTTGAAACTCAGCCTCACATAAGCAAAGGCATGACCTTGGGTTCACCATTACTTAGTGGTCATCAGAAGCGCAACTGCAAGGAAAGGGAAAGGTAAAAGTAAAACGCAAACACAAGAACTTCCTTACTGTGTTTGTTTTTCTTCTCTGGCAGAGGTGGTGGCTTCTCTGGGTCACTGTTAGAATCTGGAGCAGCAAAGTCGGCAATGAATTCAACGGGTGCTGAAGAGTTTCCTTGCTGGAAAGGCAAAACAGCAGCAAACGGCGTGAAGGGTACTGATGGGACAGACACTGCATTCTGCATGTCATCCTCCGAGATGTTATCGTATTGGGAAGGGTGCCTCTCGTAGGACACCCTGCAGCCTGAGTTATCTGAAGTCTGAGAGGCTGCGCTCCTCCTCTTCTTTTCTGGTAAAGCTGGAGGAGTCTCTGTCGGCTGTGCTGCTCCCGAGAGGCTGCAGAATTCCAGCGGAGGAGAGCTGCCCTGCGGGAGCTGGAAAGCATGTCCATGGAAAGGGGAGCCAGACTCACCCAAGGACTCTGGCAACGGGCTCAGGATACCTGGCACCTGCTGAGGGATCTGGTCGGCATTTGAGAGGTCCTGCTGCAGGAATTCGTAATCCGGATCATAGTGATCCGATTGATCTGGTTAAACAGAGGGGACGGGAGAATGATGCATTAGTTTCTTTCTTTTACTGTGTAGCCCTTTTGTCAGTTCTGCCCCTCCCATTCCATCAGTTAATTAATCAGTTCATTTAATCAGAGTGGTACTTCCTTGCTGCAGGTAGATCATTGCAGAGATTATTTATGTTTCACATTTATATTTTTCTTTCCTAGTACATGGAAACAACATCGCTTTAGTCTACCAGAACTGTCATTTCTGCAGACAAGGCTGAAATCAACAAAACATTCCACTTGAGAGCTGAACTGACTTTGAACACAATCATCCATAGCTAGGGAAACACATTCCCTCGGGCTTTTTCCTATCCGACAGAATATCATTCTGCACACAACCGCCTGCAGCAACGACACGGTGACAGCTGCAAGCACAATCCATTTACTGCTGCATCACAGCTACGACAGCTCCCAAACGAGAGCGAAGGGGGCTCCTCCAGCGGCCCCGGACAACCCCCCGCTTACCTAACGTTTCACAGCTTGTGTTGCGTGAGCACTGACCACTGTCGCGGTCCAGGGAAGAGAGCTGCTCGTCAGACTTGCTGAGTTTGCCGATGCTACTGCACGGCGAGAGGCGAGGAGATTCCCCCCCGTAGGAGTGGCTTCCCCCCGACAACCTTCTCTGGGCGTAGCAGTCAACATCAAAATCCTTAAGCAAAAAAACCAAACCACTGTCATTCTTGGCAGCTTGCTAGCAAGCACGAGGTCAAGGAGCAAACACCTCACATTAAGAAAACCAGGAGGGGAGAGGATCACTGCTGCTCACCCTCTCTGGTTAGAAAAGCTCGTCAGGAACACAGAAAACCTGTGATTTGGTAAAGGGCCCACGCCAGGGAGCTCTATGTGTTCTTGCTTCCAGGCAGGGCATGCTGTGACCCACAGTGGACTTCACAGACGCTGAGAAGATGACCATGTTCCTCACCGTTACACACACCTGATGACTGCTTGTCGGATCACTGATACTAGGTAACCAGAATGCAAGATTTCTGATCAAATCCCTGGGGCTCTAGCAAACATTTGGTTAGCTCAGGTGCATGCAAAGGGGAAATATGCTACAGTGAGACACAACTTTGTGCCTGTGACTGCATTTCTATTTTGGAAATTACCTCACGCTTATCAACCTGCAAGTGAACCCCTCAAGTACTCCCTCTCCTGCAAAACCACCTAAATGTGATTGTACTAGTGACTGAAGAACTGCCACGGCTTTTTCTGGGTCAGCCAACCGACAGCAGAGGCTCCCCAAGCCAGAGCTGAGGCTTTGGGGACGAGGACAAGATTTGATGTTGGTGCTATTTAATAGGATCCAGGTCCTCACTGCTGAGTTAGTAAGTTCCTGAATGTGTAAAGCAAACCCAGCCATTTACAATCTCATAAACACCAGGCTAGCACAAGCGATGGAATATGATTAACATGTGCAGTCCCAAGTTTTCCATTTTTCTGCCAGAAAATTTAACAATTTCCCCAAAGCACCAGCAGTGGTCAGAGCAGTTGCTCAAACTACCACTTGGATTAAAAGATGTTTTAATTGTGACTGGATGAATATGGGTTTCTAATCTCAATGTGCCACACGCTCCCTGGCCTGTAAGTAAACCCTGCTGAGACCCCAGCAAGCTCAGCCAGCCCCTCTGCGCCCCCAGCTATCCGACCACTCGCATCCTCACACTCTGCCACAGCTCAAGGCAACGAAGTTTGTAGCAACTTGTTAATTAAATCCAACAACACTGTAAAAAAAAAAAAAAATTATCTGTTCACATTCTTTATTACACTGATGTTCCTGCCACTAAAACTCGCGCTCCAGAGCTCTCCCGTACGGGGCTGTTTGGGACGAGCAGCCGCGTGCAGGGAACGGCACCTCTCTGAGCTTCTGCTAAAGCTCACAGCACGTTTCCCTTGGCTTCCACAACGGGGTTACACCGTTACCTGTCTGTTGATTCCAACTGGTAAACTGGACCCACTGGTGGCTCGGCTCATGGGGGCCACAACTGCCACTCTGGTTGGGGAAGGTGCTGACTGCCGTTTTTTAGGGGGCAACGCTGGTGGAGGGCTGCAAGACACAACAGGCATCAGGGCTTCCATTACTCCCTCAGCAAAAAGACTTTTAGAGCCTTCACAAGCTTGTTTTCCAGAAAGCCTTTGACTTGCCAGGCTCAAAGCTGACAGGTCCAAAGCTGGCCAGAAGCTATTCAGCAAAGCGTATCCACTAACAAATATTAATTTAAGAATACCCTCACAGGTAAGGTCCTGTTCAGCGATTTATTTTTTAAGGTTGGAAAAAAGTTGGTATTTCTCAACAAAAACAACTGCTGTTTTAAAAATTATTTTAAATGGAGCTAATTAGCACAGCAATTATTTCTTAATAAAAGCGGTAAAAATCCAGATTAAATGTTTTGGTTGACCCAAATATTGTTTCCATTCACAGAAGTCCCTACTCCTCAAACCCTCCAGGTTTGAAAAATATTCAAAGTTTCAAAAACTTACAGGAAAGGAAAATTCTTTTGGTGAACTCTCTTGGTTCGAGTAAGAGAGTAAGTAAAGAGTTCAAAGTAAAACTCTCTTGGTGAACTTCAGGGAAGAAGATGGCCTGTGCTGCTCTCACCGTGTGTACCGTGAGGGCCCATGTTTTGGCGTGAATCTTTTTCAGATACACACATTAGCAGTAACTAGTGAGATTTTAACCCCTGTACTGTACTTTTCGGTTTTGCTTCTAATGACACATAATTCTGGTAATCATTGAGCCTGCGAGGTTCCCAAGAACCCACATATTCTGTTCCTGGAATATACCAGGAAATTTTTATATAACCCGTGAGAATTCATAAAAAATGTGATTCTTTTTGCCAGCCACAGCTCTTGGTGCCACATTTTCAAATTAGCACATGACACGTATTTTTCACGCCATTCATTAGCGCCAGTACAAGAGAAGAAAAACATCATACGCCCAGACCAAAAACCTGCAAACTGGGGGTTTTCTCTTCCTTCTCAAAATAGCACATAGAAACTTTCATGTGGTTACTCGTAGAATGGGGTAAGAACAACCAAGTAAAAGATTTTTTTCACACAGTATTGGCTCCTTTCACTCTTAAGCTGATAAGCAACACAGAACAACCTGGATCTGCAGGACAGAACATCTCCCATTGGATACAACAGCACAGGACGCTGCTGTACAGTGTGGTATTCACATAGTTTTAAATAAGGTTCTCATGCGTTTATGGGATGCCTCTCACATATGGATCTCAGGGCACAGCTCTATCCTCACATAAAAAGAGGGAAAGGAAAAACAGATAGTAAAGAGTATTGCTCAAAACAGGACAGAGAGAACACAAAGTCATAAACAGAGTCCAGGAGCAGGGAAGAATTACTCTGGAGAACTGTAAATTCAGAGGCATCACTGACCCTCCTCATGACCTCTCTTGTGCACATTTTGCCAAGATTGTTCAAAAAACAAGAAGCTGGTAAGAGCCACCAGTATTTTTCAGTCAGCTGGTTGGCCAGTATTACCTGTTTTCTGCCACACGAATGCTAGGCAGAGGGGGTTTAGGTGGTGCAACTTCTTCATCCATGGAGTCGGTCAGTAGCTCGTTGGATTGAGTCATGTTAGTTGTTTTGTTGAGGATCTCCATTTCTCGGTCTGTAAGGGGAAGTTCTGATGGGCTGCAACAAGCAAAAGACAGATTGTAGACCATAAAACACAGCTGGAATGCAGCAGGCTGAGAGATTAATACATATTTTAAATCATATGCAATATGAGAGGCGCCTACAGCAGAAGGTGGAATTTGCAGCTGCAGGTGGAATTCCATGTATATGCAGAATACCATGTGCACGTGTCACGGCCAAGTGATGTTTCATTGCCAGATTTTGGTACCTTCCCTACCACAGCATATAATTCTCTGTAAGTGATCCCACTGCAGTGGATGAGGCTACATAAAAGACATTACGCTACCCTCTGTGAAGAATAACTGAATGCTTTAACTCAACTATCACCAGTCAGAAATTATCCCTTCTGTTTAGTCCTGCACGCAGAAAAACTCCTTGTCAGTGACCCACCTGTCAGATTTACATGCTGGTAAACTGGGTTTAACTGGGCTTGTCGGGGAGGGATGCTCCTGCTTTTCAATCGTGAGTCTGACCAGCTCCTGATGGATGGAGAGAAGAAAAAGAGAATAATCGTTATTTGCTGAAATCTGCGCTCAAACATCCTAGGGACAGAAAGGGATGGTACTGCAGGAAACTCTCGGTTACCCAGGTCATGGATTAACGAGGGCACAGACACAGCGAGAGCCGAGCTGGGCTTAAATCTCGTACAGAGCTGTGCCGACGATGCAGCGCTGCTTCTAAGGAGCAGCTGCAGCCAGCAGTAGTTTAGCCATATTTGAGTTAAGTTCATAAACCCTGGCCCTATGGGGATTCTGCACAAACCCACATCTGTGCCTTTTTGTTGTGCTTCCTCTTTCCTCTACTGTCACAAATGTGTTCCAGTCCCCACATCGCCCTAGAATAATGGCAAATTGACTTTACGTACATAAATATAAGTCTTACACAGAGTAGTTCACCTAGTCAGCAAAAAAGAAAAATAAATAATTGCTTTATATTTTATAAACTAGTATGTATTTGTTTCAAAAAGCAAGCTTTCTGTAAGATACCCAAGAACAAATTAAATAGTGAACACCTTTATGAAAAGGCCTGCTTTCCCTGAAGCCATCTTTTAACATATTAGCAATGGAAGTCTCAATCAGTCAAGGAACTACTGCAGTGTATCTGTTATAGGCAGATAAGGCTCTGGATAAAGAGATAAGGGCACGATAATCCTGCCCTACAAGTCTGCCAGCAGTCAAAACAACAATCATTCACGCCAGAAAGGAGAGAACATTTTATGGATGTTTGAGGCCGACAAATAGATCTACTGCTCACAGATACAAACACGCGCCCTCTCCCAGGCAGGCTGGAAAACTGGCATGGCTTCCCGACAGTATTGGCTTCCCAGCGTATTATGCAAAGGAAACTATAAGGGATCAATTTTAATTTCTTTTTTTTAAAGCAGCCCGAATACAGTCGTCATTCCAGTATCATCTTCACGTCCACATCTGCTGAGCTTGGGAACAACTGCCATTGCTCTCTCAATGCAATAACTGCAACTGGAATGTCGTTGTCATCATCCTTCCGAGGAAGAGAAATATTCTAGCTGAACTTCCATGGGTCAACACACACACACAACAAGAGGAATACGCTACGGCACTGGATGTGCAAACGACAGCAAACACAGCCCAAGTGTCCACCACAGCTGGTACTGGTTTCCATGTTCTATTTACATTCTTGGTGTGCTCAGAAATAATTTATACCATGTCAGCCAAAAACACAACAAAACACTCAGCTTCCTAGAAGTTGTCCTGGAAAATCCCACATGTGGAGAAGGAAGAGAGAGCACAAACAGCACGTGTACAGATGTCCATGTGGGCTAACGCTATGAAGATGCTGCTGGCTGGGACAGACGGACAAGAGCCCTGGCGAGGAGCAGCGTGTTCTGAGAAGTGTCCTGATGAGAAAAAGCACAGCACCAAGGTGACCACAGCTGACCAGCCTCGCCAGCTCCCACCTCCGAGGAGGGCCACATCCCCCAACGGGGAAACACTCTGTGAGAAGGAGCAACGGACCGACAGGGCTTCTGACAGTCTATCAGCTCCACCGCAGCAGTGTACATCTCACAGTACACAGAAAAGTAAGATGGTTAAGGCCCTTCAATCACAGAAGAACTATGGTGGTAACACAGACACTGAGCTGACCTCAGACTTCTCTGCTGAGTGTCCCCAGTTACTCAACAGAAACTATTTTTAAAAAAATGTACTTTCCTCTGTTTCATCCCCTCTTTCAGGATGAACAATCTTTAATTAAAAACTAGCTATTCCTTTTAGACTTTAGAAATTCCCATACAAAGTTTACAGAACATCACTAGGAAAAACAAACGTAGGACCTGGGAGCCTACAAACCCCAAACAAGGCTTTTCTGTAAATGAGACGATTTGGAAATCACACAGTGACACCATTTGACTCTTCTGGCTGCAGCTGGCACCACGCTGAGTCACTGTCAGGAGTGATGACACCATGGATTGCCACCTTCCTGCCTTCTGGACAAGCTTCCACCGCTGAAGAAGTTTCTGGAGACTCTCATGCAGTGGAACAGGCTCAGAGTCAGACGCCGCGGGGCTATCGGGTACTCGCCAGCAAGAACAGTTGACTCCACACAATGCTTAAGAGCACAATAAGGGAAATAAAATGTATGGGCATTCAAACCAAAAGCCAAAATAGAATGTGTTGGGTTGGAAGGGGCCTCTAAAGGCCATCTAGCCCAACCCCCCTGCAGTCAGCAGGGACATCTTTAACTAGATCAGGTTGCTCAGAGCCCCATCCAGCCTGGCCTGAGTGTCTCCAGGGGTGGGGCCTCCATCACCTCTCTGGGCAACCTGGGCCAGTGTCAGTATGTTCCAATGTCATATATATAATATATATATATATATATGTCGAAAATACTTCTTAAACATCCTCCTTGAACGGGCTATGGAAGGGAAAATGTAACGTCTCCTTTTCCCCACCTTTCTTCAGCATGTTTCACACCTAAAACCCAGCCAAGGCCAGTGCTGCAGACCGTGGTGGTGGCAGCTGTGCCACCGTGGCGCTGATGAGCCCCTGACACTTGGGGCTGAAGTGCTCGGTTCTCCTATTTTGCCAGTTGCAACGGACACATCCTTGTCCACCACATGGGAATGTAGGTTACAACAGGGGAGAAAAACAATCATATTTGGCTCAAAAGTATCTTTAGAACGATTCAAACCATTGTGGCTGTGAAAAAAAACCCAAAACACCTCCCACCAGAGACACCGAGACAACATATGATTGCCAATATGTGAAAGGATCACCTGGACTCCAACTTTTTCTCTTCTCTACTAATCCCAAAGTGAGAACTATCATTTGAAAATCAAGCCAAGATCTTCAGTGTACACAGAGAGGTAATCAGCATGCAACCGAGCCAGATGCACATTATGCTATTCCTTATCAGCAAGTAAAGAGATTCCTGCAGCAGTAATTAGAGATAATTAAAGCCTCTCTACAAACTTATGCTACTTCAGCAAGCTGGAAATTCCAAAACGAGATGGATTTTTAAGAAGTTACGTAACCAAAACAAGGATTTTTTTTTTTCTTTTTATATATGCTAGCAAGGCTAAAACCTGAGATCAAACCAGTAAGTAACACAAGTGAACAAGTGACTCCTCTATGCTCAATTTTGAAAACGAAGGGGGAAGTAAGCACTGAAATGTGGAAGTGGATCTGGTGTGATCTGCCAGAAAAACAAAAAAGACTCTCCACAGCAGAGAAGTCTCCAACTTCTCAGTTCTGCTTCCAGATCTTGGCCCTTCTAAAATAAACCTCGTTCCTCCCTGTGCAGATGAGTGCACGCCGCTCCCAAACGCTGACCTGCTGATGGGCAGGCACGTTCGCATCTACCCAGACGGCCACACATCTGCTCTAACCACGCTCCAAGCTGACCAGACGTAGGCCAGCTCCAACTAAAGGCCAAAATAACTTTTAGTCTAACAACAAAGCAGAGACGGATATAACCGTGCCGCCCAGCGGGGCTCAACAGCTCAGGCTTAGCGCTGCGTGGCCGTGCCTGCGTCGCTCCCAGCCCAGGCTGGCTCCCAACTGGGAGGCAGCAGGTACCAGGGGTTTGAATACTACTTAGCGTGAAAGGACAGTGCATGTTCAAGCCTCATGCAACGAGACTACACGACTCTATCCCGGATCTGTTGATAACACAGCTCTCCGTGGGATCGTGCAGATTCATTAAGTGATAACAGAGGGAACTGTCTCGCTATTTGCTGGGTATTAGAGCTCAGATACCACAGATTTCCACAGACTGCAAGTTGCTGCTGAATTCCAACAGTAACAGCAGCTGACACATTAACCTAAACTCCTTTTCTCTATCCTGCTGTGCAAATTTAAGACCGGCTTTACTTTTCAAATCTGGAGCTTAAAGTTAAAGGGCATAATGTGCAAAATAATCCTGGAAAATCTGTCTTCTTTAGGTGATAGGAGTGTTTTGTTTCAAAGATATTTGTTTAAAACGCTCGATAAGTAATAGCAGATTTTAGTATCTGTGTTTGAGCAACATTAAAGAGATATTCGGAGCATGCAAATACCACATCAAGACTCCTGAAAATGTGACAGCCAAACCTTGGGAGATCCACTTCACTTTCGCATTCAGCTTCTTAAGAAAAACTGAGCTGAGTTTGAGTACAGTGAAAGATGCCTCTTCCTGATACACCAGTCCAGGTGAAGCACCTGCTGCAGTTCTTAAAACAGCAACTTTCCCACTGTACTTGATCTAAACATTCACGTTTCGATTCAGCCCTGCTGTTGAAAGAGGCTTAACTTTCTCTACAGTTTGTGAAACAAGGTTCTCAGGAGATATGATGGTCTCTGCTGGTGCCCCGAGCCCAGCTCAAGCCAACTTTCACCTGCAGCGCCAGGACAGCCGAATGACCAGCCTCCGTGGCCATCAGCCCAGAGACAACCCCGGGAAACAGAAATAATGGGCACCAAAAGCTTACCGGGAGGTAGAAGGAAAGCCAACAGCTTTCCCCGGGTGGGGCGGGGAGGGAACGCTGTAAGCAGCTCCCACAAAGCTTACAAAGGTTTCTGTTAAACGTTCCCATTAGTTATGTAAAATTAATCTCCAGAAAACATAGCTTAGCTCATCACCTGTTCCACACCCTAATCCGACTGCTGAAAGCGGTGATGTATCACTGACGAATCCCTTGAAATTTATGTTAAAACATGGAGCTGGAGTCTTTGATTCTCTGTGGCCATCGATAGGAAGCACTTCCATTATATTTTACCTAGACCAAAAATATGCAAACTCTGTCTTGCAATCTGCATGGGAGACTGGGAATGACTTGCTAAAAATTTAATGCAATGCTCAATAAAGGTTTAGCGTTTCTTCCAATTCATCCAAATGCCAGGGAGAGCATTTCAGAAGTGCACACCAGTAGCCAACCCGTTGATGACAGTCTTTAACCAGCACACCAAGCAGGATCATTTTGCTTACAGAGCGGTTGATCTAAGAGGTAGTTTACTGAAGGCAAGAATTGGATCTTTATATTTTACCGGCTCTTAAAAACCTCTTTCAACTGTATCTCTTCTAAAATACATTATTATATACTTTATAGAATATAGAGTATTTGTCTCATGTACCTTGACTCCATCCAGAACAGCTTTTATTACACCCTTCACTGTTGTCACCATCTCCTTGTCTTCTGAATTCACACCTTCCAGCATCACTTGATCAGACCAGCGAATTAGATTGGCCAGACTCTGGTACACACGGCTATAGCAGGACGAGATGGCAGAACTGGACGGCAGCGGAGGAAACAGTTGAGGAAAAAAGAACAAAATGAAATTATGGAAATACTATCAAATGTTATGAGAGTGCTTGATTTAAAATTAACTTCACACTGTTAAAAATGTGATTGTTCTCCTCTTCTCTCTGACGTTCAGAATTTGCGTTTAGCAGGTGCCAAAGCCCAGGTTTCTCCTCCGCTGCAGCCGCTCTCCCGTTCTCCAGCACCAAATGGGATGACAGGACGGTACAATCAACAGCTCACTCCCAGCTAGCTGAGAATGAATCATCTGCGCTGCAGGTTAACACAGCCATGCTAAAAAGAACGTGCTTTCCCTTTTAGTTTACAGCTCCATCCTATGCCTTAACTTCAAAGGTAAATATTTAAGTCATATATTTAAGTCTAATTTATATTATTTCAGTATTATCTATGCTTTCCTTCATCCTTATTAACTTTCCCCAAAAATGTCTCAGATAATTGAGAGCTGACTGTACTCATTCCTTCACAAATCATTTCCTCACTGTTTATAATGCCTGAAATCATGTAATTAAAACCCGCTTCTGTAGAGAAATTGAACTGAATGAATTTCAGGTTTGGAAGAGGAAGGGTGTTGCTTTGTTTTGTTTTTAATGGGAAACAGAATTGAAGCTATTGTTCTGAAGGGGAAAAAAAATAATTTGGAAGGATGACAACTCTAAATAAAAGTTAACTGTAACAACAGTGCTCAGAGGCATTTCCTTGGCCATTCTGAAAACACTTACTTCATTACTAAACAAGGTGTGTTAAAGGCACCGCTGATGGCAACGATTCAACAGCTCTTTGTAAAGTTGAATCAATTTCAAACTGCACCGAAACCATAAACAGATAAGAGAAGGTGTAAACTTGCAATCATTACTGATACAAGTGTTCCAAATCTTCCCATTTCTCTCCGGTATCCCTTTCACACTGGTTTAACTCCAGTAATTTCATTCTCTGTGAGCAGAGAATCAAGCCCACAAGCTTCAATGAGGTTATTGAGGTGAATGAGGTTTGCAGGACTGGGGAAAGAACTACTGTCGACTGACAACCAGGGGGATAACAAACAGCAGCAAATACCTTTTTGTTTGGTTGTCCTTGTTGTTTTTTTTGTTTTGTTTTCTGTTTTTGTTTGTTTGTTTTGTTTTTTTTTTTCTTTTAAAGCATGCTGCTTGCCATTTGTTCTAGTTTCAAATGAAATTAGCTTGGTAAGAGCTATTTCCTAAATAGGGTCCTCCCCCTTCGCTTTCTAAGGCTTTGATTTCTTTGCCATTAATCTTCAGTCTGCTTCCTTCTAAGGAGGCGGTAATTGAAAGCCCATTTTGTGCTAGATTTAATTACTTTTTTCCTTGATGCAAATGCTTCCCCTAAAGCAAAAAGAAGTCCAACAATACTTGTAGGGCTTTCTTACACACTGACACAAGTCTTGCTCACTTTTCTTGAGGGGCATTTGTTCTCAAGATCACCCCTTTGTGCCCTGCCACTACTCAAATAAAGCGCAAAGGTAGGCGTGAAAGGACGTGGCTTTTTGAGAATGCCAGATCCCCTTTTTTTTGTGAGGCTAAACGAGGCAGAACATACATATGGGATCTGAGCTTTAATACATACCATTTCCAGAGAGACTTATCACTACGTAGAGTCACTGACTACTGACTATGAGAATTCTGCTTATATGGGTAAATACGGATATCTAAGAGAGAGGGTAAAAGAAATTTGAAGAATAGAACTGTCTGCTGAATACCATTTAGTTGATACTTATTTTCAAATATATTCTTGGAAGGAAAGATCACCCAGTGAACACCCAGTGGATACATAAATCAAAGCAAGTGACTATAAAGATAATATGTTCTATCCTAAAAATATTTGCTGACATTTTACATGTTCTTCTGGTGTACAGGGAAAGTTTGTTCTTTCTTTTATTAAGTGAAAGCAGGTGCTTGTCAGGAATTTAATGGCGGTGGGAAACCTGATAGCAACTTTTGTGTCTGTACGCAGAAGCCTGATGCATGTTCCCATTCTAACAGCTACTGCTCTTTGGAGTTCTGCAGATCTAACCCAACCTGGATCCCTCCTGTCCCCACCACTGCCTCCTTCATTCTGTAGTCAGGTACGACCCTGACCTGTGCTTTAGGGCCAAAGACAGCTAAGCATCTCTGTTTGCAGAATATTTGGCACCCTGCTGCTGTCCCGACCATCCTGTAAGCCTTTCTTGCACCAGAACTGAAATAAGCATTTTGAAACAAAAATTTTGGACATACTCAATAGGAAAACAAATAGGAACAGCAGAAAAACTGGGTGGATTTCAGGAATCAAACACTGCATTTCTCTGCCTAGATTTGTGCTTTTCTCTGTCTGTGTTAATTTTGCACTTTACAGATTATTCAACAATGTTTGCTTGTTTGGTGTAAATCAATTGCTCCAGCATCTATGGGATGAACAGCAGCTATGTCTTTATGGCTTGACAGCTCCACAAATTCTTATAATCCATGCTGAGCTTTGCTTTGCCAAATTTCTACTTCTTTTCTGGTTTCAAACCCACCATCTAAGTGGTTAAAATATAATACACATAATCTGTTAAAACATAAAATAAATAATCTGTTGAGAGCGCCCAGGAATGGACTCGGACTGGTTAATCTACTGAAGTACATCTGTTTACTCCTCTTCCATATCTGATCCAGTAACATCCAAAAAAGCAGTTAAGAGCGCAGGCTCAGACTTCTCCACTATCAGGGTGGATAAATTGACCGCAGAAAGGGATTAGTCTGAAGATAAACTCTTTTTCAGGTAAAAGCTATTGGATTTGTTAGCTTTTAGGATACCACCATGGACTGCAGACACAGTATAGCATCTAAGGAGACTCTTCCGCTAGCAAACGATCAATTTCCAAGTTTATGCTAAGAATCAGCCCTTCCTCCTCTCTGAAACCATTCTGATTTGCTTTATCTTTGCACAGCATGGGCTTCTTCACAGCAGGGAATCTGCTTTTAAATTATGTTTGAAAACTACCACATAATTAGTAAAAATAGCAGCCACTTCATTAGCCACTGCAGCATTTCCTGTCTCCTGCGCGATGCGATTCTTCAGACACCAGGAGAGAATCTGGGAGCCTGCTGGTCTGCCACCGCCCCATAACCCAAGAAGGGTTTCCTACCCTTCTTTACGAGAGGGAAACTCACCTTTGCTGGATGCGTGGATCGGTTTGCACCAAGGGCAGGATGGCTTCCAGCACTTTACTTGCTGAGCCTGGCAGCATCTCTAACACTTTCTTATCAACTGCCATTTTGTCCACAATAGTCTTAAAGTAGCGCAATGCACTGACGACCTCCTTCTCCTTTTCTTCTAGCCATGATACATTCTAAAGGGGAGGAAAAAAAAGGAGAGAGATGTTAAAGCCTCAGGATTTTTAAGGGCAAGGTTACTTTATCTTACCCGAAGTATGACAACACTGAGGTACATTCCACGAGGGCTGGAGAAAACCCCTTCTACCACAAACACTTTTAAATTGAATCACTACTCTTTCTAAAGAACAGTCACTGCAAAACTGCACCCACACTTTAGCTTTCTGAATTATGTGCATTCCAACCTGAAAGCTAATCTTGATCAGTTTTAGGCCAAGATTAACACTACTGATGACGTTACGGGCACTGCTTGAAACCCACGCGCCAAACGGGGAGGGTGAAAGAAAAGAATATATGAAGTGCAGATAGTAATGATAATGCAAGAAAGGAAGCAACAGCTACTGGGTTTAATAGAGTTGCCCCTCTGATGCAACCAAAATCCAGCCCCCCAGTCAGAAAAACTTCCAAACTCCAGAACAATCCAAACAGAATCCTCCATTTTTCTGCCCACCCCTGACAGTTTCAATGACACACATGATGTTGAACCTTATTATTCTGAGTAATTCTGCTGACGCCAATAAGCCTACTTGTACGAAAGTGGGCTACAGTCTTGTCTCTCCATTCACAAATAAAAACCTCCCTCCGATCAGCCCCCAACCGGAGTCATTCTGTGATGCTGCTGAACAAGGGAACTCACAGGCTTTCCGTGGGGACAGACTGAAAGCTAAATTTTGGCATCAGTGAACGAATGTTGCGGAAGGGAACAATTCATTGGAACAAAGCTGAGTTGTGGTCACCAACTTCTGTGCCACCACCGACAGCAGACGAGGAAATTCAGAAGTGATACATGATATCTTAATGGCATTCTGGACAGCGATATGTTTTAAAAGTTTAACAGAGCATGCCTAGAGGACTTTCAATGCCACAAGTAGTTCCTAAGTGAGATTTAAATTAACTACTGAAGACCGCTAGAAAAGGAGTGGAGAGCTTAGCAGAGTCAGGTTTCATCCATTATCTCCTCAGTAAATTCAGCTTCAAGAATTAATGACCTATGGGCATTGTGTGCTCCCCATACTCTTGTCCGCCGTTCTACTGCCGCTTTTCTGCAAAACCAGGTCAGCAGCCCAAACAGTTTTAGGAAGAACAATTTATAGGCAGCACTGGTTAGTAATTTGGGGGCAGTTGCACAAAGGAATTAGAGTCCCAAGTTCCATCTAGCTCCAACTTTAGAAGTCGAAGTCCCAACCCAAGATCTGCAAACCACCCTGTCATTTTCCATCTCATCTGGGAAGGGCCGAAACTCCGCTGCTGCTTCCACTTCTGACAATAACCCTTGCCAGGCACCTCAAGGTCTGATCTGCAGCTCCCAGAGCTCCAGCCATCCCCAGCTCCCTCGCTGAGGAGCATCCTGGCAACTCGCTGATGTCAAAAATGACATTTCCCATTTTTCAGGCCCTCACCACCGCACGGTTTATTCCAGGATATGGAGCTCAGTCCCTCCCATGAATGTTTTGCACTAATATGAAACGACCACACGTTTCAGGGATGAGAGAGCCCGTACATTCCCCAAGGAAGCATGACTACGGCCCAGCGGCCAGAGCTCACAAACAGAAGTGAAAAAATGCGGATTGCAGTTCCTGCTCTGATGGCTGTTTATGTGTTTCATTCAACAAGTGTTTCCTGTAGAAAGGCTTGTGACTTAACGGCTTAAACACTCTTCTGGCCCACAGGAGGGATGGGCTTGACTCAGAGTTTGGGCTGAGAATGACAAGTGGAAGCACAAATCCTTCCTCTGAGCACATCAAGGCTTGCAACTCCAGCTACCGGACACTACTTGGGACACAGCCCTCTTTTTGCAACTTCCCTGCTAGCTCCTTGGGTGACGTTCCCTAAGGGCACTTTTTACGAGGCCCAAAGGTATCACACGTTTGCGTGTGTACACGCGCACGTGAACACACCCAAAGAAAGCCTAGGCATCCTGCACAGGATTGCACGTTCTGCTACAGAGCTCGGACGGATAAATGTCAGTTGCTGCTACGAGGCGGACGTTTCTCGCGTTCAGTGCTTTACTCACTAAGGCCCGAGAACAGCAGCAGTAAATCTAGGGAAAGGAGTAATCACCTGGTGGGATGGATGGATATTAATATATTCCAGCGTGCGCAGCTCACAAGAGCAATGATATTAAGTTTTTCCACCAGACATTTTAGTGTGTCCCTAAAGCCAAAGTACACATGCAGTGGGTTGGCAGAGAGGACCTGAACTAATCTCTCACTTCACGTCTCAGCTGGGGTGAACTCGCCCCAGCAGCGACCTTCCCCCGCGAGAGAGCAGGTCGTGGGAGCTGCTACTGCGGCAGGATCGCCCCGTTCACCCGCTGCCCTTTTGGGCATTAAATGAGATAAACTTAACATTCAGGGAAACAGCAGCTCCTCGCCGCTCCCCTGCCTGCCTGCCACATACAGGTATTTTCGCATGACTTTCGAAGTTTTCCCTTAATCGTTACAAATGCATCGTGTATGAGCTACAGCTGACCCAGAAAGGGTTACGGCAAGCTGTACAGAACACACCCGATGACAAAAGCTGCAACAGTCCCTTTTCCCCCTGCATTTTGGCAGTGAAAAACCTATGATAACTTTGCATGTGGTGTTGAAGGACGCTACTGTTCCTACACTATGCCCTAGGGTAAGAATCAAATACAGGGTCCAGGGGACAAAAGGAGGCTCTGAAAAAAACTCCCCTTAGGTTGCCCACGTCTAGGTGTCCAGGGGAAGAAGAGGAGATGACATCTGCATGGGTTAAGCGTAACCTTCAGGTTACACGTAGTGATTTTACATTAATTTTTAGTATTGCTATTTCTGCTCTACAGTGATTAGCTACTTCAAGAGTATAAAAATAGCATCTTAAGTACTTAAGAGGGAGGAAAGGATGATATTTGGTTTATCAAGTGTGTCTTCTGACAGAAAATCTCCTGTTTGTCAACTGATGTCTGTATTACAGTCAAAGAACCTGCTGACAATCCAGGCGTATCCTCCTCTCCGCTCCCTCCCCACGAAGCTAACAAGCTGACTACATCCAAATAATTGACTATTTGGACAGTAGCTATTAAAATAGATATGGAATGAGCCAGAAATCAACAATATTTCATAGTATAAAAATATCCACGGCTTAAATAATCGTGTACAATAATAAAAATTGTTGCAAGTGTTTTGTTTCCCAATAAAAAAAAATACCAATCCGCACATGAAAAAAAAAGGTTTTATATGTTGAGCATGCCTTATCAGTAAATCCTCTAGTATTGTTTTTTTAGAGAAAAGAAAGAAAAGCAAAAACTTCACCTATTATTAACATGCTAATATATATTTGCTATAGAATAGCATTTTGAAAAGGGCTCTTCATTTTCTAATTTATTTAATATGTGGTTACACATCAATTTAAAGAAATACCTCCAAATTATCTCAGTTTCCCATCCTGAAACATCACTGGAATTAAAAGCCTTCAATGAGTACTCCCAGATATTTTTTTATTTTTATGTTTTAGTAGCAGTCAGAAATACAAGGTGCTTGGCTTCCTGGAAAGCATATCCATAGCCTCCCAGGGAAAAAAAGACCCTACAGCCTGGGAAAGAAAAGCCCCATCATCTCCCACCTGACGGTGCAGAACAGGGCTAGGAAGCCCTGCAGCGACTTCTCTGGGTGTTAAGCACATCACGCACTGCCGGATAACTGTATCTTGCTGACTGCTCTCAGTAACACTCCAACAATCCTCAGCAGAGATAATCCAAAAAAGTTTGCATGTCTGGCGCTGCACACTGGGTGAGACTTTCAACAACTGGGAAAGACTTTGAATTATCATAAATAACCTTGGCTGTTCTTAACTTTTGGCTTAGATTTATACTTGAAAACTGACTGCAGCAGTATTGTTACAGAGATAGTCTCCATAATCGGGTCACAACAGCAGAGGAGATAACACTTATAGGTTTGTGCCGGGAGAAACAGTGACCTCAGCTCACAGAGGACTTGGAGCACGTTGGGTCCGAGGAACAGCGTGCTGGAATCAGCAGCTGCCTGAGCGCATCTGTTTGCCTCTCCCTGCTGACGCCGTCAGAGATTGAACACGTCTTTGGACCCACTTCAAGGAATTGCTCGCCTGGGTTTTGGGGTTTTTTTTTAATGATCACACCCCCAAACCAGGCAGTTGTTTGGAAGCTGGAAGCATAACCATAGGGTGTGCATGTTGGGAGCATGTGTCAGGCCATAAACTACATTCCATAATGAGATATTTAAATGCCTATGGAAGGAGGTCTCATCAGGGTCTCCAAAGGGAAGTACATGCCTTGGATGCTCTTATTTTATACTACACAGTGCAGCTTGTAATTAACTATAAAGTAACCCTGAGAACCCCTGAAAAACGTGTAGAATTCTGCAGTCACGCACTGAAAGGAGGGCTGCACATTTTGATAAACCCAGTACCAGCAAACAAGCCACCAGCAAGACTAACAGAACACGTCCTTCGTCTGCTTACTTTGTTCGCTGACTTCTCTGGTGTTTTCACTGTCAGGTCAGCTTGCTTTCCTTTCTTTGAAGGGGTTCTCTTTATTTTTGGTGAATGAAACTTGCCCTTCAACTTCATAGTGAACGAGGAGAGATGGGAACGCTCAGAATCTAGAAAGACACAGAAATGCGTTACTGGATTAGGGTAAATTTGTTGAAACCGGGGAAGTTGTGTTACAGCATTATCTGGAAGACCAGCCTATGAAAAACATTGCAACCATGTAAATTTTCTCTATTATGTTTCCAACCGCAGTATCACCAGCATGTCCTGCTTCCCCTCGGAGGCAGTGACGCTGCAGCGCAAAGGCAGGAACAGCGGGATCGCTACTGCTCTCTGCCTTGGAGAGAAAAGGAAAATCAGCTCTCTCAAAAGCACTTATCTCCAGCAGATCCCAAAGTACTTTACAAAGGAGGTAATCATCATCCCTCTTTTGCGGATGAGCAGCTAAGTCCGGGGGATGAAGTGAGTTGTTCACAGACCTCTGGCAGAGCGAGCTCCCGTGCCCTGGCTGGGGTCTGCAGCCACCGCGGGCGCGTGGGCAGGGGACTGGCCCGTGCCCAGGGCTGGTGGCTGCTTCGGGAAGGGAAAACACAGCCCCATGCAATGCCCTGCCCAGGCTGCTGGTCTCCGACCCACGTGGTGGTGTCACCTTTGAATGTGGCTCCCTCTGAACAAAAAATGCCAGCCCTTGTCATTCGCACCGGGTTTCACTTCAAGTGTACCAGACAAACCAGAGCACAGAGGAACCACTTCAATACCGGAGCATCCTTGAAGAAGCTTAATTACAGAACTGTTCAACCCTTTAAAAAAATCCTCTATTTTCATAGTTTTTTGAATATCAGAAAGCAGAAGTCTCACGGGTTTGCAATAATGCCGCATGCAGACTTACTGTTGAAATGTATTTTTATCTGTTTAGCCATGAAGCTAAATAAAACTAAGCTGCCTTGTAGAGAGCAATTTAGAACGTATTTTGAGCAAAGAGCACTTTAATAAATGAAGGTTTGAATTGCTCTCTGGTGACCCAGATAATTCAGCAGAAGATACCAAAGTTGCCTTTAACTACATTAACAAGAGAAGTAAGCAGTTTTGCTGTGCGTTTCATTTTTCTTTTAGGTTATTTGGGAATTGACTGCACCGGCCGTAATGAGTCAAACGGCCCCAGCCCCACGCATGCAGCACTGCACCACCTCGTTAGCATGCGGACGGCAAACAGAAAAGGCTGCTGAGTCAAATCTAGCACCCAGAAGCTAAATACCACACTGCAGCGCAAACCCCGCTCCTCGCGCTCAGAAATTACCTAACCACAGCTCGAGGGAAGGAACCTGTGCTGGCCTCCCCAGAAGGGCTGTCTCCCTTTAAACTCGGTTTCCTGGTAGCGCGTTAAGACCCTGCTATTAACACCTTTGCCAGAGCCAAAACTCCGGTTAGTTATGTCCTCTACATCAAAATTTTGCACGCATCCTATTAATGGAAGCCGCATCAGCACCGATTCTAATCCAGTCTGGCTGCAGACCTGTTCTCCATTTACAGGAGTAAATGTTTTTCAAAGTTTTCTTTCTATCCTAAAAGTGCTGTTTAATGCACTGAGAAGGGAGGCACTAAAAACCTTGGTCGCTGCAGATAAATCCAGACATATCAGTTGGCCTCTGAAGAATCACTTAGAGCAGCTGGCACCCTAACTTAGCAACAATTTACGTCATTGCCTTACATCCACAAGGGGATCTCCAAACCTTTAAAACCTCTCTGGATCCGCAGGGTGCCGAAGGTCACTGCTGAGAACAGTTCCTGGCTGCTGTGATAATGCTCTTGCGCTCCTCCCCAAAAAATGATTCGTACTGATTTCGTACACCATATGAGAATTTCTATACATGCACGCGTAGGCACGCTTGCCAAGAGAAGTCATGGCTCTGAATTTATTTTTCAAGAACTGGCAAACAATCACAATAATTAATCTACAGGGAAATCATGGTAGCAGCAACAAATTGCATCTGGCTCCTCCATGGGCTGCATCAAGATCCAAACTGCTAGCCTGAGTAAGAAAATGTTCAATACTTAAAAATAACCTTGGTTGCTTACGGTGATAATTTTGCCTTGTAGGGACAAGACATTTGAAAGGGAGAAAGATTTCAGAAGACTACAATTGCCTTTTCTCATTCCCACCAGACATCTCTGCCCACCTCTACGGGGCGCACGCGTGAACAGCTGAACCCACGTGTGTGCGTGGTCTGGGACCTCCAAAAGGAGATGTTTTGTCAGGGGAGAAAGTTCCTCTTCTGCTGACACCAAATTCCCTTCGCTGCCACCCCCAGCCTAACCATTTCCCCGCGCTCTCTTCACCCTTCTGTCACATCAAACATTGAATCATTCGCATGCCAGGCTCCGAGGGGACACACACCTACAGAGCAAGGACACGAGCAAGTGGCTGGAGCAGAACGGGAACTTCTTAAAATAGTACTAACGAAGTAAACTAGCCGACACTGGCAAAAATAATAAACGTTATTGTTAGCCCTGCTGAGTCCTACTTTGAATATCACAAATTAATGCAGCTTTTTACTACCGTGTCTTTCCATCTACAAGCAGCATTTTCCAGATCTCATCTGCTCATGAGTTTCTGATGCATTTGCAGTTAAACAAATGAGTCAGAAGCCAATATTCTCTCACACTCAATTACACTTAGCACTTAAAATAGCGCTTTTCTTGTTCCAAGCACGTTACAAACATCTCTTTCTCATCCTTAAACAGTTAGGCCTTAACCTCACTCCGCAGACGGGAAGCAGGCACAAAGGTGAAGCAACTTGACTCAAAAGAGCAGCGGGCGAGTCGGTGACTCCAGTACAGCATCCCCATCAGACGGGAGGCCCTCAGCTCGCTCCCCGAATTCACGAATCAAGCCGTGGAGCTACTGTGACTATATTCAGTGAATGCCACCAGACAATTATTCGGCACAATGGGCTTTAGGGTTTTCAAGCAGGTACATCATTCAAGCGTTACAAACAGAATTTACATTTTAATGAGTCTGGATGAAGTGGTATAAAAGGGAAGTTGCACTTAAACAGGAGGTATTCTAGCTCAAAGGTGTAAGTCACCTAAGCTTTTACAGATGAAGGTGAAACTCTCCTGGAAAAGGCACAGCTGAGCAAGACTTCCTAGACTGGTTACCGTAGCACTGGTCCGCTTTGAGAAAGTCCCTTTCTTTACACTACATCCTAATTTAAATATCTAACATGTCTCATGTCTGTCCAGTTTAAAAGTTCAAACAGCACAACATGCCTTTCGAGATCAAATGATTTGGTAACGTACAGAGAGAAGCAGAAAGCAGAGCCATGGCAGTGCTCAAACCACTTCTCCTGTCCCTCTGCTCCTGCCCGGTCTCCAGTAACCAAACCCCTGAATGCAGCATTGAGGTTGTTCCTCAGCTCGGTAGTCTGCCGCTGGAAATTGTTCGATCGTATTACCCTCGCCTCTTCGTGATGAATAACTGGCAGTGTTTAACTGGAGCCTCAGCACCGGCCTTCTGAACTTCTTTCTGGTGCACAGGAGGAGGGTACCCTGTACTTCTATGCAGTGTCCAAATATTTATAAGATAAATGGGAAAAAACAGGGTAATAAACTCAATGGAGTGATTTCAACTAGAAGGGGGGAAATAAAAAAAATTCTGTTGTATCAAAGTGTTTCTGTCTCAAAGGAACAGCTGACTTTCTGCCCCCTCGTATTTCACCTCTCTGGATGCTCTGCTGCTGCACACAACTGGAAAAAGAGATCCCTTTGAAATTACTTTACTATGGATTTGAGTTTCTTGATTTCTGACTGGAAGCTTTAATATGTCACTCGTTTCATTGCTAATTCCATCCCCCTACTAATGAGGCTCCCACTCCGTTGTGCTTGAACACGCTCCAGCTGTTGAGTCACGGCCCTGCTCACTGCTCGGGCTCGTCTCCCCCGGCCGGCACGCGTCTGGGCTCCGACCACACACACAACACCACAAAGCTCACGTTACGCGCCTGCTCCAAGCAGCCGGAGGGTTTTTTGGGACCCCCCGAGGCAGGCAGGCCACGGCCGGACGGAAGCCGCCTCATCCCCAGCAAAGCGGTGGTGCCATCCAGCTTGCTGACAGAAAGCTAAATCTGGCGAGGAAAGAACTGCAGATTTTAAACGACAGTGGATTAAGAGGCACAAGGGAAGGCAGATAAATCAGCTTATGCGCTTGTGGGTGAAGAAACTAGGCTGCTTAGGAGAAAGCTGGCAAGTCAAAACCCAATGTCCACCACTGCCATACTCAAGAGGTCACCTTCCACTTGGGTTCTAAGGAACGCCAGAAACTAAGTCCAAACATACACATGCTGGTGAATTCCACCAACCTGACCCAGCAGCGTATTACTTACTTTGAAGTCAAAATGAAAGTTCAGCCTTTTAAAGAGCTCAGTCAGGGCAGAATTCCCAGCCACAGGGTCCCCCTCACCAGCCGCATCCCTTGCCGGCTGCGCGCGACCAGCACATGGGAGGCTTCAGAGGTGGGCAATAACCCGCGGCCGCCTCCGGACCTCCTGGACACGCTTTTGTCACTACGGCACAGCTCAGCGGCAGGCAGGCTCCAGCCGCAGGGATTTGCAATTTAACTGTTTAACTTGTCCATTGCTTGCATCATGCCAGACAAATTGAAAATAGACTTTTTTTTTTTAATAAAAAACCTCCAGCCTTAGAAGATTGTACCTTTTCTTTCTTCACCTGAAAACCTAAAACTTAAACCCTCCATCTTCTTTCACTCTATGTGTTCACACACCGAAACCCTGCAGCTTTAGAGGAGACAAAGCCTTAAAAAAGTTATAGTCCATTTTCCAGCTTGAACTGACTCTTGCAGCTTGTTAGAAAGAACGAAGTTGAGTCTAAAAATCTTATCCCACAAATGGTTCCCTTTTTAAAGGCCATTTGGGTCTCTGCTGGATGCACATATTTAAAAGCTATCAGATTAAAAATAACAGCGGACATCTCTCCCCATGTCATAACGAAGCTCTTGTGCACATTTTTAATCAACCGCTCCTGCCATTTATGCCACGAGTCCTTTGAAGGCAGAGGTGACTTACGTAATGACTTACACAACGATGCCCATTAAAATGGCATTCGTTCCCTTGGGCTCAGCTCCATCATTTGTGGAAGACAAAAGGCAAGTTGCAAGGCTTCAGCTAAACCCTAGCTGACAGGGACTTTAGGATTTCTGAAGCAAAAGGAAAAAAATAACGAGCAATAGTTCAAAATGAGCTTTCCGCTGCGGCTGTCCGTTTGGTGCTGCGACGGATGTGCTACCCAGCGAGAGGCTGCGGGGCTGGGGCTGCGGCTACGGCTCCTCTAGAGCGATTCTGCTGTCAGAAACACAGGAGAACAGGCGATTCGGGATGGACAGATGGGCACGGGAGAGCGTCCCACGATAACCATGAAGCATGCTGCAAAGCACAGATCTTTCAAGATTTTATATGCATACTACTAGAACTCCCAACCATCTTCCTCCCACCCTCTCCCTTCGCCTTAAGGCAAGGGCTGTTATCTACTACATACTTTGAAGTACACAGATCTGCGTGGCCTTTGCCCTGGCTAAAGCTTTTGGGCTCTCCTGTAATGCAAACATTAAAATAATAGCGATTGACAGAAAATCAAAGCCTTTCAGCTTTGCAAAAACGCTGCTCTAACCTGAAACTCAATCAGCCTCTCCCAACAGCCGAGTTCTTCCGCGGAAGAGCTGGCAGAGCCGATGCAGGAGGAACAATGTGAAGCTCACCAGTGGGCTGTGGGCAACGGAAAGCTACCATAGGGACACTTTTAAAAATAATTTTAAATGATTTTGTGGTGGAGGGCATCTCTGTCTTTATTGCCACAAAACATTCAAGCCCACCAGTGTGTAGCTGTGAGGATGGAGAGGAAGCACTGGGCTCTCAAGGAGGGTTGAAGAAACAGCTGAGGAGAACCCCAGACACGTTCTTGGCTCTTTCACACCCAAAATGTAACTCAGCTCTCACATTATGCAGCAAACGGCCTCCTGCGACATTTCACGCCCTCTTTCTCCAGAAGTTCTGGGGATGTTTGGAACTCTAAAAATGCTGATATGCAGCACTTGTGCGATGCTGTATGCTCTCAAAAGGATGAACTGGGATCCTGCATACGGAAAAGACAGAACGTGAAAGAACAGAATTAAAATATCCCTTTTAAATGTTCTGAGCATCTTCTGTTGCATCACAGATGCTACAGAAGCCGCAAACCTAACACTTCCATCTCCATGAGTTTACTTTTTCAACTTTGTCATTATCCCCAGAGGCTGAAGCAAAGAGAATTTAAACACAACCAAAAAAAAAAAAAAAAAAAAAAAGAAGAAGACCCAGTAGGGGATCCAGAAAGGAAAAAAAAAAAAAAAAAGGGAGGGCCCGGTGTCAATCAGGAAGTTTGCCCACCCTAACCTTTGTACCTTAGGTGGAGCTGTTTGTGAGTTGCTCCAAGTCTCTCTCCAGGGAATCCGTTTGCTAGGAGAGCTGCCAGGTTTTAGAGGAAAACGGTGGAGGAAGGGCAGCTTGAGAATCAAACAATCATTCTTGAGTGCTAAAGAAACTTTTCCTTTAACATCACGTCACCTTCGAAGCAGCCAGCATTTGGGAGCGGAAAGACCGACTGCCCTTTTTCTTTTTTGGCAACATGACAGTGAATGAGCATAAACCAGCGAGCATTAATGATGTGCAATGACAGCACACAAACTTCTATGGAAAAGGGAGGCTCAGTTCCCTCTCAGCTGGCCAGGCACTGCTCACTGACTCACAGGCTTCATTATTTTTTATGCCGCCCTCCGGGGCCTCCAGAGGAAGCAAAACATTTTTATTTGTCAGAGAGCACATTTTTATTTTGATTTTTTTTTTTCTTTCTAAGCAACCATGAATGAGGCATCTCCAGCTGCAGCAACCTCATGTGGAAAGAGCTCGCAGTGTTTGCAAGGGAACGGGGAGGCACAGAGGGCAACTTATCAATTCAGCCACGTCTCCTGACTGCAGCAAAAAGGATTGGGTCAGTCAACAACATTAATTTTACGGTGCATTAGTACCACAGCTCTTCTTCCTTCCAGCTTCATATTCAGAAGCAAATCTTCAGGTTGCGAGGAAGAGCAGATGCACCCGACCAAGCAACAAGTTCAGAGCAGCTGACCAGGTTCCCTCCTAGTCCCCTTTTAGCCTGAAGTATTTCAGAAGAGAGAAATCCCTTGCATGCAGACATACAAACCAGGAATCCTTTAGCTACTGCAAACTCTGCAGCAATGCCACCCAACCGATTTACAGGGAGAAAAGAGGGGGAAAAAAAAAAGGAAAAGGTGCAATTAATTGAACAAGGAGGGATTTGAGGGAGTAGGACTTTGCTACCCAAGTTCAGTTTCCTCCAGCAGACCAAAGATGGCTTTGAGAATTCTTTTTGAAAAAGATACTGTAATTTATTGATAAGGAGCAGACAGGGCTTTTGCTCTGGTTTATCTGAAAGAAAGGCGCTCCAGCAGAGTGGTCCCATATCAACCCACAAGCAAAAATGTTGCCGTTTACCCGATCACTAGCAAACCTTTGTGCAGCATCTGGTGAGTCTCTGGTAATTTCCCATTTAAGTACTGATTTTGCACAGCCCTGCAAGCCCGAGAGAACTAATGGGATTACAGCACTGGTAACCTGACTCGTAACTCCCCCTGTGCCAGCAACACTAAAACAACACGAGAGTCAAGTAGCCTCCAACATCAACAAGCCTGCTGTGGTCCATGCTCACCCTGCTCTACACAAAAACCACCAAGGCTGTTAACTAAACATTTAAAATTAAATGGAAGAAATAATCCAGCTACAAGGCATAGCCTCCACGTTACTTCAGCAGGCAGCTCTGAACACAGAAATTGCAACGGTTGCGAGGGAATCTCTTGAATTTCTCTGTTCACCAAACATGACTTAATATGGGGTCCGTGGGCATCCCCGCTCGTCTAACGGCTTTATGAGGATATAGTCATGACAGTGATTCAGACATCTAAAAATAAAGCCCTGAAGGCACAAGAATGCGTGCGCACCACCTGAGTCACTCCGGGCTGTAGGGAGCATGTGAGCCAAAGCTAATTCCTTTCATTGACACGGCTGCCATGGCCGAGCAAAAAGCCTTGTCACTGAGCTCTGCTTAAACTCTTTCTCCCCTCCTCTCATTTTACTCGAGCACATTCAGACTCTTTCCACACTGAAAAACCTTTGCTAGACTTGGGTTTCAGCCGTACGGCTGTCAGCTTTGAAACTCAGACCTGAAAGATTATAACCCGATGTTGCTGAAGCTGTTTATCCATCTCCAAGGTGACAGAATGTCGTCACTGGCACTCTGCACGACGGCAAGCAGAAACGCATTATTTTAGATGCTTTAGGGAAAAGCCTAATTGCTCACAACCTGCCCACAGGTTCAACAGCTGAAAAACAAGGTTGTAAACGAGAGTTTTGACTTTGCATCTGCCCCACAGCACTAGTTTTGAATGGGAAAAACTCAGCTCTCTTTCATCCTTGGAGCGTAACCTCAGCTTTCATTCATTAGGTGATGGAAAAAAAGAGAAGCTGGCTCAGATCTGCCTGACACAATTTTCAGTTGCTTCGGACATTACTAATTATAGTCATCTTTATTTTTGACCTCTGATTACAGACTCTTTGCACATTCGGTCTGAATTGCAAAGCTAACCCCTCTTTTCTAGTAGGCTTGGGAGGAACCTTATACCCTGACCAAAAGCCACCGCCCACGCGCATCTGAGCTGAGCACAAGAAATAAGATCAAAACATGGAAAGCATTTGCTTAAACATGCTCAGTTTTATTTCCTTCTTTAGCAAGTACCATAGATTAAGGGCAACAGTCCAGGTGAGAGTGTGATGTAAGCTCTTTTCCATGCACGTTAAGAGATGAGCTAACTTCTCTGCAAGGAAGCCTCATTTCTCACTGTTCTGACTAGCACCGTATCCTCGGGGCTCAGATGCTGAAAAGCAGATATTCGGTTTGGTAGGATTAAACGTGTCTGCACAACTCCAGTGCACCATGCTGGGGGCTCACATCTCTGCCAGAGAAAGAAAAATGAGTTTCAGGAACCAGGCCAGCGCTATCTCCTAGAGAGGCACTGCAATACCAGCGTAAACTTCCCTAATATTGCTTACTCAATAAAACAAGGCATCACAGGAGGGCGATGCAAATCACTGAACTTTGAAGTATTACTATGCTGTTGCCCCAAAGGGCCAGCTCTCTATCTCCACGTACAGACAAGCATGTGTGCAGTGATACAGCGGCACCGGAGGTGTGAAATTTCTGAGGTAATCGGGTCAGAAGTTGCTTTTACATATTGTTGTGCTGCTTCCATAAAGGGTTAGGAAGCTGCAGGCCATATCCTCAGTTCCATACCCTAGTCTATACCTGATAGGATCTGCAACCAAACCACCAGTTTTATTGTCTGCCTACAGGCAGTAGGAAATTTTAGTCTTCTATAAGCACAATTTGAAACATCAGCGCCTCCAGCAAGGGGAAACCGAGATGTTAATTGAACTGAACAGCCCAGGAGGGAGAGGAAATACTAGCCCTCGTCTTTGTTAGCTGTAGGGTTAGCACATCCCTATACCATCACAGCAGGAAACATGAGGTGGCTTACAGAGTCTAAGTGAGACCTCTATCTTGTACTCTACTGCACATAAACATTAGAACCTTTAGTTTTTACTTCAGCAGTAAACAATTACCTGTGACAACTCTCTATTTTATCCTGTCTCCTCATGCCTGAATTAAAACCGCCTGGTTATATCGCTCCTACAGACAACAGGTTTCAAGGAGAAGGCATACTGCTAACAAACACCCATCTTCTCAGCAAATCCCAACTTTCAAACAAACAAACAAACAAATCTGTAAAAAGTTACAGAACAATAAACTTCTACAGAAGAAAACTAGCAGATCTGTACAAGCGTCACCAGAAACACGACGGGAAGCTGAAAGAATCCACGCTAACACAACTAGGCGGCTTCAGTAGCATAGAAACAGTCACCAAAATTTTACTTGTTAATTTAATGCTGAAGACAAAGCAGCTATTCCCCAGCTATTTTGGAATATTATGTAGCCTAATAAAGTGACAAGTTTGGAAACCCACTTAACAAGGGGATAGCCGAGCCTGATTTCTTTGGAGCTTAATTCTTTGCTGGCATGCAACGTTATTTCTTTTATCACCCTGGCTATCTGTGTTTAAACAGTTACTGTTATCTTTCATGGAAATTACCAAAAGTGGGCCCTACTAAGAATCAGTTTCTATTTTTTAATGAGCTGCGAGTTTGCTGATACAGGCAGCTGGCCTACATTTCAAGAAGAAGCACCTTCAACTGTGTGATAGCTAAAGGCAGCTAAGCTGAGACTGTATTTTACCAAAAACAAAGTTGAACCTTATCTCAGCATCTCTTTACAATCCTGCTGAAACAATTCTTTTATCACCAAATAAATCTGGGTGAATTAACAGCTACTTGAGTGAGGTTTTACTAACAGCCCGTTCCCTTATCGCATCGCATCCCATGCAGAGCATGGCATCAGGTTTCAAAAGTTAGATCTTGCCCAGGAGCAATACTTGCCAGGGGGGCACAGGGTGCCACATGAATGCATTCAAAGACCACGATTCACTCCACGCCAAAAAGCATGTTTTAAAACCCCATGCCCAGATTCTGTGGCAGAAAGAATTTAGGATTGTATAAATAAGAAATAATTCTGTACTGTATTTGTATTTAATTTTGTTTTGACAAAGCAGCAAAACCACAACTGCCAAAGCTATTTCAGTCTCTGCAACACAAATACACGATTGTGTGGCGATCCTGCCAGCCAGCCCTGAAAGGTGAATCAATACTAATTTCAGCTTGTGGTACATTGAGCAATACTTTGGGAGCTTAGGAGGGCCATTTGGAAAACAGCAACTAGTCTGTAACGAGAAAGTTCAGCTCCGTGAGGCCCCAGGACCTGCGGCGCTGGGTCCGGCAGCCCCAGGGGGCTGCGGGTCGGAGCCCGCTCCGCTCCATCGTGTCCCGTGAGTGTTGCCTCTTCCATCAGGCCAAGACTGGTGCTCTGTCAAAGCTGCAGCGTGATTAACTTTATGCTCTTTCACTGTGAAAAACATTCAATAACCTACTGATTTCTGCAGCGGATTTAGTATGTCATAGCAGTTGGGTTCAGAAAGACATCAAGTTTATAAAAATACCTTTGGTGCCATTATTAGATGGGTAAATACCTCCCAGACCTTCTGTGCTTAATATTAGCAACTGGTAACGCACAACGCCCCTGCACAAGCTCCATCCCTGTCGGATTTTGAGTCTTCAACTGGGCCCAGCCAATGAGTCAAAAAATTACACTGCAGTAAAGCAACAAGAAACGCTGTAAACAACTTTCAACTAATAAGCAACCCTTGTAATGTTGCAAACACAGAAGTGACTTTTTGCATACAATCTACATTTCTTAATATTATTTTGCAGTATAAGCATCATCTACCACTAAGCTTTGTGGCAGCCTAGTTAAACAAAACATAGCTTTGTAATTGCTATATAATGTCCCATGAGCTAAAAAATACTTATGCCGAAGAGATTATGTGTCTGAGACACTGCAATAATTAAAAAAAAGAAAGGGGGTAGACTGGTGGCACCACAGACCTTATTTCCTCTACTCCTGTCTGAAAACTCATGGGGGGGTGGAAAAAAAGGAGGAAGAAGAAGAGATGGGGTGCTGCTCAGCAGAAATAGCCGTGTGTCGTGGGAGGGGGCTGAGAGGAGCTGAACACTGCAGCCATTGCCTGCAGGACCTCAGCAAACATCTGCTCCCCACGAGGAAGATTTCCAGTCTGAGCCTGGACTCCATTTATTTTACCATGTTTTTCGGGGAAACTTCCCTTTCCTTTCTACCCTGTTTACAAATTTACACAACAAAATCAATTTGCCTCCCTCCCCAAACAAACAAGTTTTGCCTTTTTTTCCTCTGTGTACTCATGAACTCTACTCTGAAGCTCAGCAAATAAACTCTCAGCCACATTGACTTCTAAACTGCTGATTTCCGTAGAAGAATGACAGATGGAAGAGATGTCTCCTGCTTCATTTTTGGCAACTCTGCAGCCAGGGAAGTCTGAATACACTGGATGTGCCATCATTCTTCATTAACCTGAACACCAGCAATGTATCTATTGCAAAGAGTGCAAAACACGAAGATGTCTCAAACAAATCTTGGAAAAGGCATTTGACTTGGGAAAACCTGCTTCATTAAAATGTGCTGAGAGTCCTTAGTTCCTCTGCAGAAGGCTTCTATAGTCTATGCGACTTTAAACAATATACAGCATTTCCACGTCCATCCTGATATCACACACAAGCCATAGGTACAAACCAGCCGCGACGGCTTGATTGCTGCCATTTGATAAAAAACCCCAGCACTATATATAGCAGGCACAATGTCCAACTATGAAACTGAACTCATTCATACAGAAACTTTGAAAGATGCTCCTCACAGAAGACATTTTCAACCAGGATTCAAATCACTTCTAAAAGAGAATTAAATATATAGAGAGAAAATACTTCAATACTTCCAGCACAGTTAATTTGCCGTTCATTGGCAGAGAACAGAGCGGGTGAAGAGCTGAGCTGGTCTTCAGCAGCTGTACGAATCTATACTTGTAGGGAGATCGCTTGAAACGATAATACAGCCGTAATTTATCATGATAAAATGATAAATTCAAAGCCACAGAACCTCATAGCTCAGACTTTATAAAGAAGAGGGCTTTTCCATCCAGGAAAGTTAATTCGAATCAAGGTGAAGGGTGGAAACTCACACACAATATTCCAAATAAACTCCTTACACGGTTTCACTTTGGAATAAGACTGTCCACTTGCAAAGTGGATTTAGCTAATTAGAAGTCAAATTGTCAATAAAGGGAAATATTTAGGGATAATTCTCATATATGTGGGAACCTGTTTCCCAGATAAACTCCAGCTTTGGCAAACAGAAGTAGATGACAAACCTCCCCGGAGGAGATTTTTCTTGTAGTCACTCTCCCTACAATCCAGTGGCCTGTTCTCAAAATTGTTTGCATATATTTCCTCTTTCCCAGTTGGTAGGAGGGGGTTTATTTTGCAATTTGTATTTCTTTAAAGGACAGTCCTGTAGTACTACAAGGAATCAGGAAAGCAGAGGAACCGAACCTGTTCCTTCAACAACATAAACCCAACATTTTCCATTGTAAAGCAGAAATTCCCGTTTTGTGCTCTCCTGTTAAGAATCGCATCTGCATTTGCAAAATA
Source organism: Chroicocephalus ridibundus (assembly GCF_963924245.1). NCBI lineage: Eukaryota > Metazoa > Chordata > Aves > Charadriiformes > Laridae > Chroicocephalus > Chroicocephalus ridibundus. The sequence goes on along the minus strand of NC_086298.1, from coordinate 12,509,681 downwards.
ACCCAACAAAGAAGTGCCAGCTCCACTGAAATACTTTGTACTTTGCATTCACCAGCCCAGTGGAAGCCAAGTCAACTGCAGACCTGGCAGCAAAGCTCTAGGCTTACATTGAGACAAGAGTCTAATCACAGCCTAACCTAGCACCAGAGAGGCATCTAGATTCTACACAGGAGTTTGCAGAACGCTTCTTTTGCCCCTTTAATGACAGAACTGCCACCTCTGTGCCTCTGAAATGACTGTGTGATGGTTTTTCATTTTACGCAGCCAGAAATACGTGGCACAAATGGGTGAGAGGTGGGGAATCAGAGCAAGTGACACTTGCCATCAGTCACATGAAACGCTAATGCAGAACAGATGCAAAAACATGTCGGTATTGGCAGAGGACCTACCTGGATGATGGCAGCTCAATTCTTGATGCCACCGTGACTGGCATTAAAGGACAAATGGACTAACTGTGACCCTGAAGCTACGTAATATTCCTATAATCGGTTTGAAACACACTGTCAGTCAACAGGCAGCAGAGAGTAAACAGTTTGGCTGACTTGTCCAAGCAATAATCAGGTTATTGTGAAAGAAATGACCAATATTCACAGCAAATGACCCAGCATAACCAACCTCACCACCCCTAACAAGCTCTCCAGATTTAACAGTATGAATGCTTATGGTCGCTTTCAACATTTCATACCAAGAAACCACTCCCTCGTATTCTTAATTGCCTCCCACAGCAAGATAGACTGGGATTTGGAGTCTCCATAAATTCTTACTAGTAGAGAAATTATCCCACTAATTTTCTAACATTAAGTCTACAAGGCTTATTTTATAAAATTACTAGCCAAACCAGTGTCCAATAATGAGATGATCTATTTGGAAATAATATTTTTGCTTGGAGGAAAAAAAAAAAGCCCTCCATTTTAATCTATAATACCCATAAATCAGTTTATTTACAGGGTACAGCGTGGGGACTCGGGGCCAATCGCAGTGATAGGATTTCTCTCCTGTTTGCACCATGTCAGCATTTGCTCTCTTCATGTGAAAACAAAAAGCTGCCCAAGGACATTATAGCGCTTTCACACCCCGAACCAGCCACGTCCCAAAGAGCCTGCCTAGTTCAGTCAGTTATAAGCATGCTACATTTTGCACTTCCTACCATTTTAGTACTGAAAGTGTTTAGCTGAAGATACAAAGCTGACTGTTAGAGTAGCTCTTGCTCAAACAAATATAAAACATTTTTTATTAGAAAAGGTGAAGTCAAATGCTCCAAGACTTCTTTCAGAAAGTGATCATGCGGCAAAGCAATGGGCATACAAGGGGAACACCAGCAAATACAGTCAGAAGTACACCCTCCTCTCCCTAGACATGTTCCTACTGTTCAATTATACTGTGGTAGACATGGTTTGTTAAGGGATTTTCATGTGCCCAAGGAGCCAAGTCTGGCAGTGATTTTTTTTTTTTTAAATTCAAATAAACAAACATTTTACTCCTATATAGACATAGTGTTTTTAAAGAGAAGATCAGATTGTGCCAAATTACTGCGTCAAGAAACAAGCATCTCCAAGGCAAAAAGGTAACAGCCAAGCATGAGAAAAATCACCGCGGGAAGAAGAGAAATTGTATTCCAGATATGAGAGCAAATGACACTGCTTTCACAGCACGCTAGGGGCTATGCAGAGCCCACTTACTGCAGATACGAATTCAGATTGAGTTTTGGGGGTCTAATCTGAAATACAGCGAGTCATAATATTCCTGGGGGTAAACAGCTCCAGAGAGCATCAGTGCTACAGGATCTTATTTGAATTCACGTCTTCTGGTTGTGTATTAACACAATAATCGTGTATTATCTTAACCTCAGTCTATCATTTTGCTTCCACAGACGCACAGGCCACAAAGGGAATTCCAGAGTTCAAGCCCATTCTCTTCCTGGATCATAAAAATCACAGTGTAACCGTATCACACAAAAGGTCACCCACTGGGACCTGATGCAAAACAAGGAAAAACAAAACAAGGAAACCAAACAAGGAAACCGAACAAACAAGGAAAATCCTTAAACATAGAAGCAAAATCTTTGAAATCATCAGTCCATCCAGTTAAGTGCTGTTAATTCATAACGATCTTGATTCTTATAACTAGTTCTAAATTTTCAACAAACTATGTGTCATTTATTTAAAAAATACGACCTACATTTGAATTTCTGAATAAGAGCACAGATGTACACAATGCTTTGCATGTTAAATACGTGGCTTTCTAGTGGCTTTGATTTCACACGTGCCCACTATTTCAATGGTAAATCTGTTCTGACATTGCTTATTGTTACCGGATCTAAAAAATATGGAGACACAGAGAGTGCCTAAAATGGGAGTTTTGATAGCAAACAGGCTATCTGCAGAGAGGCTCAACAGACAGAGAAGGAAAAAAGAGGCCGATCAGTCATCAGTCAGACACTTTTTAATCAGGTTGAAACGCTTTGCTGCAGAGAGGGGGGTTCAATCTCTCCAATCCACATTCCCATCGCTCATGCTGCTTTCTTAATTAGCAGCAAGTGGACAACAGCTGTCAGTAGCCTGGAGGCCAGAAAGTTATCAGGAAAAAAGGGGCACGAGTTAAGGAGGGAGACATGGGGGCCACAGATCGGGTCTGTTAAATGCACGTGTAGTCCATGCACGCAAGAGATCTGGGCACAGCCAACATGGCATACTGACACACGGCCCCGACAAGTGACAGCGAGAGGACACTCTTCCTGCTGGCTTCAGCTTGGTTGTTTTAACATATGACTAATTGCAATTCAATCTTTTTTTTATTAGTATTCCCATAACAGGAAAATTTAAACTGAGAATAGAAGGAAATGGGAAAGCCATCCTAATGTCTCGATGGAAATACATAGGGGTCAACTCAAAGGCCCGGCATAATAGTCCTCAAGACTGTTCCTGAGGTTTTAAGCATAAAAGTTGAACTACAGGAGAGAGGGGCGAGAAAAGATCTTTTACCTAAACAGCAGAGAGAAACTCTAGCAGAACATACAAACTCAATCAGAGACAACCAGAAGCCATAACCTTAAATAGCACGAAAGACAAAAACTCTACTCAGTCATTATTATTATTAGGGTCTTAAATCCTGTGAGCCCAAGTCATTGGCCCAGGTCACCTTATTGTGCCACATACTAGCCTAATGTGGGATCAAAAAGAAACTTCTGTCCTGAAGAGGTGGTACCCTCTGGTCAAGCCACGTGCTTATGTCACAGCACAACTCCCTGACTCTCTGGATGATCACGAGTCTGTGGATGATCAAGAAATAAAACAATTGCTTCCCCGCAGGACGTACTGATTACTGTCATTTGTGACAATGGAGGAACTCAATGCAATTGTATGCAAGAAAATGTACTATTAAAATTTCCCACTGCCCATTTGTTGATCACCCTAACTTCAACTTCTTCCAAAAAGGCAGGCTTCTTTCAAATTTGGCTTTAACCTACCCAAAAGCATAGATTTGGAACAATTTTCTGAGGCCTGTCTGGCAGGCTGCAGTTCTGACAGTTCTAAATATAGACCAGTTTTCTGAGCTTGAACCTACACAAGGGAAGCTGGGCTGAAGATGGAAGCATTTCCCCAAGCTGCCAGTAGACTAGCAACACATTTAAAAACCCTCATCAAATTAAGTGCTTAATTACAACTCAGACTTTGAGACTCTGGAAATTAGGATAATCTTCTGGGAAGTTTATTAGTCTCCCACAAAAGACATTGCAACATAGAAGCCAAAAAAAGCACAGAGCTTGGAGAGCATTAGCCCATCAAATTACACCTTATACTGGATTCCTCACCCTAATTCCTGGAGAATATGAAGCGAGATCCATAACTTAATGTCAGATTCTTGAGCCTCAGTGAAAGATTAGGATCAACATAACCAGGAGGCTAAATAACGAACAGTAGTCTCATGTAAAAGGTTGAGAAACATTTGTTGAGAAGAGCTGACAAAAAGCTAGCTGTGCACAGACCTTCTTGCACTTGACTTGGTGAATGTACTGAGGCAGGGCCACAAAGGGCACTGCTTGGAGAAGGTCTCAACGTAGCCATTCACACAGACACCTAAATTTTGCCAGCAAACCGTGGCTACGGCCTTGCCAGCCCACTCCATTCCTCTAGGTGGCATGCTCTGTGCACACAATATTACCTGCATCTTCCCACAAATGGAGAGATGCCACCACTACACAGCAGTACGTCTTCTACTCTCACTACCTAATGAGTCTCAAATGCCTTAAAAACATGAACTAACAACCCACTTACAGCATATACAGCTCCAGTGATAAAGTGAAAAGCCCACAGAAGCTTATGGAGAAGTAGATATCATCTGACCAAAGTAACAAGTTAAATCATACCAGTACATGAAACAAGGGCAGAAGTTGTACTCACTATTCTCACCTCACTACAGACAGCATTTTCCATCACTGCCCATCATGAAGTCAAAGTAGAGAATAAACACTTGCCCAATGCTCTAAAAATGTAAAGCTCTAGATAAACACTAAGCATTACACGTCTTCCTTTTTGATTCATGAAATTATTGCATCAAGGGAAATTGAGTCTTGTTCTCAAAATAAGACAGAACATCCCACATTTCCCACTGCTACCACCCTCATGAGCAGTGGGCCGAGAACTACATTCGGCAGCAAGAGAAGTTCTGCTGCTTTGGCAAGATGTGCATGTGTGGCCCTTCGCTGTGACATACGTACCGCTATTTGTTGGCACATCCCTATACATCTCCAGGACAACCCCGCTGAATCAAAACCCTGTGACACAGGCTCTTAGACAGGATGCACTACAAGCAACAAATCTACAAGCAACTGTATGCATCAAAAAAACGTGAATTAAGAGAAACAAAGGGCAGCGAGAAGAAGAAATTGTGTCCTGGTATCAAAGACAACAAGGAACAATACAAAATGAAAAGCAACTCAAACACAGAGCTCAAATGAAGAATGAAGGAAGGAACTGAAGTTGGGTTGGAAGTATCTCAGAAGCTGAGCTAGGGAACTACTACACCGGGTTCACCTGTGCAATGCATCAGCTAGAGGCGGAAAGGTTTTCCCCTCCAGCCGTTTATCTCTCAGCTTCCGGACAGGTTCACATTTGGAGCACGGCAGTTCTTTCTTACTCTTTTTTTTTTTTTTTGAGCCAAAGTCAGCAGTTTGCTACAGCCACCTGAACCCCGGTAGAGCCCAGCGGAGCCCTGCACCGCCTCTGATCAGAGGGATTTGGGCCAAAATAATAATTTATTTTTCCAGAAAATGTCAACTACAGAAATTAAATGAAATGTCCATTAATTCAAAATAAACTTTTTGGTGGAAAGTTATGGAAAACTATGCATCAGTCTCAACAAAAGCCAGCTCTGGGATTAAAAACAGCGACAGGCTATACCAAAAAAGCCCCAACTTACCAATTAGGAGACGCAGGACAGGGAGAGGACAGCATTTCAGGCGCGTGCCCCGTCTAATACAGGCCTTGGTAGAAATCCAGTCTAAGTAAAACTGGTGCTACAATGCTAGGAAATGCTAAAAGCCATGGAGCCAGTTGAGATGCCTACTTACAGAGACAGAAACTGCTACATCAACTCAACACAGGATAAATCAAATAAAGTTGTACCCTGGAGCAAGAGTCTGGGGAGTGTCCAGACAAGCCTTCACAAATATTAACTAGCCTGAAGTTAAATACCTCTCTGTAAACTATCTTACAGACTTTGACACCGTAAGAACCCGAAACTTTTTCCAATATAAAATTCCAAGCAAGTGAAACTATGAAAGCAGTTCTTGATACAGTTTAATCACACTTTGGTGCTGATCACTTAAGCTCGCGTTGCTTCCTACTGATATTAAGGCTTTCACAAGATTTTTCATATGGCTTACTCATAATGAACAGCTGCTCTGGCAACTGCTGGAGTCAGCATGTACTTCCTGCCTTGAAAAACAGTCATCAATATATCTCAGTATAGAAAATCATACTCTCTTCAAAACAATTCATGACAGGGTTTAGATATCAACTGGCTACATGCCACCGACACTCCCTTGAACAACGGTTACACCCTCTATACAGCTAAAAATGAAATAGCTGAAAGGGAAGACGTTTTATACAAGTTCCCAGGGTAAAACACATCGAAGAAGCACTAGTCTGGCACTGACATTGTTCTACTAAAAGAATAAATATCTCAGTCCAAATCATATTTCCTTCACCACCTTCCCAGACTTGCTCAAGAAGAAAGTCCATGTGAGCTTTCCTTTTCCACTTCTGGTGCTCTCTTACCAGAACAAAATCCCAGCATTTTAAAAAACTATGAAAAAAAATCAGAAGTTCTGCAGATTATGATGTACCCTTTTGTTAACATGGCTTGTAGTGCCAGTGAGACCATTTGCCAGCTAAGGAGAGGTCTGAAACCCTTTCAATGTTGGCTTTACGCTGGATACAGATGTTGAGTGATCTGCCTGTACAGCGAGTCCTTAACCACAGAGATCTCCTCGCGTAGCAATGCTGCTCACAATGCTTCCACAGTGAGACAGGGTGTCAAGACAAACATCATTGTACTAATTGCATCTGTTGATTAACCAGCCCAAGAACAGCCTTGTTTCAATCACAGGCTTTATAAGACAGTACTGAAACGTTACTTTAAGTGTTGAAATGGATGAGTCAACAGACAAAATACAAAAGCATTTGTAAGGAGACTCTCACTGGAGTAACTTGATAAGCAGCACTGCTACACGAAATGATGGTCTTTATTGACATCGCTTGCTTATATAGTCCGTAATTTGGTTTTATGTTTCAGCCTTGGTTTTTTGCAAGCTTTCCAGTCAAAGCTGGGCAAACACACGTGTACCGTTACCTTTGCAGAGGCGAAAGATGGGTAAAGACACGTAACCAATCTGAAAATAATTTTAAAAGTTGTATTAGATGCAAACCCTTCTCACTTGGGGAGTTTCCAATGGCTCTCCTCCGTATTTTGGAAGCTTTCCTCGACCTTGTGGAGTGAAAGACCTTTCAAACCACAAGGTAAATGTAACAGTGGGGGGTCAGGGGTCAGACCAATGCAGAAAACACTGGCTGCACACCACCGGCAAAGCCTCTCCTTCCGTTCTTACTCGGAGTGCCAGTGAAATGATCTCTGCGACGCCACGTAAGGTCAGTAGATTCAGGTTACTGAAAGAATGACATTTTAAACCTGATATTTCTCTCATCCAAAACCATCTGCAATTCATCTTTGAAGGCTGAGGTTATTCATTCTGGGGGAACTATCCACCAACCAGTTTTTATTTCCAATCTAGGTCCTCACGCTTGCAGCTAGTCAAGAGCTCAGTCTGGCAGAGGTTTTGGTTCCCTCTGCTCTCACCAGAGGCCACGCTAACACGCAACAGTCTCCCACAGAACAGGCTTTAGAATGCATTTGATGACAACTCCATGACGGAAGGCAGGTCTGCGCTAAGGAAACCGGCACCAATTTACCAGCTAACATTTCCCGTAGCCCAAGGTACATAGAGACAGACCAAGTTATGAACCGCCTTTACGGGGCTGGGCCTTTGTTCTTTACATCTTCTTGCACCAGGAACTGCTGCGTGTGGCTTTGCCCCACCGTGATTTTTTGAAGTAGGATAAAACCTAAGCAAAACCAGAATGCACAACAGGAAAAGGGCATAAGGACTCCAGTATTTCCCCCAAAATACACATAAGCAGAAAGTGGTCAGCACTGACTTTGGGCTCCTAAGCACACTTGCTCATTAGCCCGGCTGCTGTTCTGTTCGATACTTGTCACAGTCAAGTGTGAAACTCCAGAGAAGCACACGGTCAAGTGAGTCAATGCCCTGGGTTCTGCGAGTCCTTCTCCTCGACGTATTACAGCTCATCCTTTTGCTACAGCCCTGCCCCTTCCAGCAAACCATTTCCTACCAACTGCTCATTTGCTACGAAGGCGGTTTGCTCCATTCACTCGCCCACACTATCTACCAGCACGAAATTAATTTACATCTCCATCTCCCAGAGCAGGTATCTCTGTTCTGCAGGGGCTCCAAAATAAGATATGTCCTTCACTTGCAATTATCATGCAAAATACCCCAAAATCCAGGCAGATAAGTTGCCTCCTGCGTTTCACCCAGAAGCCAAGGCAATTACTGCAAAACTTGCAGTTTGCATCAGTAAACACAGCAATGTTATCATTTTGGTTTAACTAATTTTCAATTTTGAGGACTGTGTAAAAACAAAACCAAAACCAAACAAAACTCAAGTGGATTTCTCCTGACAAGCAAATTGTTGAACTGGACAAAAATCATATTTTACCCGCTGCAGAGGAGAAATTCTGGAGATTCTTCAGCTGATATGATTCAGGATAAAGGGTATTTTACAGCTGTACAAGTGAGAATATTTTGGGAAAACAGATATGTTTTTAAATCCCTCTAGTTCATTCAATAAAATATAAACATCATAGCTTAAAATAATCCTGACAGAAAAGCAGGACAGACCTTCCTAACCAATACAGTACAACCGTGTACTGCATCAAAACTATTCTCTACTCTCTGCTTGGGTACAGTAGCATGGATGAAGAAAAAGAAACCATTTAAATAGAAGAGCAGAAGCATCTCTACCCAGACCCATTTGTTTTACTCTGCAAGTATTGACAGATGAGTAATGAAAACTCTGCTGCAGACACAGGCCCTTCTTCAAGGCAGCATCAGTTAATAAACCACAACCACAGCTGCAAAAATATTAAGGAATTTAACTAAATGACTCCGTCAAGGGCACAGGATTGCACAAGGAGCCAGTTTTTGTGCTTTGTTATCATCCCAAAGGTTAAGATCATTGTGTGCAGCATCAACACAAACCAGTGTTACTTTTCTGGATGTAAGGGCTTTGAATAACAATGTCATCAAAGGTATACTAGTAAGTACTAATATTTCTAGCATGATTCTTTCTCCATTACGATAACACTTGAAACTTAGTCTGCTGTGCTCCAAAGCTTTTAGCTGTGAAGTACCTCATCAAACAAACCCCGCAGCCTGTTTACCTCTCGCCACAGGACAAGCTGCAGCACTGGTAACATTTCCAAGAATGTTTTGCATGAGTTACGGACTTGGGATGCCAGCCTCTGATCAGGTCCTCGATCAACAGCCACGTGAACAGCACATGCACGCTGGGAATAGTTTCAGAATCAGTCATGCTTTCACTTGATGCGGGAATTTTTTTTTATATATTTCCAGTGGAGCTCCATCAGACTGGGTGACCAATGGCTGTAACCTTAGATGCTGTTATTTACACCAGCCCCAAGTACTTACAGAACTTGAGAAGTATCAAAACAATGACATAAGTGATCAATAACTCTGCAACATTGTTTTTGTTGTTACTAACACTCTTACACACCTTGTTGCTACGCTCTCTTAGGATTTATAGAAAAACTCACCTGCGCAGCTGCCAGAAATAATCCCTCAGATGTTTCCTTAGATTTTCCTTCTCTATCATGTTAACTTCAGCCAGAACAAAAAGCGTAAAATACACATTCGGGTTGTGAACACAGATAATTGTGGTAAACTGCCAGGTAAGCATTTTTTCCTTACGCACATAGTAAAAAGCCACAACAATCCCAACAGCCCCAGGTAACAACGCAGGTTACACCGATGTCTGGTCCAAATGATGGGTTTTATCCCTTGGACCTTGGCTCTGCCTAGGCTTCCAGCCAAATGGAAGCTCAGCAGAGTTCTCCTGTGTATCACTTGCGGTATACCTGATGTCTCCAGGGAGCCCTAGAAGTATTACAGTGAAATGTACACCTCAGATTTGAGGTCTAATGAACAAGGCTGTAATTCAGGGTAAAACCTAAGAGTAAAAGCTGCCAACGCATATTTAAAGAATTTATACAAGTGCTTTCACCCGAGACAGACAGGAGCAAAACCATCTTTGTTTAAAGACTAGCTGGAAATATACACAGTAATGAGAAACAAATTCTCTCTTTGCAAGGTTTTTAAGAGTTCATTTGCCCTGCCATTTTTACCAGGATACTTTGCCAGGATAAATGGCAAGACACCCATTCACTGCCTTCAACTGGCTCCTCTGAGCTGACCCAGGACACACATATTTTTCCACAAAGGATTTTGCTTTTCCTTGGCATTCCCCATGCCAGGCCAACCAGTTCACAGTTCAAGCAGTCTTTGTTCTAGCAGCAAAGGGAATAAAAAAAAAAATTATCAGTGTTTTTACCTTTCAGCCTGATGCCAAATCACTGGCTAATGGAATACAATACCTCGTGTCTCCCTGGGCCAAGCAGCACAAGGGAAAGCAAAGAAATTCAACTTTAAAAGGTCTAGTGTCTGTTTCATCTTTGGGAACTAACAGCAAATTAGATGAAAACGTTGCCAGCTCACAGACCCGCCACCAGCAGCGGGGTTAATATTAAGTGAGCTCTTGCAGGCATCCCCTTTGTGGTACGTAGGGTTCTCTCAGCAGTGACTTGTATGCGAGACGGGATTTTTTTGGAGGCACAAGGCCGTCTCCTGACCCTGGTTTCCTCTCCAGAGTCACGCAGTCCGAGGGGTGGACACGGTGGCCAAAAAGCACGTTTGCATTAGCACTGCGAAAACCAGGCATGCCAAAGCCAGGGTGGCAGGGAAGATAACTATAGTATCAAGCAATTTCTAAAATCTCTTTGAACAGCTTCCCAACAGGACAGAATCTGCCCGAGGCTGGGATTCATCTCCCTGAAACTTAGCGGGGTAAATGCTAACATTAGGGTCTACACTAGTCACGGGCACCACAGGCTTTTCCTACAGTCTCTGATGAAAGACGGGCATTTCCAAACCAATATAACCAGTATTAAATCCTTTTGATAACGGCTGGACTCCACGAGGGACTAGAAAATTTTAGAACAAAAATTATACCTAAACAAAAAATATTGTAGACTTTATACACACAAAATTGTATCTATTTCAGTATAGGTGCAATTTTGAGCCAGCTTCACAAAAATGACTAATTCTGAGCAAGGATATTCTCAAATCACCATAAATCTCTCTTTTATGAATTTATCTTACCTTCATAAATTTAGAGGCAAAAGATTAAATGACACAATCAGTTTCTTACTAATACAAGCATGCTGGTGCAAGAAGTTTAGTGGAGAAATGAGAGAAATTTCGAGGCAATAAAGAATTTATATCTGTTCATTCTTAACCTTGCCTATACATAAACATTGCGTCAATTAATCCAGATGAGGTTAAACTAGAATAGCTCACTGTGAAATTTTCTCATATTTTTTCCAAAATATAGACAGATTTATCTCATGCCTGTGAATTTTACAGTGCAAGATAAACTAATATGAGACAAGTTTAGACTGACAAAATGCCTATGCAACTGAATGAGCCTGAGATCACAACCTGAGTTAAATCACCAAACAACAAACTACATCATCCAAGTCTTATTTAAAAAAAAAAAAAAGTATTTTTCTGTGAGCAGCAAAACTAATGAAACTCTATCTATTCTTCTTCCAGCACAAGAAATCTAGCTTCCTCACATCTCCCTTGGCTCCCCTCTGAACAAGAAGAACCATGTGTGTTAGTGGTTTTGAAATGACACGTGTACCAGTTGACACTGGACTGCCAAATGGAGTATGGGACAGCTACATTTTCCCTTTTGCCATACTGAAGGCACTATTTGTGGTCTCTTTGTTCTACTCGGTCTTCTTCAGAAAACATGCAGGAACTTAAATAAGTTTCTAATATCAATTCCTCTGCAAAGTTTGGCTGAAATTGGTGAATAGGTCCGAGAGTTCTAACAGAGGATGGATGAATCATCACTATTTCCTTATGAAAATATGCTACAGATTAAGTAAGAGAGGTACAGGCATAAGCAGCAAGCTTACCTCTGAGCAGATGCCCCAAGTTATGCATCAAGACTCCGTGGTTCCTCTTTAAAGGGATGCTGTACACCTGAATATCACAAAATTGGCCGTATTTGAGAGAGCCAGCTCACTGTAAACAATGTACTTAAAATACCATTTCTTATGTTCATTAGAACATTTTAACAGGGTGGTTCTACAACTTTTTGAAGTGTCTCTCCTGTAAACTACAACAGCGCGGACTGACAGAGCAGGAGACAGAAGTGCCACTGTTTCCAGTGACAAAGAGCAAACAGCTATTCACAGAGCAAACAGGAAAACTAAGCTGAAAACAGAGAAACTCCCCACCTCGGTTTCTGTCCGTTATGTTCTCCTAGGTATTGCTCATAAAGATACAAGATTTTTTTTTTTTTTTTTTTTAAAAAAGGTCATTTGACTTTCAGGTGTCTTTTTGGGTACAGAAACCTTCTCCCATAGAGCAGCCCTAGAGAAGCAATTCCAAGCAGTAGAAGAGTAAACTCAGCCCCTGCACCGCTCTTACTGTGCTCCACCAAAAATCTGGCATCAGACTTAACGTATGATTTCATGTGACCTTTGCAAGGATATTTATACAGATAAACCACCTCCTGCACAAACCAGTGCTCTACGTTTTCTGTAAGTCCCTGTAAATTCATAGACCTGCTGGCAGACCTCCCTAGGTCCTCAAACGTATTACTCTTGAATATAATTCAGTTTAAAGCTTCTTTTAATTAGAAAAGAAGAAACCATACACTTTAAAAAGTTAAGATGGAAAAAAAAATGGAGCTACGTAATTTCTCTGTATACGGAAGTTGCAGCACACATCGCTCCCACTAGCGAAATGCAAGGTTGCATTGTTAAGCACATCCACACTTTATCTCCCCATGCTCAAATTGACAAACTTCACATAGAGCACAAAATGAAAGGATAATAATCACCTCAAGGAAAAACGTGTTTTAAACAATATTGTCCCGCTAACTGAAGCCCACCATCGGATGGATTCACTGATCACTGCTATCTACGACTGGTTGGAATATACCGTACAACCAGAACTAAAATATTGACTTCCCTGGGTGCCCTCTATTACATGATGTTTGGTTCATAAAGGAAACTTTCTAAATATGGAATTAAATCCTGAGGCTATTTTACCACCTCTTGGGCAGTATGGACAGAAGCACAATAAAAACATCAAAAGGTAGGGGATAAAGCAACGCATGCTGTACATTGTGAACACGCTCCTTTTGCTCCCATTTTTAATAATTAAAGACTACCTGCAACAGACAGATCGTTTAACAGATATATAGTCTGTTGCTAGAATATTCAGTTTCTTGGTAGAATTCTATCAAAGTTTAATCAACCAACTCAGTTGCAGCACCTGCTTACTCCAACTTTACCAACTATGGGTAACTATTCTTTGATTTTAACCTCTACTTATTTTTTCCTTTCTTTCCAGAAGCCTAAAAAGAAAATTCTCATCTATTTTCTTTCAAAACCCAAGGTTTTTGTACATGTGAGGGATGAAATTAAAGATCTTGTTTAGAATATAAATGGAACTGGTTCAGTGAATATGTTAAGTACTCAACAAAGGGCATCCCCGCATGAAGCCTTCAGAGACAAAGAACAAGAGCACGAGAGTGCAAGCAGGCTTTAACCTTTCTCCCTCAGCAGAATAATGACTTAATATTTCCTTAGAGGCACAGACGGCCGCACCAAGATGTTAACTTGAATCACAAAACACACGGTATTTTCACGACACCAGAAAAGCTCTACCCAAAGCAGCAGAAACCATCACCCAGGTGAAGTAAGATAATGGAAAACTTGTGTTTGCTTAATTCAAAGAGCCTCAGCCCCGTAAGTAAGAAATCTCTTCTTCGGGTGCTCAGTCGACCCTCTCAGTGGTATGAAAGGGGAACCAAAAAAATATGAAAGAAACGTCAAACCAACATGCTAGCCAAGCCTTAGAATCTCCATACAGCTCTTGTCAATTTTCAAATCTTTAAGATTACTTTTCTAAATAAAATAAAATAGAAAGCAAGTGTAGGAGAACCGATTCTCCCAGATACCATTGATATTGTTTCTTTTATCAGTGTCAATGTCATGCACCACAAGAAGAGACTGGAAATGTATTTTTAAGAGTGGATGCTATGGGTCAGGTAATGTAGCTGTAAATTTGTCAGGCTGCAGTAACGTGAATAGCAGAACTGCAGAACATTCCTTTGGCAGCACGTCCCAACCTGCAGGATTCCTGCAGCTTTTCCGGATTGCTGAAATTCATCTTCTGTCTCTTTGCCTTGGAACAGACTCCCATGAAAGCTGCCAGGAGCCTCCTGCTTGCCCGCTTTCCCTTTTTTTCATCCGTCTGTCTTTTCCTATCTGCCCTACTTGCACGCAACTGAGCCCACCATTTCTTCCTCTTCCAACATCCAGGGCTTGGGCATCCTCTCACTCCTTTTCTGATCTTTCCAGACATTCCATCAACATCTCCACTTGTGATGTCTCTTTTTCCTTCTCCAGCCACCTTTTTATACTTGCAAAGGTGAATAAATCTAGTGTTCCTCCAACCAGCTCTCCCTTTTCCTCTAATCTCGACTAAAGCACCGAGAACGACACAATGTTCTCTATTACCATCCCTCATCCCATTATGTTCTACAGTATTTCTCAACTGTACACCATGAAAGCCAAGCTTTGGTTATTTAGACAAAACTGACAAATAACAAAGCCAATATTCTTGCAATAGCTACGTAATTTTAATACTCCTTCCATGCTACTTCCATGACAATGACTGAATCCCGTAGTTTGCTAATGTTAATAAAGAAAAAAAGACAGATGTAACGCCAAAGCAGAATTTCCCAAATACTCAGGCACTTACAGCACAATAAATTTTGAATTGTTTTCTGAGAGAAAAGCCTATTCTTTCACAAATTTGAGAAGCTGAAGGATCCCTCTCCATGCACAGTTCTTCCTCCAGATAATCTAAAGTCTCCACAAACAGAATACGGACTGGGAGGATTCATTTCACTGCTAAGCAACAGTACACAGAGGTCAACAGCTCTGCAAACCAGCAGAACACCCCAAAGCTCCATATTTCTAGTTTCAGCAGAAAAACGTTGGGATGATTTGCCTTGGAAAATGGAACAAGTTATATCCTCTACATGTATCCAAACTATGCAAAATGATGGGTGTGGTGAGGAGCTGGGGAGAGGAAGGCGGCTATTAAATCACCTTACCTGTAGCTCTGACATGTAATTTGTTGTTTATAACATACTACATATTTTCTGGAGTTTTATCTGGCACAAAGACAGGAGATGCTCTCTATCATCTTACCTTTGCTGGGGTACAAGGATCTTCCAAATTTGATGCTATGGTAACAAACAATTCCAGCCGTCACCTCTCAGCAGCCCAACTGAGGACTATTTAGACATAGTCCCATAATACACATAATGATTGAGTGCTTGAATTAAATCTCATTAGCCAGCAAATGCCTCTGCCAGGGAAAGGTATAACATCTCTCTAGTTTCTTTAAAATAAAGTCTAGAAAGTTAACACTTCACATTCCTCCACTTGCAGTTCAGATGCTGTAGGCTTCTGAAGTGAATGCTCTCCTTTCAAGGGATTTGTAAGTCAAGGGCAAAGTTCGTTTTGCCAATTCTACCCACAGGCTTTCAACTTTGTAATAAGTTAGGTGTTAATGTTTTGGGTTTGGTTTTTTGGTTTTGTTTGGGTTTTTTTGTTGTTGTTGTTGGATTGTTGTTTTTTTTTTTTTTTTTAAAAGACCCACGTCTTTGCATCAGGGTCTATCTGCACATACAGACAGAGTTATCAGAACATCAGCTGAGCAATTCAAAACTCCCAAAAAGATGAACAAAACCCCAAGGAAACCTGAAAAAGTGGTCACAGCTTGACTCCCTTCCCTAGAAACAAATACCCAGGTTTCTTTCACTCACACGATACATTGCAGTAGGTAAAGCCACGCTGACAGGCTACAGGTCCCTTACACATAGGAAATGTTCTCTGCAAGTGAAGCAACAGACCTCCACGAGGGACATTTGTGTTACCAACTTGACTGACAGTGAACTTCCGCTCATCTCTCTGCTTACCAGGAGGTTAGCAAGAGCCAGCAAGAGTTACCACCACATAAAAATCACACCAATAGATATATTTAGTCATTGCGGTTCAAGGAAAACGATTGCTTGCACTGAAAATAAATTTAGCAATTGTTTCCAGTTTCTGCTTTTTCACTGACTAAGGCACAACGCAGCTGCTTCGCATTCCAGGAGACTTCAGCTGTCTTTTTTCTCCACTCCTTGTCCTCTTCCTTCGTGCAACTGCTATGACCATCTCAATTTTGCAGCAGTTATCCTGCAGGCTACATTTCTGAACACTCCAGTCTTGAAGCTATGCATCAGAACACCTGTCAGGCCTACGCCAACTTAGAAAAAATGCAAAATTCTGCTCTTTGTGCCATTTTGTAGGAAACATTAAATAGTCATCATCTTGTACCTATACTTTGCCTCTACACAAAACTAGACTGAATTGTTGATGCTTTTTAAACAAGTTACTCACTATCCGAGCAGCATATAGTAGGAAATGTAGTAGGTGCTAAAAGCCCAAGTAAGGAAGAATTGGAACTGAATTGCCTTTAGGGATGCGAAGCGAGTCTTTAGAAGAATTTAATTTTCAGATACCAGGACAAGACATTTCAAGGAGAATTTTTACTTCATTTGAAAACCACCAGCAGAGCACTTACACTGGTCAACTGCAAAACTTCTAACTTGAAAGCCCTCACTTACACTGAAGAACATGGTACAGTGGTGAACGCACAACTGAACCGAGACAGAGGTCTGCCTAGTAACTCACCTAAGCATACCTTAGACAAAGAGAAACTCCAGAAAACTGTACAGGTGTAAAAATTATGCAGGATAATTTCCATAAAATGATCCAAGAGATGACGACAGTTTAAAACATATCCTCCCCCAAAATAAGACCCCTGGGAAACTTCACATTAATACAAAAACATTCACAGACGCACAATTCAGAATCATGTAAATTGGCGTGGAAGAACTCTGAGCAAACATTAAGTTCCTATAAAGACGGGAATAACCTGGCCTCCTGAATCATTTCTTCTGTTTTGCCATTCTCCTTAAGAACAGAGTTTTCCTGGGATTACTTCTAGATGTTTATACCATCAATACTAAAGGAGGAGACTTCAGATTTGCTATCAGACAAATGCTTATGAGCCAAAGGTGAAGACAACAGCGTTTTCATCCTGCTGGGAATAAATACATCCAGTTGAGTCCTGATCAGAACAGAGATAACTGACTGCACTCTAGGTAGCCAACGCTTGAAACGGTTATCTCAAACAACCTTTGGCGGACAGCTATTGAAAAGCAAGTTTACAAGGGATATGAAGACCCTGCAAGAAATTACAAGATTAAGATTGAAAACATCAAGTAGACTAAACCTTCAAAGTATGGCACCCATATGTTCTTTGGTTTTAATAAAGGACATTCTTGAATGGACCTGTTTCATGGAAGAGCTTTTGTTTCAGACCTGATGGTGTCTGACTGCTCCCTTATTCTCCCTGATTGATGCAGAATAGTTCAGCTCCCTGGAGCACGTAATCCATCAGGTAAATAAATACAGGAGTTCATGTATTGCCATGGTAACAGGAAACCCAAGCAGAATCTACGACCTTCTCCACTCTTTCTTGGCATCACTATTTTGGATTTTAGATCAAAACTATAAGACTAACTAGTGTGAGAGCAAATATTTTCTGAAAGTGAAGATGAAAAGTCACAGTTCTAGAGTAAAGAAAAGCCAACGTTGGATGCCATTCCTTCTCTGCAAGTCAACGCAGGTTCTGCTTTCAAAAAGTATATGGAAGTCTCCTGGCTGGAGCCTAACAAAACAGGGGGTCTGAAACTAGTGAAAACAAAATACACCGTCTTATTCTACGTTACCAGATGGCTGCTCTTCACTCCAAAGCAGTGCTCTGAATTGCTCTACAGTGACCCTTCTGTTGATTAAACAGCAGTACCGAGAGGCTCCAGAGGGAGTCGTGTCCACTCTTCTTGGTGGACAGGATGGTAGCTCTTATCTCTAATCATGTATTGTTTTTTATTTAAGTGCTGACAAGGCGTTTCATTTAAGGACCCAGGGAACAGATGTATGTAAGATGTCTAGGGATCTAACCCTGGAAGGTAACGCTTTTTTTCCCAGCACTCCGACTAGATAGACAAGAGAGTCAAACCAAATCCTAGGCCAACTCCCAGGTTTGTCAAGATGGCTTGTTATCAGGCAACAGGCTATTTTATTTACAACATAATGGGTTTTGCATGTATTTCTGTTCTCATAAGAAAAAAAACAAGTTCAAATGTACACAAATACACAGACCTTAGACCTCATGGCATTTGTTTCATGACTCTGTATCCTTTGTTCTGCTACTGTATACATTTTGACAGATATTATCCCAGAATTACTGTGGTATTACAGACAGTGTTTATTCGGTAACGCTATTAACCGAACTGTTTGTGTCAATCAGAAGTTCAAACACTCAGAAACAGTGATCAAGACTGTACTGCACTGAAACAGCTGGCTTCCAGCCCTCCTTCCCTCCCCTTCCCCGTCTCTTCTCCTCAGTTTATATTTGGACTAGATTTTTTTCTTAAATACCCTTCTTAAAAAAATTAAAGAAATGAAAGTACAAGCAGTTGAAAGAGAACAGTTTCCCAGATTTACAGTTTCTCTTGTTCAGTAAACCATCACTACGATACACACCCACTAGAAAGAATGCCTCCGCCACCAAGGCTTCACCCATTGCATCTTGAAAACTGTACATTTACAGCACTGACCTGGGGACGGATCCTGCATGATGTCTTGAGTTCTTCAATGGGAGTTCAGTGTGTTGCAAGGTCGGGTCTCTAGGTTGCGCAGCGTATGATTTTTGTATGGTATTTTTGGCCTTTCTGTTCTATTGTTTATGGAACCGCACTGCGTTTGTGTGTGTCTACAGAGTCATCTTCCCGCGTTTGAACTCTTCACGCTGCTTCGCTGGTGTGGAGTTATATTTACTATTCTCACAGGGTTATTTACTGCACGCGAATAAACAAAACGTGATCACTTATTTATACATCTGTAATTACTGTCTACAGTGCTATCAGCAGTTACTAAAATCCCAAGCCGAATTCACCTCTAGCATAAACAAGTGGCAATTATTTTAGAGCTGACCCCGGGTCTATATATGCTGCTAACACCTTCCTTATTCAGTTGCCCGCTCCCCAGACAAGCAGTTGCAGTGATATACCAGTAAGCATTGAAAAGACATAGCCAAAATCCCAAAGCAAAGCGTTATGTTGCGATTCTATGTAAGGGATCGTGCATCAGATTAACCTATGATATTTCGGGCATAACATTTGTCCCATGATGTGATGCATACTTGCTAGACAGTAACTTAGCGCTAAGAGCTGGAAACATGCCTATGTACTGCACTTAAAAGCCGGCTGCCAGGCAGCCAGTCTGCTTATTCCTGGAGGCCGCTCCAGAACCCCTGTCACAGGAGAACATGATCGTATATGGTGCAGTGCAGAAGCCAGAACAAACCAGGACCCAACGATCAAACCCAGAAAGCACTGCTACCAACTTTACTCCTTTGAAACAGGAATCTTTCCCAAATCGGTGGCTGCTGTCCTGGAAAGCCTGAACGCTGTACTTCACACATCCTGACTGAGACTGCTACCAGTTCCCCAGTAGGAAACTGCCTAGCTATTCCTTACAATAAAAAATACAAAACAGCATTGATTTTTCTCTGCTAATTAAATGCAACATAATTAAACTCAATAACTTCACTGCTTGATTTGCAAAACACTAATTGAATCTTTAAACGTACTACTCCCGCTACACGGAAAAAAAAGGGGCATTCAGCCATCTAAAGTGACAACTGAGAACCAGACACGACTCCAGAAGCACAGAGAGACAATATGATCCGTGCCTGAGCGTTTTCTTGTGAGAGCAGGAGGGATCCGGGCAGCCTCCCCCGGCTCTGGCTCCAGGCAAGCGCCCCAGGCAGAGGGGAGAGCTTTGCAAGAGAGAGGAAAAAATGAGCCGGTTCCCCTCTGACATTTGCCCACGGACTCATCTTTTCTGAACGTGCACAAACACCAGAAGAGGAAAGTTGGAGAAGTTGCAATTAATCATTGCGTGTAGGCCCCAAAGCGTTGCAGCACGCCCCGGCTTTGCTGATGCTTGGCTACATGGAAAGGACGGTAGCGGTGCGGGAAAACAAAATAAAGTAAAATAGGGAAAAAGGAAGCGGGGGGGGGGAAGGGAAAAAGCAGAGGAGGAGACAAAAAACCTGACCCACAGGGCGCCGGGCAGCACAGGGCCAGCCCCTGGCAGCGCGGCGGGGGCACCGGGCAAAGCATCCCCCAGCGGCCCCGGCCCCGCTCCGCCCTGACAGGAGCCTCCCACCGGCCCGGGGCGCCGAAACCCACCGGCGCGGGGGGCCCTGCCCGCCTCCCCCAGCCCCGCCGGGCCGCGCCAGGCCCGCGGCCGGCAGCTCCGGCGGCTCCGGCGGGCCGCGGCGGCGGGGCGGCGCTGAGGGGAAGGCGGCGAGCGCGGCCGCCCCGGCGGGTTCCCCCCCCGCTGCCTCCCCGCGGCCTCCCGGCCCGCTCACCTGCTTTCTCGATCTTGCCGGACATGTCGGAACCGGGTGCTCGGCGCTCAGGCCCGGCCGCGCAGGTTGCCGGCTAAGCGGCCGCGGCGCGGGGCTGCCAGCCGCCGCCGCCTCCCGCCTGCTGGCCGGCCGGCCGGCGGCGATCCGGGAGAGGCGCTGCGGCGGCGGCGGCCTGTGGAGCTTCAGCGGCGGCGGCAGCGCCCGCCCCGCCGGGCCGTGAGGGGAAGAGGCGGCCCGGGGGCTCCCGCCGCACACGCGCTGTCCCGGGCCGCAGCGCCGCCTGCCGGCCGCGTCAGGGCACCGCCGCCACGGGCGGGGCGGGCAGGGCCGCGGGCAGGGCCCCGGAGCGGCGGCGCCTCGGGGGGGGTCCTGTCAGGGACCGGCGGCGCCTCCGGGGCGGGAGCGACGGAGACAGGCGGTGCCTTCGGCGGTGTCCCCCGGGAGCGGGGGACGGGCCGCGGCGGTGATAGCAGCGTCCTGAGGGAAGCCCGTCACCCCGGAGCTGCCGGTGTGGAGGGGCGAGGAGCGGGGCCCCGCAGCCGTGGAGCCCCGCGCAGCGTGTCGGGGCCGGGAGCGGGTCTCGGGAGGCCGCAGAGCCCCGGGCAGCGTGGCGGGGGATGCTCGGCCCCAGAGGGCCCCTGTGGGCCCAGCTCCTCTCCCCCGGGCCTCCACCGAGGGGACAGGGGAAACCCAAAGGAAAGAGACGTCTCGGGGGCAGCCCTGGGCCTCTTGGGAGGTTTTTCCCCACAAAGTGCAGGTTTTGGGAAGAGCAGGGACCCACCGTCCTGTGCTGCCCGGGGCTTGTCCCACTGATGCTCCCGGTCCTTTGGGAACTGCTTCGGCCTTCAGGCACGCTGAATTTTCACAAATTTGCTCCTACGGCAGAATCTTTTTCATAGAGGAGCCAGCAGCAAAATTACGATTAACCAAAGGGGAGCAAGGGTGGGATTTGCACAAACACCATTATGTTTTTTAGCTTTTACCGGTGCTGCCGCCACAGAGCATCCTGGCTCCCAGCATTGTGTGCGTTCCCCAGACACCAGCACACACGGCCATCTCGGCGGATGCCAGGCCAGCGGCACCCACCATTGCTGCTGGAAGCCTGGCAGGAGCCGCGGGCAAGCGCTGTGCCCCAGCTCCCGGCTGCCTCACACCCACGCATGTGCCATGCCAACCCACAGGTTTGCCATCCCGACCCACGCATGTGCCATCCGACCTACGCGCTTTTGTTTTAACATGATCCCGGGAAGCGGTGGCAGCTCCCTGGGGAGAAGTGGGTTCCCTCTAGCGGGAAGCGACAGCAGAGCCGGTGGGGATGGCCCTAGGCAACAATAAAAGGATTACGGTCCTATTTGAAAATTAACTCGTTTCTATGACTTAATTAGGGACAAATGTCACAGGAGTACTTTGACTTGCAGGTAATGCCCTGTGCTATGTGCCAGTAAATCTCTGAAGCCTGGTGAGCCGCCAGAGGCTGTTTACTTCTGCCTCTATCAAATAAATCACTCACGAGGCTGCTATTTCTGTAACACACAACTTATTTTAAAATGACTTCATCAGCTTGTTTAAACATCTCACACACCTGGGGCTGGGCACAAGCTATAGCAGGAAATCTCTTAGAGGGAGAGAATGCATTTTTCACTTGTTAATATTTTTTTTTTTTAGATGCTTGTGGAGACTTCTGAGCGCATTTGCTCATAAATCTAAACAAAAAAGATTTGGGGACAGATTCTTCTCTCACTCACGCAGGTGTAAAAGGTGGCTGTCTTGTAGCCACGCTGAGCTGTGCTGACTCACTCTTATTAGTGAGTGAGAGTAACGAGGAGCTGCAGCGGGTGATGCTAATGCGAGCAGACCCGACTGTGAGTACACATGGGAAGCAGACAGATGAAGTAAGAAGCTGCTGTTCTTACGCCCTCCCTTTGCAGACTTGGGCAAGGAAGAGGGAGCGTGTGTGCAATAACGTGCGATATGAACAGAACAGCTACTAAATTGGAAGGTCTTTTCATAGTCTCTGATATAAAAAGCCCCATTCTGCCGCTGGTGTGTTGCCTTTGGGGGATGCTGGAGTTTCTCTTGTGCTTTCTGCATTAAGATGTAACTTGCAACGCCGGGAAAACCCGATGCTTCTAAATATCCCATTAAGCCAGCCGGGGAAAAAAAAACCACCCCAGAGCTGACTGCGTCAGTGTGAACGTGTTGTTATGGACAGAGCCGGGGCCAGGAGAGCTGTGAAGGGAGACGTGACTTTTCATGATGTTACAGAGCAGTGTGAGATCCCGTGGGGATGTTTCTTGCTGCAGGCTGGGGAGAGAGGAGAGGGGATGACGGTATCTTGTTACCTTCAAGAAGCATCCTGCAGGGAGCCGATTTTTCAGGTGCCAGTGCTACATCAGGAAGAAGAGGAGAAAAATACGTCGAGTCCCGGCACTGATGTGGATACCCGCTTTGCTGTCAGATAAGAGTGCGGTGCTGAAGTTCACCCTAGGCATGCAAGGGAGGTGCAACAACTGGAACCTCCTTCCGCAAATGTTTGTTTTTTTTTTTTGCTGGGAGAAGCTATCCGGCGGCAAACCTGCCAGCAGCACTGGGCAGCCCCTCGGTCTCTGCGTGCAAACCCCTCGATTGAGTCCGTTCAGCCTCGTCCGCCCCTGCCGACAGCAGAGGGAAGGCCGACAGACACCAGCCGCAGCCCCGCAGGCTCATTTCCTGCCGTAGTCACTCGACTTTACAACTGACCCACCGGAGGGGGGAAATTGTGCAAGAAATGCCAACAGAACGGCTGAGACGTGGCATTAGAAAAGAGCTCTCCTGCCCTCTAGTGCCCTTCCCCTCTCCCCGGCGGCTTCTTCCCACCCAGCCTGTGCTCTCCTGCTCTCCTCCGGCTTGTGGGGACGGGGCTGGGGGGATGCTGTGTCTGTCCCTGCAGAAACGCCAGGAGGGAGCGGCCCTTCACCCCCAAACACAGCTGTCCAAGTGGGTTTCAGTAACAGGGAACAACTGGGCTTACGTGGGGAAATGCAATTCAGCCAACAACCTTCTTGCACAGTGGCTTCTGCACCAGCATCGGCCTTGGTAACTTCGCTGGTCAGTGTGGTTGCAATTTGGTGGAGACACAACCAGCTCCCTGTAAAAACCTTATTCGATGTGCACGAGGATCCCCAAGTGACAGATACACTGCAGTGACCCGACGTGCCCCTGCCACCACACACGCTCGGGGTGGAAAGCTTTGCAACTGGGAAGAGCTGAAAAAAACGTAGTGCAAGCAAATTGAAGCAAAAGGAGAAGATTCTCACCTCCTGTTAATGGATGCAACTCCTCCGAGGTCTGCAGTGGTGGAAAAAATAGTAGGGACATGTCGGTATATGGGGGAGGAGAGGGATTGTTCAGGGAAGGAGCACGATTGTGGGAGACAGGCTCTGGGTGAGGGACTCAGAGGAGCAATGCAGAAAGGGCCAGAGCTGGGAGCTGCGGTAGGCAAGGGCAGAGCTTCTTATCAGTCCCCTGGAAAGAGAGATACACGATGTGGGCTGCATCGGACTTCATGAGAACAAAAAAGCACAAATGGGAGACCTTGATTTTGGGTACATCCCCGCTTTCACCTCCCTGAGGCCGCCTCAGTGTTTTGCAGGGTTTTTTCAGTGCAGCATCTACCTGGTTGGTGGGACGGACCCCAGTGCTGTGCGTGCTGGAGTGAGACACAAGGTGTTTTTTGGAAAGCTGACGGCCTGGGCAGATGGGGCAGGCGGAGAGGTGGTTCCCCCCCGCCCCGGATTCCACCCCCCTCGCCGGTCCCCCCGTGGGGGTCTCACCCTGTACCCGCACACTGCCGAGCCCCGGGGGGGAATTTTCTCCGGCTCAGCCACTCTGATCCATGATTGACAGGACTTGCTCTCTACCGGCTTTTTCTTCCTTTAAAAAAAAGGAAGTTTGGGTGCTGACTCTAGAGGGCAGCATATGCCGGCACATGGGGCTGGGGGGGCCGCCGCGCTGACACCCCCCCAGCAAGCCCGAGCCAAGCAAACGCCCCGGTGCAAGGAGGAAGATCCCGGCACTCGTTATCCCGAGCGCGCAGCCGTGAGGATGCTCCCCGAAGGCGCACGCTGAGCTCCCAGCCCTTTCTGCATCTCAGCACGGAAGAGGGGGCCCAGGAGTGGGGGAGACACCGGGGGGGGCTCATCCCCCTCTGCAGGTGGGACATCCCAACCCTGAAACATCTTGGTCCCTCCCCTGCTTGGTCACAGACTTTTCGTTTTGGGTTTTTTTTTTTTTGTTTGGGTTTTTTTGTGTTCCTCAGGCAAATCTCCAAAAGAAATGAAGCACCAAACACAGAAAAACTCAGCCCAAATTCCCAGCTGCTGCCCAGCCCCACCAGCCAGCATCCCCGCCATCCTCTGTAGCGCCCCTGCCTCGGACTGTGCCCCCCAGCTCCTATCTGGCTTCAGGAGGCCAAGAACAACAGATCCTTTGGCTGTTTGAGATGCGTCGCTCACTGTTTCAGGGCTCCCCACCTGTAAAAGAGAGAGAGGCTTGTGGGCAGGAGGGCAGAGACCCAAAGATGCTTAGGCCACTGGGGGCTTTGACTGAAAAAAAATATTGCACTTTCAGATCTGTTAAGGTGGCAGCTTAAAGTGAAGTTTTTTGATGTCTTAGTCTTTTGTTAAAAGAGGTACACAAGAAAAAAATTTTTGGCCTCGCACTGCCACAGGAGGATGAGGTGGGTCTGAGGAGCAAGGCTGAGAAGAACCCCAGGCCCTGGAATTATTAAAAAGAAAAAAAAGAGAGAGAGAGATTAACAACTTCTGACAACCCCCTTGTACATTTAAAGTAATTAGGGAAGTGAGGGTGGAAGGAGAAAGGCCATAAAAGGTTCTTTCTCTGGCTTAATCTTATCCCTCTACTGGGGACTATATGTCACAGTGGAAAAAGCAGCATGTAAATCGCCACAAAACACACATTGGCTAACAGTGAAGGGGGAGGCTAACAAGCCGTCCAGTACCCCAAGGTGTTTCTGTCAGCACCTCCTTAGTGGTCAGACGTCTGGCTGTCCCTGCAGCTCACCACGCCTGGAGGTTCACATCGATAGCTCATCCTCCTGGGGTTTATCGGATAGCGGCAGGTAATTCAATAAAGATCTTTGCAGTGCATGGTTGGAGCTCAGCTGCTGACTTCGCTGACCAAGTCATGTCTCCATCCTTGCTGTCTCTGAAGAGCAAAAGCAGCTCCGAGCAGGGACTCTAGAGCCCATCCTGACTCATGTGCCATGGGTTACCTTCTGGCTCTGGAGCCGGCGTCACTGACGCCAGGAAAGGTGGGAAGAGCCCTCGTTGCTCTGCACGGTATGTCCTGGGCAGTCCTTTCCACTCGCAAACTCTGTGGGCACCTTCCCGGAGACACAGATGGTCCCAAGTCCATCCCCGTAGGATGTCTTGCACATCAGCAAGTGCCACCCTGCATCACAGAGGCCGTAGACAGGCACTGTAGTTGGAGCTATAGGATTAAATGAAAACAAAAAAAAAAAGGAAAAGAAAACATGGAGGTTTTTCTCAGACCAGCGGCTGCTGCTGTTGCAAAGGGGCTGGGCTGGGCTGTGGTCGCAGTGATCCACTGGCAGCAAAACCAAGAGAGAACTCAACCCCCTGAAAACAGCACCCATGTGTTTGCCCACAGCCAGCAGCCACCAGCTCTTACCGACCTTGACCAACCTGTGTGCACTGAGCGAGCAGAGGAGAGGGGGCTTTGTCCTGTTGTGGCACAGGCTGCCAGGCGCGTCGGGACTGGGGGAGCTTAACCTTAGGCTCTGTCTGGGCCAACTGAATTTTTCCTTTCTCTGAAGCATCATTACAGGTCACTGCTGGAGACAGGACACAAGGAGATGGACCCACTTCTGCAGCAAACCCTCCCTTTCGATCAGAAGCTGGTCCTGCTGCCCACAGAGATCAGAGGAGCTCCACGTCCAGACCTGCTTCATCGCGGATTGGTTCACATGCACCTCCATGAAGGACCTCCTGGAGAGGGAGACAAGTCTCCATGTACCTGGGGGCATTCAGGAGGAGCCCAATTCAGAGCATCAGATGCAAATCAGCCCATACACAAGTGCTCTTCAAAACCTTGCTTTTCTTCCAGGTCATTTTCCACGGGCAAGTGACCCTTACTGCCTCACACTACAGAGCCAGCAGAAGTTGAAGGTGACCCAAATCACTCCCTGCAGGAAAAGAGTGAAACCGAAATGACTCAAAGAAGGAAATAAAAATCAATATTCCAAAGTCAAATAATAAAAATTGTGTTATGGAAACAGAGGTCACCCAGAGAAAAACGTAATCAGACATGACAGCCCATGTCTCCAGTTTCCTCTCTCTGGCAGTCCCAGGTGGGGAGACCTCCTGCCCAAGCCAAAGCGTCACCTGCCCACGTTACGAAAGCGCCACACGGTTCGTACGGCTGCGAGCAGAGGCACAGAGCTGGAAGGACGGGGCAGAGAGACGCGGGGGCGCTGGGCGAGGTGCAGAGGGTCGTGGTTGGAAATAGCAGAGGCCTTGCGGGGCGGGAACAACCTGTGTAGGCAAACCCGGCTGGGGAGCCCAGCACTGAATAAACCAGGCTGTGGCGGGTCGGGATCGGGATGTGCTGGATCCTGAGGACTGCGTGAGAGCAGAGGATCCAGGCTGGGGAGGTGCAGGGCTCGCTCTGAGCAGTGAGTGGTACCAGCACAGACGATGCGCACGGGAGAGAGGAGCCGCGTTTCCTCGTGGAAGGGCATCGCTTTCAGCAGGCTAATTTGGGGCAGGCAGAACTTTCCGTACCTCAGTTTCCCCTTTACAAAAGGGCCTTTTTGCCTTTGCAATTAGGTAAGAAGGGCACAGACTCCTCTGGCCCTCATTTGTGAGCCTGGCAGCCAGTACAAAGATGAACCAGCAATTCTCACCCGGCCCCTCTGAGGTCCCTCTCAGAATTGCGCGGGGTGATGGGCTGCAATGTCTCGTGCAAGTCCTTATTTCGGCTGTTCTGTCCCTGAAGAAGGGACTGTCCCACACCCCTGCCGCTTCCATTATGCCGCACAAGTCCCAGCGCGCATACATTTCAGAGAGCATTGTAAATGTGGGGCACGTAGCCCTGATAATGATGCAAACTTCAAACCATTATTTCTCAGCCCAGAGCGCTTCTCTTCGTCGTCAAGCCAGTGGTGATGGGCTGTTTAGAGTAGTTTTTCCCTCCTCCCCGCTCCTTTTTTTTTTTTAAATTTGACCTCCTGATTCTGCCTGGGAATTTATGGTGGATTCTTTTTATTATTGCCCTTTTTTTTTTTTTTTGCACAAAGTTATCAGCAGGGAGATAAACTTCCCATGAAGTCCATTTGCCAACAAAGCTTTCTTCAGCAGAACAGACAATGGCAAAGCAAAACTAATGCTCTGGCTGGACACGACATTTCCAGCACCATGGTGACTGCGGCGGCTGCTCTCTGTTCCCCCACAGCTGGCCCAAGGGTGACCTTCAGCTCCATGAAAAGCTGATTTCCCTGTGTCCCTGTGTCCCTGCCTACCTGGGCTGAGAGTCCCACTGCAGGAGCTGGAGCTTCTCAACTGTTTGGCAGCCGCATCTCGGCAATCGCCTCTCCAATTGCTGTTACCAGCTTCGTTATCTTGTTTTGCTTCTTTTGGTCTTCAGTGCTTCCCTGCAGGCTGGGGTATTTGAGGGATGTCTCCTGTGTGCTGGATTTAACTGAGGAATAAAGAGAGAAAGTAAAAAGTGTGGTGAGATGGAGGGGTTGAAATGTCAGTTAGAGCCCTGTCTCCATTAACCAAGGAAGCTCCAGGGCACTGGGGAGAAGGCGCAAAGCTCACAAACCTGAATTCTTGCCCCGTCTGTCTCTGCACATCCAACTGGAGCCCCTCGAAGCAGCCAGTCTGCCCAGGGAGCTGGGATCAGCCCCAGCCTCCCGGCTCTCCGGGCTGCCTGCGTCCCCGAGGCTGGAGCCTTGCCTGGGGTGACCGGCAGCGTGGTCCGGGGGGTGACGGGTGGGCACAGCCAGCTCGGGTGCTCCTGCATCCCCTGCCTGGAAGGAGAGGCACAGCCGAGCTCCTCAGCCCCCGCACTCCTGCAGGTCGTTCAGCCCTCGTTACTCTTACCACCGGGCCAGAGCCTCTTTTCTCCCCAGCTTTGGGGTGGCCAGGGTTTAGCTAATTTCTGATAAAACTGACACAGCTGCGGTTTGGATGGCAGAAAACCCAGCATGCAGCCTGTTTCGGATGGACATTAAGACCCATTTCCTTGCAGCTGTGACAGGAAGAAAATAAGCCTTTCGTTAGCCCCCCCAGCAAGCTGAAAAGCAGTGAAAGCCAAGCTCCAATTTGAAGGAGACCCGAGGGATAAAATCAGGGAATCATAGACCAGTAACCTTCCAGTAATAAAAAAATGAACTGATTTAACTAATAAAGTATCCAGGTGAGCAGGATGAGCAGGGACAACCCCTTGGCAGAGGGGCTTGCCCCCCCGAACACCCCAACCACAGGACACACGGCGCAGGCAGTGGGGAGCGCTGCCCGCCACCCCCGGCTTATACTATCTGCCAAGGGCCCAAATAATGGTGTATAAATTGGGCCCCTTCCCCAGTAAAAGAGGGGACTGTGTGCTGCCTGCGTCCCTCCCAGTGGGCTTGGATTTGCAAACACAAGACGCTGCTGAGGCCGTGGATGTGCTGGGAGAGAGCTGGAGCTCATCGGATGACGGGCAGGAGTGAGACAAGGGGGAACACGTCGCTCCCTGTCACGCAGGGATGCTGCTAAGGCCCCATGCGGAGCAGCATCATCGCTTCTGTGTCCGGAGGGTCTGGAGAGGGTCTGGACCACACAGCAGCAAGACCTGGGGTGGGACTCAAAAATAGCTATTTGAGTCTCTGCGATGGCTGAGGAGCGCTAAGGAGAACTCAAAAAAAGAGCAAGGGCTGGGCAACACGATGGCGGATCTCACCTCCCGTGACAACTCCAACGCAAACACAGGGAGAAAAGCACAGATCCGCTCCTTCTGCTGGTGGATGGGGTCTCATGGAGCGCTCAGCTCTCGGGAAGCAGCGCCGGGAGTGCTGCGGGCAGGTCCGGGAGCACGGCAACACAAGGGGCAGAAGCAGCCCCTTCCCCAGAGCCGGCGGGTTTGGGCAGTGCAGGGAATCACAGAATCATCTACGTTGGAAGGGACCTTTCAGAACACCGAGTCCAACCACCAACCTAACCCTGACCAAAACCAGCACTAAACCATATCTCTCAGCACCACGTCGACCCATCTTTTAAATCCCTCCAGGGATGGTGCCTCCACTGCTTCCCTGGGCAGCCTCTTCCAATGCTTAATAACTCTTTCAGTGTAAAATTTTTTCCATCTAGACCTCCCCTGGTGCAACTCGAGGCCATTTCCTCTTGTCCCACCTCCTGTTCCTTGGGAGAAGAGCCCGACCCCCCCGGCTACCCCCTCCTTTCAGGGAGCTGCAGAGAGCGAGAAGGTCTCCCCTCAGCCTCCTCTTCTCCAGGCTGAACGCCCCCAGATCCCTCAGCTGCTCCTCACAAGACTCCTGCTCCAGACCCCTCACCAGCTCCGTTGCCCTTCTCTGGACACGCTCCAGAAGACCTGCAAAAGTTGCCGTGATTTTAGAATCTTCCCCTTCAGCAGGGAAGAGTCTGCTCCCGTCACCCCATCATCTCCACAGAGATAGAGCAGGAATGGAAAAAATCCAAAGAATGGCAACAAATAGTATCAATAATCCATGAGAAGAGATGAAAAAGATTTAGGACTATTTAGCTTAAGAAGAAGAGGGGATGGGATGGAGGTGAAGATGAGGAGGGCATGGCAGAGGCATACAAAGCAGCGGCTGGTGTAGAGGAGGTGCCGGGGAGCGCAGATTTGCCCCTGCAGCACCAAAACAGGAGACATTCAGCGCAATTAGAGGACGATACCTTTCGAACCAAGAGCAGTGAATACCAACAGGCAAAATTCCAGGACTCTGTCGTGAGGTTTCATGGGAATGTGGAGTTCAGCAGGATCCACAACGCCAGTGGCCATAAACCAGAACACCACCGGTGTTTGCCAGGGTTAAATTGAGTAAGATACAAACCGTCCTGCCCAGGATTTTGTGGCTTTGGGGTCTCTGGCATGGTCTCTGCTGAAGACAGGACACAGGTCGGGGAACAAACCTCTGGGGGTGATTCCTACACCTCCAACAGCCTCATGTTAAATAGCCCAAGGACAGGCCTGGAGCTACCGACGGGGAAACGGGAGCTGGATTTCAGCATCTGCCTGGAATAGATCCCGTAAGTGTCCTTGAGGGACTTGGCTGTGAGACGAGAGAAATACATTTGAGGACCTATAAAAAAAGCAACAGTGAATAATAATACTTGGCACCTATGGCGTGCCCTTCATCCCTGCATCTCAAAGTGACTCTCTCGTGTCTGCCTCGAGAAACTGAGGCAGGATGGCACATGGGCACCCGTACGGCAGCTCAGCCGAGAGCCCACGGCTCCTGCACACACATGCAACGCGCCGACAGGTTCCCCCCCTACAGCAGCACATCTAGTTGTCAGCAAGGTACCTAAACAGCAACGCTGCAGGAAAAGGAAAGCGAATTATAAATTCGGGGCCAGGTGGCTACTGATGGAGGGCTCGGGGATGGAGGGAGGGATGCTGGCGTGCTGGGGGGCTCCTGCGGCATCAGCTGCGTCGGCTTGCCCCACTGCCCTGCAGCAAACGGCATCCCCAGGGCGACGTGGGGGCAGCAGGGGCTGCAGCCAGAGCAGCTCGGGCGCCTCCTGCAAAGCCGGGGGGCCGGTGGCTCCGGCGGGAGCAGGGACAGGCCGCGTCTGGCTCAGGGCGAGGGGGTAACGGGCGCAGCAGGGACCACCTGCTCCACCTGGTTTGTTCGGAGGGTTTGGCTGGTTTCTAGTGAGAGGCCAAAGAAGAGGATTATACAGGAGCCTGTCAGGAGGCCAATGACATTTATAAAGTATTAATCCCTGCAGTGTGTCACTCACCAGCGTGTTTGATGGTGGCTCTGTGCTGGTCCCGTGGTCTCTCGCCTCTCTGCCGCTCGGGAGTGGTTTTGATACGCTTCAGGGGCTTGCTGGATATTTTTTTTGCCCCAGTCACTTTTTCTACCAGGAATTCCTTCTCCTCCTGTCCCACAGCTGGTCTCTTCTCCTGGATTTACCTCGTGGCTTGCTTTGATCCGCTGCTCCCTCTCTCCTACCCCAGGCCCCCAACTTCTCCCCGCCCCCCCCAGACACAATCCC
The DNA here is from genome assembly GCF_963924245.1 of Chroicocephalus ridibundus. NCBI lineage: Eukaryota > Metazoa > Chordata > Aves > Charadriiformes > Laridae > Chroicocephalus > Chroicocephalus ridibundus. Next base: position 12,477,887 of record NC_086298.1, on the reverse strand, counting down.
CAGTGCCGTCTCTGCCAGCTCAGCCCTATTTCATCTTTAATCGAAGCTTAAAACACTCTTTACAGGTGTAACAGCGGGAGAAACAAATATTCTGCCTCCACACGTGTGCTGATTCCTGCCAGCCCCAGCCCAGCAGCACCCGGCCGTGCCGGGGCTCAGGGATCATCACACCACGGTGACACCATGGTGACAACTTCTGTCGCTTGGCCGCCCTCGGGAAAGAGAAAATGAGCAACTGTAGCTTTAAAACAAAGATTAGATGCAATTTCCCCCCCCCTCCCTTTCTCTCTCCTTTTTTAAAGGGAACTTGTCAAGGTTTCCATCAATAATAGATAATGGTGCATCACTCTGGCAGGTTACACCCTCCGGCTGTTTTGATATTTTCCAGAGAATTTGTCAGCAATCTTACAGCAAAGGAGGGCTGGGGGAGGGGTGCGGAGGGGGGGGAAGGCCTCATTAATTTTTTGTCATTTGCATTCCCGCTGTTAAATAATGTATTGATTGCTCTTTCTCTCTCCCTCTTTTAATTGTCTCCCTTCTGCGGCGTCTCGCAGCTGATGGCCCTCACTCCGTGACAGATGAGTTTGTCAGAGGCACCAGACAGCTCCCGCTCCCCGGGACGGGGCTGCGAGAGCTCAATGTGACCCTGGTGCCGGCTCTAGCGTCGCCGCACAAGTCACAGCCCCTGTGGCACCGGCTCCTCGCAGGGGGACACTGACGTCTCCCTCAAACCAGTTGCCAAGACACCCCGGCCCCTGACTTAGTGATTCACCTCCATACCCAGCTCCTGCAGTTCGGGAGGTCAAGGACAACAGCGCGTGGGTCCTGGCACGCTTCGATGTCATCAAAGGAGGAATTGCCAAGAAGTTGGAGGGATGGTAGCGATGCACAAGCAGGGAAACCATTGCTCCTGCCCTCACCCGCTGCCGGCTGAGCTCCCTGGGCAGCTGCGGGGTCGGCAAGGAGGAGCCGCTGGAAGAGCCAACGTGGGCAGCTCTGGCCTCGGGAGGGCAGGGAAAACAGAAACACGGAGGGGGTTTTGCCCCTACTAACTTCAGTGGGAATCTGCTTCCCCATCCCTTCCACAGACCCGGGCCCAAGGCCTGGGAAGCCAGACACAAGGTCCATTGAATTGGCAGCTGAGCTCAACAAGAATTTGCACGTGATTAGGGCTTTGCTTGGCTTAATGCGGCTTGGCTTCCTTTTTAATTAATAAATACTTAATTACATAGTTAATATTTTAATATTTCCCTTTAAAAATGTCTGATTTAATGGAGTTACTGCCAGCTATTTGTTTTGTATGACTTTTATGTTTATCTTCCTCTTTCATTTCTCGTTTCCCCCTCCGCCCGCTGCTCTAATCCCCGACGCTCCTGGTTGATCTTTGCTGCTGGAAATTAGCAGCCGGGCTTTCGGCTGGAAAGGACTCTGGCCCTTGGTGCTGACATCCATCAGCCAAAGGTGCTAATGTGAGTTATTAGCACTCGGGTACTTCACCGAGAATGTACCAGCCCCTGGGGAGGAGAGGGGAGGTGAGACCCTGCTGGGGACGGGAGGTGGGAGAGGGGCCGGGGTGGAGAGCGGGTGCGGGGCTGGGGGTACCCCCAGGGCCATCCCCAAAGCTGGGGAGAGCCCTGAGCCCGTGTTTGCCTTCCAGACAAACCTCACCCGCCTGCGCAGCTCGGCTCCGGAGCAGCACAGGGGTGTCTAGTGGCACGGCGTACCCAGGCGAGGATGGAGAAGGGCCCCAGGAGTGAGGATGAAGGGGAGATGGATGTGACCTCCTGCCACGGTGACGGCCCTGCGCCTCCTCCCCTAAGCCCTTGGCTCCTTGCTCCAGGGTGGTGCCCGTGCCAAGCCCTCCCTGCACGTGAGTGGGCGGATGGATCGAGGCAGACGCTGCATTAAAGCAACTTTGGCTTCCCACCCTCCCTTAGCCAACCCCCACCTTGCAACCAGCCCACCCGACCGGCAAAGCCCAGCTCCCAGTCAGCATTCCCAGGGCACGGGCGGGCTGAGCCATGGGCTGTGCCTCACCTGGGGTGGGACATCTCCTCCAGCCTCTCCGGGGGACATGCGGCGGGGAAAGAGGTGTTTTTGCAGGAATCTACATGAGCAGCCTGTTGGGATAATAAAACAAATAAACAGAAGAGTTACAGCCAAGGCACTTGGGGCACCATAAACCAGGCTAAAAGCACACACAGCGTCGTTAATCCATCATAAAATAACAGCCTCTTACGATCCTGAGTGCAGCAAAATGAACGGGAGACTGGGGGGGTCGCAGTGCCACCAGGGGGGTGGTGAATGTGAATAGGGCTGTAGGCGGCGACGTGGGAACAAACCCCCACCCGCCGGGAAAATCAGGACTCTGAGAACTCACACCTTCCCCCAGAGGTGGGTTTAAAACCAGTAACACCAGTTCAGGCCAGGAAGAGAGTTGTGCTGCTCTCACCTTGGTCTTATGGTCTCGCTGCCTCCTGTTGCTGAGAACTGGGATATTCCTGGCAGGGATGGCACTCGCAGAGGCCGGCCAGCTCGGTGCACGTGTGCTGGTGAGCGATGCGAGCACAGCCCTGACGAGGGGGCAGAGACATCGGCGGGGTCCCTGCGGCTGGGCAGGGGGTGACCCGCATCCCCGGCAGGACACGAGCCCCACACTGCTGGGGGGATGGCAGGTCCCGAATCCCCGCCGCCGTGGCAGGGCCTCGCTCCTTCTGCCAGTGAAACAGGAGGCGACGGGGCAGCGTGTCAGGAAGGAAGAGATGAAACAGGTCGGGACGGAAACTTAATGGGACTCTTAAGTGCTCCGTCTTCCCCACTAATGAGGTTTCTGCATGCGCGAGGGCGAGAGAAGAAAACCCACCGCGCGCTAATAAAGCCCCGTGACTTTGCTGACTGGAGGCACCGGCGCTAATGAAGTCACCAGAGATTTGGGATTCCTTTGGCAGGTCTGACATCGTTCTGTGTAACCGTTATTTTAATTCAGTCTGAGGAAACAACAATAAAAATAAAAAAGCCATGCAGCAGTGTGACACGCCTGGGCTGCAGAGCCCGGGTGGGTGGTGGGTTTGGGAACGGGGATGGAAGGAGCTCCTCGATGGGTGGGATGCTCCGGGCACCCCTGGAGAAGCTCAGGTTGCCCCAGAGCTGGGCTGCGAGCGCCTCCCGGCTGCTCACCAGGGACACCCAAGCCCCGTCCCAGAGCAAGGAGATGCCCCGGGGCTGTACCCGGCCGTGCCAGGCGCCCTGGGGACACACGGGAGCGGGAGATGGAGTGCATGGAGAGGAGCACAGGGACAGACAGACGGACACTTAATCACGTTTGATTTCAAAGCATTTCACAAATGCCATTCGCACACTCAGCGCGGTTCTGCAGAGCCGTCCTCGGAGGAAACACCCAGCAAGGGCTGGTCGATAACCTGCAGGTTGAAGATTGTTTTCTGAAAGCAATGGCTTTATATATACACGTGTATTTAAATATACAACCTAAACATATTAATATATTAGTATATTTATATTTAACATATTAATATATTAATAACATCCCTAAATGCATACACACATACGTATATAAAATAAGCTCGGGGCCTTAGTCTGGCACCAACAGCAACGCCTTTGGCAGAGACTACCTCTGGAAGCCTCACCAACATCCCTGCGCACCCCACTTCTCGCTGCAGCGTCTTTGATTTGAGCAGGGACGTTAAGAGGAGCCGCTTTGCCGCCCGGGAGCCACCGGTGCCCGGCTGTCCTCGCTGTCACCTCGGCGGGCAGGGAGGAGCGGACAGACGACCCCCGGGGTCCTTCGGTGCCTCTTCTTAATTAGAAACCTCGTCTTTAATTCTTACGCGCCCTTCCGGCAGGGTTAGTCGCTCTCACCTGCTTAATCCTGGGAGATTATTTTCTGGTCTCTTTTTAAAAAAACCCAACCGCCCCAAACCCTTCAGTCTTCTTTCAATTCTTTTCATTTCACCTCATTTAATTCCCTGCCAGCTTAATGACTTGGTAGTAATGAATAAGATGAAAATTAGGGCTTAATAAGTGTTAAGAAAAGACAGTTTTCTTGCTGATGAAGGAAGCGCGCTGGTGGGAAAGCAGAGCCTGGGGAGAGCACAGGGATAACCCCAAAGCTCTTCCTGACCTTGAGAGACGTGATGCCAACTCCGGGCTGTGACCGGTGACGGTGACAGGCTGCAGCCGGGACCAGGGACACACCAGTCCCGGCAGAAGGATGCTGGAGGGAAGCGGGAGGGGATGGACACAAGGAGGGGCTGGCACAGGGGCTGCCGGAGGGGGGTGACGATGCCCAGCTCAGCACCCCAAATGCCCCGTCACTCTCCGGCCAGGGCAGGGGCTGCGCTGGGGACGCAGCTCTGTGCAGGGCAGCCCCGTGGGCTGGGAAAGCTCAAAGGCTGCAGCGACCCCCACGTTTGGGGAACCCCACACTCCGCCTGGGGAGGTGGCGTTGGCCCCTGAAGCCCTACAGCTTCTGATGGGGTGGCACCCACCGGGTCTGTGGCTGGGGACCTCAGAGGCCAGCAAGGCAGCGGTAAATCCAGCCCTAAGGCTGCGGCTACGGGACCAAAACATCCCCCGGCAAGACACTGACCTGCCATTGAGTCTGCCTGCAGGGCCAAATTCTCGTCTGGTCACCTCTGTGCTGGCGTTGTGCTGGGATCAAACTGGGAGAAATGTGATATTGCACCCGCTGCTTCGTTTTCTGGGGAGGTGCCTGCGGGTGTTCCCCCTCCGGTGCAGCACCGCTCTCCCCCGGGGCACAGCCCGGCACCCGTGGGTGGGTGGGATGGCGGGATGGCGCTTTATGCTGACTCAGCCGAGGCAGCGCCGGCAGCACCCGGAGGGGCTGGCGGTTACCGGTACCCGAGTACCGCTGGCACCAGCCCGACCCTCGGCGTGGGGAGGATGCCGGGGTACATGATCAGACCAGCCCTGCCTGATCTCTCTATCTCTGCTCTCAACCATGAGTGCGGCTAACGACCCGCCAGCCGGCTGCTCACGCCGCATTAGCTGACTCTGGAGGTACGCTCTAATTAACGATGATATTGGGACTGACAGGTAGATCAGGGGAAAAGAGGTGCAGAACTAATTGACCTGCCAGAAAATGTGTCCAACAAGATTCACACCCCCCCCCCACGCTCACCCAGCCCCTCCGTAACGCCAACACTCCCCTGCCGCCCCCACCCAAACACGGGGGTGTTTTGCCCACCCAAACACGGGGCAAATGCCGCCGTCGAGCTGGCCGCACCGCGGGCGATACTGATGACTTCCTAATGGGCCCTGAGAGCCGTCTCCTTCTCTGCCGCTGGCCGCGTTATTCGAGCCAGCGGCTCCTCAATCATCTCGTTCGCGGGACCCCCGGCCGTCCCCTGCTCCCAATCGCTTTTTGGTGCCGCCAGCGCTTTTTCCTCCCAGAGATTGGTTTGCTCCTTCTGCTCCCAGGTGCTGTCACTTCGGAGATGCTGGTCATTTTTTAAGTGCATTTCTTGCTCTTTCGATCTTTGTTTGACTTCTCCTGGAGTAACTGGGCACGACCGAGCGAGCACACCAGTTCTGGATCCGCAGAGGTCTCTGAGCGCAGCCTGGGTTAACTTGGGGCAGGGCTGTTTTGGAAGGAAGGTTTTAGGCAAAGGAAAAGCAGGAGTCCCAACACCTCTAATTAACCCAACGAGCCTGCCGGGGGGGCAATACCAGCGGTTCCAGCTGGGGCTGAGGAGCGGGTCCGTCTCTGCTTCTCTCAGCTGAGCGGGGCCATGCCCAGAGCTGTGCATCGCCGCGGGGCCACGGAGGAGCGGTTTGGGTTCCGTGTCAGAGCGTTTCTCAGTAAACCCGTGCACTGAAGGACCGGGATGGATGCACGTCCCTACACCCACGCTGGGACTGCGCGACATTACACACACGCAACTGCAATTCCAGCCTTTCCAGCTGCAACGAGACACCAAAACCCAAGGACCGCGAGGCGCGTGCGGGGTTTGCAGGCAGAGGAGCCGCCCTCCCATCGCCGCCGCCTTTTCCACGCGCCTTTTCCAGGCTTTGGGCAACACAGGAGGATTTTAATTCCCTTTAGGAATTAAAGGGAAGAGAAGAGAGGCTTTTAAAGGGCAGGAAGAGCGGCTTTCCCAGTGCAAGGACCAGGGGCGGTTAAAGGGGTTTTCCCATGTAAGGGTCAGCTAGGCTGCTGAAATCCTTACCAAGGCTGATGCGGGTGGAAAACAAACTTTAGGCTGAAGAGGAGAGTGGAAGAGGAGCTCAAAGAGAGGTGGGCAAACCACTTCAGCCTCAGGAAATTCCCTTAGACACAAAAAGTTGTCACTAAAGGACTATTAGAGGGCTCAAACACAAGACATTAGTGGGGATCAAACACCTCGACCTGTTCCTGCTCGCTCTTGTGCACCTGCCTATGGCTACTATGGGAGACGGGAGACCTAAAAACCACTAAAAAGCCACTACTTTGTGGCAGGTCCTTCCAGCAAACCCCAGCAGGGAGGAGCATGGGGGAAACCCCGGCCGGGCAGCTGGCGGCGGCGGTGGGAGCTGCACCGGGCTGGTGGGTGCCCACCGCCGCCGTGCCCGGGCTGGGAGACGAGGGGGTGGGTGCATCTATTTCGAGGGGAGCACGTCGTGCTGGGAAAACAACTGATTTAGATAGGGAAATTTATTCCTGCTGGCACTGTGTACTATAGAGCCATAAATAATCAGCCCTTAAAAGCGATTGCCTCGACTAAATCGGAGAGGCATGTAAACATCCCAAAGCTGCATGACTAATAAGGGGAAATCACTCTGAAGAAGAGGCTTCGCTACTTGCCTTTGTGTCCACACGACAGAAGCCATCCTGGAGAAGTTCTCCCCATCGCTTCAATCGCGGCGGCGCAGATGACCGTGGGGCGAGGGCTCCCGAAAGCTTCGTGCTGGCGAAGGTTGCCCCGCGGCAGGGAGGGCTGGGAGCAAACCCCCTGATGGTCCCGTTTCACCAGCCATGGAGGAAACAGGAGGCAAGGGGAAAGCAAATGCTCCTCTCCTTGCAAGAAAAAGGCAATGACCCAAGAGGGGACCTGGGATCTATCCCATCGATGTTATCCTTGTGCATCCCCTGGGTGCTGCAGCGGCGCAGGGTGGGCTGTGTCCATCCCTCTGAGCACCTCCATGCTCGAGGCTCTGCCAGACTGGTAGCAGAAGAGAAACCCCCAGACACCGTTTACCTTTCTAGCATCCTTTGGAGAAACCTCTCCTTGGGCAGCGCGGGACATCTCCTGCGAGGGAGGTGCTGGGGCTGACGTGACGGTGCACATGGGCATGCACAAAATGCTGCATCCGCGACACCTTGTCGACGGCTCAAAGTGGAGCAGGGAGGAGCCTTCCCCCTCCCCTGGGCTCTGGGTGCTGTAGCATCCCCATCCCCGTCCCCATCCCCTCCACCTGGCCCAGACCCCTCTGTGCCCTGACCCACTGCTGCCAACGAGCTTTTATTCATTACCAGACCAGAGAGCAGCACTTGGATTCAAAAGGATGCTACAATCCCCAAACTCTCTTTTTAATAATTTTTTTTTTATTATAAGTCTCCTCCGAGCCTGGTCCCACTGTGACAAGTGGCTTCAAAGAGCCCCTCCACATTAAAATCAGATATTGCTCCCGCACAGCCCAAGATCAGAAACACCCGCAGAGAGGATCGATCGCCTGATTAGGGGAAATTGATTGCCCCAGCCTCATTAGCATATCGTTAGCGCTGACCCCGTGGCTGGCCCTGCTCAAGCGGGCCGTGACCTGGATGGATTAGAAAGCGCAGAGCGCTGAGGAGGGATGGAAATCAGTAAACAGGAGAGGGGGGAGGTGAAAACCCCGCTCAATAACATCCACCTCATTACCCCGCCGGGGCTCCGAGCGCTTGACACCCATCGGCCCGGGAGCATCGCAGAGGATGCAGCTCCCCTGAGCTGGTACCCAAGTAGAGCATCCCCCGTGGGGACGGTGGAGGGTTTCTTCGGGAGCTCCAGCCCTTTTGAACGTTGACTAACAGGCTTTTTTTTTAGCGCCGTGAATCAGTAGCCCCATATAGGATTTCCATCTGTGCTGTGTGAGGCCTCGCCAGACTGTGTTTTAGGCCTCCATCCAAAAGAAGCTGAAAAACTAGTTGGGTTGGATTTGTTGGTTTTCTTTTTTTTTTTTCTTCCTAAGTTTTGCACACAAAAGAAGGGGAGAGGAATCCCGGCTGTTCCCGAGGCCCCGTCCAGCCTGAACCTCCCCAGGACCCACCTCGCAAAGGACTTACCCCGGGTCAGGGACAACGTACAGCGGAGAGCCTGGGCCAGCCTGGTGGCCACCAACAGGTGGTGGGTGGCACCGAGGGGATGGAGAGTCCCCAGCGCCTGGCTTTGCAGGAAAATCCAGGTTTGTTCTGAAGACCTTGGCTGCAGCACATCACAGCTCTGCTATCGGCATCCGAGGGGACACGGAGAGTATTTCAGTTTGATCAAAGGACCACAGAGTCTGGGAGGGGATGGAAGGAGCAGCTCCATCCAGAGACTTGGGATAGCTGCTGCCCAACACCCCGGGTGACATTCACCCCGAGCCGAGCTCCATCCCTGTCTCTGGAACCACTTCAGTCCCCTCTGGGGCTTTCAGGCTCTTCTCCGGACCGACGTGCACAGGAGTCCCTGCGCATCCTCTGCTTTCAGGTGGAGAAGCAACTCCCAGCCCTGGGGAGGGCACGAGCACTAGAAACGCAATCGAACATGCAGCACCGGCCCTAAGATCTGACTGCAAGCCGCTGAAATCCTGGCGTTGGGCAGGAGCAGGCATATTTCCAAATCCCTGTGAAGCGCCTGGGGCCGTTCGGGGGGAGCCAGTGCCAGCAGCCAGCCCAGGTGGGACCCCCGGAGAGGTCACGGCCACATGTGCGAGAGCAGGATTGTCAGGAAACTCTGTTTTCAGACACCTTTTGAGCATCCAGGATCACTTCTCTCCTATTTTTTTTTTTGTTTTAAAAATCTGATGTGCAGCGAGAGCTTTGAGGAGCCGGGATGCTGGAGACCCATGTGTGCAGCATGGGTGACCTCGCGCAGGGCAGTTGTCCCCAGGAGGTGGCACTCAGGCATGGAGACCCAGTGCCCACCTCGGGATGCCGGGAACCAGCATGGGCCGGGAAATGCTGGGAGCAGGTGGGGTCCCCCGCGGCCCCCTGCCCTTGCTGTGCTGGGGGATTGTGGGGATCCTCCTTCACCACCGTGTCGGCCCCGTCCGCAGGGTGGAGGTGCCGGTGTGCGACAGCAGCGCCGTGGGTGTTGTTCAGGTTCATGGTGCGTTTTCAAAGTAAAAGGTGCTAACAGCAAATAAATTCTGGTTTCCCAAATAATCAGCAGAGATTTGGCAAAAAAAGGGGGTTCCTCACTTCCTCGCTGCCGTTGTTTGGGATCTTGCTGCAGTGAAGCTGCCGGCTCCAGCCTCGCGTGCAGTGGTATTCCCGCGTGGAATGAAGTCCTCCACGTGGCTGATGTCCATCAGCTCTCGTTACGGTTCGTTTTCTGTGTTGGGTGAATTATTGCAGGAGACTCCTCGCCAGCAGTCTGCGTTCAGCCCTTTGCTGGGTACTGGAACACAGCAAATTAATTAGCAGCGATGTGTTAACTACCCGTGACTCTCATAACTGTAATTGCACCGCAGTGCTCCAGCGAGGAGCATTTGATCTCTGATTGATTAATGAAACAGGTTTCCCCCTTTCACAAGATGTCTCGCTGCCCGCTGGTTTCGTGCCACCATTTTTGAAGAGGAATAACTTGACGGAGGAAGAGCCGGAGTGCAGGAATCGCAGCAGCCGGCGGGATGGATGGATGGATGGATGGATGGATGGATGGATGCAGCAGCCGGTGGTGGTCACCCAGTGCTTGCAGCATCGGTGTGGGGAGAGATGTGCTGCCATGGACCATGCGCATCCCGCAGCGTCTCTCAGCTCCGACAGTACCCCGGGAAACATGGGACAGAGCGCTGCTCCCTCATACTTTTTGGCTGTCGAGCCCTGGGGGGCACCTCTGAGGCACCCTGGTCACGCAGCCACCGGAGGGACGAGTAAAGCGCCCCCCTGGCACCAAGGGATGCTCTTCCCCACGTCAGTTCAGGGCCATGGGTGGGGACTGGCCCCCTCTCCCACGGGATTCAGGCAGGACCATGTTTCAAGCAGCTTTTTTAAGAGGAAAACCTTCCTGAGCCTTGTCTGTGCTGTTCCATCTGCAAGAAAGGCGAGGGGCACCGCTCCCCCCAGCCTGGTCCCCTCCTGCACCGGCCAAACCTCGTCCCACTCGGCGCGGGGCTCCGCCACCCCCGAGATGGAAACGAGGAAGCGGGATTCGTCTGAATTACAGTGACCCTTCCAACCCCGAAGCTTTACAGGAATGATTACACATTATTTTATGAATAAGTAATGTCTCGCCACATATTTCCACCTGTTCTGAGCATCTCCCTGTGATCTCTGTGGCTTTCAGAAAAGGAGCTGGAAACAGAAATCTCTTTCGCAGGCAGCGGAGATGTTTGAAGCCTCCTTCATCCCGCGTTTCAAGTGTTTATCTCCTTCTCTCGGCGCAGCTGTGCCTCCTTCGTGGCAGATCAAGCTCTCCACATAAAGTTTTCGCTGCTGCAGGTCCCTCTCCCGGTCCAAAGGAAAAGTTGTTGTGAACGTCATTAAGCCACTAAAGAGAGAAACAAAACCCAGGTAAACTGGGTCGGCAGCTGGATCCCAGAGACTGATTAAGTAATTAGCTGATTAACCATCCACATGTCCAACACGGGCTTCTGCATCGCTTTGCTCGGCAGCGCGGGGACGCCGGGGCCTGGGGGAAGGTGCCGGCACGGCAGAGACGCCGCGCTGCTGCGGGGAAGGCAGAAACACCCTTGTGCACTCAGCACAGTGGAGATAAATTACTGTTGTTTAAATATCTTCCTTCTCCTCTGTGTAACAGGCCAAGAAATAAACAGCAAATATTGCTTTACTGCCCCCTACCACCTCCAACCACCTGACAAAAGGCAGGGTTATAAAAACCGCCGTGGTCTTCAGAAAAAAAAAAAAAGGAAAAAAACCAAACTAAAGTCCGCCCCTGCAAGGTTCCTCTTTCCATCCTTTCTCAAAATAAGCAAATAATAATAATAAAAAAAAGCTGAAAATGTTTTGCCAGCACCCCTAATGTCTCACATTGTTTAGGTGTTCCCCCTCTTTATGAAATTAGCATTAGCCAGATTTAGTTATTTTAACATTTCAAAACAAAAAGGCAAGATACTCCATTTTTTAAGCATTATGAAGAAACGTTTTGACACGAAACCCAACCCCTCATTCATCAATTCCTCATCTAATTCAGCACAAGTTCATGAATAATTTCCATCAGCCTGAAACCGCTTATCACTGCTGAGGCCGAGCCCAAAGCGCCCGTTGGGATGTGGGCGTCCTCTCCCCTCCCCGGGGGATGCAGCAGCGAGATGCCCATCGGCTCCCGGGGGCTGAGGACCTGCAGGACTTGCTGGGAAAGGGGACCCCAAAGTCCCTGTGAATCTTCTCCTGGGACCAACACAGAGCAGACTTCATCCCGTTTTTTCATGGAATCATAGGATCACAGGATGGTTTGGGTGGGAAGGGACCTTAAAGATCATCCAGTGCCCCCCCTGCCCTGGGCAGGGACACCTTCCACCAGCCCAGGTTGCTCCAAGCCCCGTCCAACCTGGCCTTGAACCCCTCCAGGGATGGGGCAGCCCCAGCTTCTCTGGGCACCCTGGGCCAGGGGCTCACCCCCCTCACACCAAACAATTTCTTACTGAATCTCCCCTCTTTCAGTTTAAAACCCTTCCCCCTCGTCCCATGGCTCCCCTCCCTGCTCCAGAGTCCCTCCCCAGCTTTCCTGGAGCCCCTTGAGGGACTGGAAGGGGCTGGAAGGTCTCCGCGGAGCCTTCTCTTCTCCAGGCTGAACCCCCCCAGCTCTCCCAGCCTGTCCCCACAGCAGAGGGGCTCCAGCCCTGCCGGCATCTCTGGGGCCTCCCCTGGCCCCGCTCCCTTGCCCAGGCACGGCTGGGCTGGTGGAACCATCCACTAGCCGTGGGATGCCGCCTCATGCCACAGCCACCTGCCGAGAGCCTGAGGAACAAACCATGTCTGGGTGAGGAAAAAAGAAATAATTAAAAAAAAAAAAAAGAAGAGAAAGGAGATTAGAAATTATAAACGGCAACAGACAACCACAACAACAAAAATATACAGCTTTCTCCTCAAACTGTTCTTTTAGTCCCAACAGTTTCTGCTGTGCAGAGCTCGCGTCTCAAAATTCACAGCTGCTCAAAAAAAAAAAAAGAAAAAAAAAAACTCATGAATTATTTATCCCTGCTCAGATCAATCCTTCAGCGTCCTGTCAGCCAGGAATCAAAGCCCAACAAGGCAGGCAGGGGAGGAAACGGCTTCCAACCCCCCGAGCGGCCGGCGGGTCCATCGGGCGGCACGTCACACCTGGCCCCCCCCGTCCCCATCCCTGTCCCCATCCCCGTGCGGCCGTGGGGCTGCGCCGGCAGGAGGCTGATGGAGCCCTGCACACACGTACCATTTCTGAGCTCCTTCCAAGACCCTGCGTATTAATAATTGATGGCAAATGCTTATTTTAAAGCACGTAAATCACCTTGTTCCGGGGAGGCTTCTCCTCCTCACCCCCAAATCCAGGCTATTCCCACCAGCACGGCGCTAATCGAGGCCGCGTTATTCCCGACTCTGCCCTGCCCACGGTGACTCCATCTCCTGCCCGCAGCCTCTGAAACTCTTACAATCCCGTACCTCTGGCTGCAGCCAGCACCTCGCTCCCTGCCGGCTCTTTCCCTGCAAAGTGACAGGGAAGTTAAAAAAGAGCAATTGCAGCAGCCGAGGGAAGGAACCGGCCCCAGCCCCACCGTCCCCCGACTCTCTGGGGCTCGGCAGGTGTCTTTCGTGGACCCGCAGATGCAGGAGAGAGCAGAGGACAGGGGCACACGGGGACTGGAAAGATACCGCTCGTCCCCGTCTGGTACGGAACAGGGTTGAGGGTGGGGTGGAGGGAGAGGAACCGTTTCAGCTTATTCTTCTTGCTCTTCGGAGGCAAAATCCAGCCCTGCGAAGTGAGATGGGCGATGCCCCTGCACGCAGGGATGCCCTGGGCTTCGAACAGCGACCAGGAGCACTTCCAGCACGTGGAGGCCGGGCTCTTCCCTTGCCCCGCGGCGAGGCCGGCTCTGGCTGGAGGGGCTGTGGGGGGAGCGCCGCGGGGCGATGCTGGCACCAGGGCTCTGGGCAGGACGGCAGAGTCGCCCGCAAACCCACGGCCCGATGCACTGCAGCAAAGCACCCCGACGTGCTCAGCGAGTGCCTGGCCCGGCTGCTTTGGAGACAGGCGAGAGCTTCAGTGGGGGAGAGCATCCCTCCCCGCGATCATTTCTGAATTTCAGGACATTTTACGTCTTTACTGACAGCAGGGAAGAGCCTCGCCCAGTGCCTGCTCCCTTTCCCAGGAGCTCCACCAACCAGCCCCATTCACCTGGGGGCCCTCGAAGCCCTCCCCCGTTCTCAGGGGTAAGACCTTTCCCTCCCGAAAGCGCCGGTGTCAGCCTGCCTTCCCCACCCGAGCTTTCTGCTGCCCGAGCTCTGGTCTCAGCCTCCCTCCTGCCGCGTCTCTCCTCCTAGAGCATCCCCGTTTGCCAGGGCGGATGCACGGCTGCCTAATTAGCCCCCGCAGAGCGCTGGGTCCGTCGTTAACCACCCTCCTGCTCTCAGTCCGGAGCGTGTTGTGTGATGCCGCTGCAGCTCCGCTTCTGCGGAGTCCGACCGTGGCTCAGCAGCCCCAGGGAAAGGCAAGAGCCGGCGCAAGACCCAGACCCCGACCCCCGCCATGCCCGGGGTCCTGCCGCAGTTTGCCTTTGCAGCACCCTGCCAAAACCCCCGGCAAACTGCATTTCCCACTGCCTTAACCTGCCTGGACCCCCCAAGGAGGGGGCGGTGGGTGCACGGGGCTCAGCTCTTCCACCCCGGGGTCCCCTCCCCGCTGTCCCCATCCCATCTCCCCCCGCTCCGCGATGCTCCAGGAGAGCCTCCGGTGCAGCCCTGAATTCCCGCAGCACCTTCCCCGGTGCCAAGCCATTTATCACGGCACACAAACAGCTCGCTCGCTAAAGGCCACGCCATGACAAAACGCCAATAGGTGTATTTACATTCAATATGTCCCGCTAATCTGGCCTTCAGAAAGCGTCTGCTGAATCTGTCCTTTCGTTCCTGGGCATCACCTCTTTAATCAGTCTCTCGTTACTGATCACAGATTGATTTCAGTTCCAGTAGCCAATAGGTTTTCCTTTTAATTTTCAGCATCACATTTAATTAAAGCAAGGTGGGTCCGACCCCATCAAATCATATCAAAGTCTGTCTAAGCCCCAGGTGAGTGAAAACACCAGCATAAATTATTGATTAATCTTTGTTCAGATTAATCTATCACTGCCTCTCCCTGGGCAAACGTGAGGATGGAGCTCGCGAGACGTTTGTCTCGTGGCAGCTGTTTTGTGGCTGCTGAGGACACGGTGGTGTCTCCAGACGGGGAGCCCACGGTCGAAAACCTTCTCCATGGGAGCATCGCATCCCTCACCCCCTTCTCCCAACAAATCCCAGCCCAGGGGCAGAGCGGGCGCAGGCTTCACCCTGGGAGTCGCTGAACTTCCAGAGCTCATTATCCTCTGGGAGAAGGGTGCAAACCACAGCGAGAAGTGGGATTAAAAAAAAAATAATCCATGTTCCCGCACAAAGCTCAGACGAAAGGCCCTTGGGCTGGAAGAACAAGTGGTTTTTCCCTCATTTGGGAGGCCCCGGAGCTGAAGGGTCAACGGGAGCGATGCTCCGGGCAGGGAAACCCTTCTGCCCTGCCCGGCCGCCGCCGCCAAAACAGAGCTCCCAGCGATCAATGGAAACCACCACAAAGCTCGTACCTGCAGGAGGTTTTATGTCAGCGTGTGGAGATGAGGGATGACGAGAGTTGTCTGTGATGGGGAGAGAAAACCGAGAAAACAGACATAAAGGGTCTTGCGAGACGAGGTTTTCCCCGGGTGAGCGCCCCAGCCCCGAGCCGGGGGGATTTCTGCGCCTCCCGGGCTGGGCGAGAGCCTGGGCACAGGAATGATCCCGAAATGCTAAAAACCGTCAGAGCCTTGGGGCGCTCGAGGGGTCCTCTGCGGCTCGGCCGGAGCTGGCTCCTCCGGCACTGCAGCATCCCAAACCCGGGGAGCAAACGCGCCTTTGGGATTATGAATAAAGATGGAGCCGAGGCGTCGCTCCCGCTCCCGTCGGCACCGGCTCTCCTGCCTGAATACTAATTGCTGCTCCCAGCCCAGAGCACTGCAACGCAGCTTTGGGGCCGGGGTCTGGAAAGGGCCACGGTGTATTTGCACCATTTGGGGGAAAAACAGGTGGCTCTGCTGGATCCAGAAAACTTCTGTTCTTGGAATCAACTTTGGATGCTGCCAAAAGGCGGGAGGGGTGAAGGGCTGGCTGGAAATCGCCGGAGAGCGGGGAGGGACTGCCAGCAGCATCCGAGCAGCTCGTGAGTCAGCAGCATTAGCTCCCACCTCAACAAGCAATCTGCAAATTGTGCAAATCTGCTTTTCACAGTTCACCTCACCTGCTAAATGGCCGCAGATTTACAGCTTGGGTGTTCAGGCTCAAAAATGACTGAGTTAATGAAGGAGCAGAAGGGAAGGGGGGCGGGGGGGCTAAAAGAAACGCACAAGAATTTGGGTCTCATTTAATCTCCTTAAACGGCTGGAGCCGTCCCGTGTGAGGGTTTATGCCACACGATGCTGGGCCGAGCTCGCTTTGCAATTACATCCCCAGAAACACCTGAGAGCGGTTCCCGAGCCCGAGCATCCCTTTGACTTCCCTATTTTTCCACCTGCAGCCCCCGCCTGAAGCCCCCGCCGCGCAGGGGGGGACCCTCTGATCAGGTAAAGGTTTCCAATCCTTCTGGATTAAGATCCTCCCGCCATCAAACACAAACCGGACAAGGGGATCACTCTACGCAAGGAGAAGATGAAAGGGGCCGTGTTTGCCCTCCCTTTGTAAAGTGGCGAGATCAATACCGCCTCTCCACCGGGATAAGAGAGGCAGCTCGGCTGCGGGGGAAATTGCCTGGGAAGGAGGAGGCAGGAGGAGGAGTCGGTGCAAAGAGCCACCCCAGGGTTTACCTTTAAAGTATTTTTATCACCGAGTCTGGGAGAAAAAGCTGCAACCAAATAGCTGCGAGCAGGACGCGTAGAGGACATCGGCGTCTCGTGGAGTTACCTTTGAGCAAAGGTCCTCAAAGCAGAGCCGGGGAACGGGGAGGGAGCCGGGGAGAAGAGAGAAAGTCGCCGCGCGTTCGGCTTGTGCTGAGCTTCTGGAAAGCGTGTGGAAGGAGGGTGGTGGCTTTACAGCGTCTCTCGGGGTCTCACCCCCTGGCTTTTAGATCTTTAAAAGAAAACGTATCAGCTCTTCCCGCAGGGCTGGGTGCGGGAAGGTACCTGTTAGTCCCACGCGTGTGAGATCTCGGTGCTGAGGCCCCCTGGGGCCTACGGGAAGGATGGGGAGGGACGCTGGATGAGGGAGTGTAGTGATAGGACACGGGGCAGCGGGTTTCAAACAGAAAGAGGGGAGATTTAGGTGAGATATTAGTAAGAAATTGTTTGCTGTGAGGGGGGTGAGCCCCTGGCCCAGGGTGCCCAGAGAAGCTGTGGCTGCCCCATCCCTGGAGGGGTTCAAGGCCAGGTTGGCCGGGGCTTGGAGCAACCTGGGCTGGTGGGAGGTGTCCCTGCCCAGGGCAGGGGGTGGCACTGGGTGGGCTTTAAGGTCCCTTCCCACCCAAACCATTCCACCTGCCTGAGAATCCTCAGCATTCCGTGGAGCTGGGCCACCATTTGTCCCCATCGGCGCCGTCCTGGCCCCGAGGCCGAACCACCCCCTCCCTGAGCAAAAGACTTTGCTGCGGGGCAGGTTTAACACCGACCTGTGCACCAGGGGCTTCTCCATGGGCACAAGCAGTCAGTCACCTTTTCCCACAGAAACTGGGAATGTCAATCCCATTACAATCCTTAATTCAAACGGTGTTTGCTCTCTTTTGAGATAATGCCATCTTAATGTTCTCCAACTGGCTACCATTAATCTTGCACCGCAGACGGACAGGTCGTTATGGGTGGGGGGAGCGGGGGGATCCGTAGCACAGATTGATTAAGCATGTTACAAAAAGGTGATGTGATTTATGTCTATATTACGCCACACATTGGGATATTCCTATAAGCCGGGCCCTGAGCAAATACAAGTACGTGCCCCCCACACACCGGCGCTGTTTCTTTAGCTAGTGGTGCAAACACACTGTGGAGACATTTAACGGGGTGTAATTAAATCCTGGTGGGAGAAACCCCTTCCTACAAACAGCGGTTGGACAAGAGGACAGTGCAGTACCCCTCTCCCCTCTACGGGGGACCTGACACCTCCCTGCGCACGTGGGGCGATGCGGGGGGGTCAGGTCTCCCCACGGAGTGACCCCCACACTCCTCTTCCTGAGATCTGGCCCCCCCTTCTCTCTTTGTCTCCCCCCGGCTTCATTCCCTCTTCCCACGCAATGCAACGGAGGTATGAGCACCAACCAGCTCATCCCTCCTCATCCAGCAGCCCTCATCCCAGAGCCCAGGGACACCCCCCGGAGCACGCCACCTCTCCAATGTCCCTGTGCCCTGCGCCGTCCCGGAGGCCCCTGTCACCCCCCTCGGCGGAGCCCCGCTCCCCCAGCACGTCCCGCGCTCAGGCAGGGGCCGCAGTGACGCCCCCAGAGGTGCTGTTAAACCAAGGGTGGGATCCAGGCTCTTTGCCGGACCCATCTCCGACCTCCTACTCCTTCAGGGGTTCACAGATGCCTACCCACAATAGCTACCTCCGTTTTATTCAGCCTGACCAAGCACCTCCGCTGGTCCTAGAGCATCACCTCAGGAGGGGGAACAGCTGCCGCATTCCCTCCCCGGGATAGCCGGATTGCTGCACCCTGGGACTGGCCCACGATCTGTCGAAGCCAGTGGAAAGCTCCCATTGACATCAATCAATCCAAGATTTAAAAGGGTTTGTAAAGCCCGCAATACCTCAGGGATGAAAGATAAACATATAACTATTTTCAAAATTTACATTTTAAAGAAATCCAAGTTTCCACAGCCAATAAAAAACCAGCATCGCCCGTTGTACTGAAAAACCAGGGAATCGTTCTCGTCCTACGGACCCTGAGCACAGGGAAAAGCTGCTGAAATCTAAGCGCAGCCCTGGAGGACGGAGCGGAGCCCGTGTGCCAAAACCCACCTCGGAACTCGCCGGGAAGGATGCTGCAAGCCAGGAGACTTCAGCGCTGGCGGCCTTGAGTGCAGTAAGAAAGAATCGCAAATGCACCTGGCCTGCGGATCTTCCTCAAAATAGTGGAGGAAGAGGACAAAACGCCACGTATCCGATGCACAAGTTATTTCTTTGGAACAGGAGCCTGAAAAGGAACAGCTTTATCTAAAGCTGGTAAACCAACAGGATTAAAATAGCATTAAACCAGCGCTAACGGTCTTTCAAGGGAAAGTTTTGGTTGGCAGCACCAATTTAAAAATGCAGTTTTAAAAATCAGTGACTTAGAGGCGGGGTTTTAATTTCTGGGGTTTTTTTTGGGGTTTTTTTTTTTTTTAATTACTTACTTTGCTTTCTGAATGCCCTTTAAAAGCTTTACTTTTTCCACGCTGCGCCTCTATCAAGTAGTTTTCACACAGTGCTCGCGCAGAGCTCCGACGGCACCATACTTGGGAAAAATAAAGTCAATCCTCTTTTAATCTCCAGGGACGAAGGTGTTACTTTTTGTTTATATCACCACTATTTAATGATAAATATTTTCAGCGCGTCTGATAACGGGTGAGGACATTATCGATTTCTCTCCCTTGTGCTATGAGGCAGCTTGTATTAAAAAAGAGAGAACTCAGCTCTTCTCTAGTTCGGAGCCTGCTCGGAAAAGGCCCGTGTTTGCTTTTTAAGTAGTGGTGACCCAGCCCCTTCCCCCACCCGCAAGAAATTTTGCTGAATTTTGTAACAGACCATTAAGAGTAAAACAAGCAAAAGAATTAGTAACAGCAGGAAACAAACCGCTTTGGAAACGGAGATGTCAAAAGTGGGCGCGTACCTGAGCAGAAGAGCTAAATTTGTGAAGAAAACGTACAGTTTTACGGCTCTTGAGCGAGCGTGGGAGCTTCTTTCTTGCAGAGGGCAGTGTCCCCTACACACTGCTGTCAGCTGGGATAACATCCGAGAGCTCATCTCTAATTGCCCGGTACAATTAACACAGCCGCCAGCAGAGCTTGAGCGGGACTTTTCTTCCTTCCTGCTCACCCACTGCCCCTTTAAGGATGGAAAAACGTCCTATGGCAGTAATTGGAAACGTTTCATGGCATGGCTTCGCCACGGTCTTACATCAGCAATTTGCAGTTTTAATTTCACAGGTGTCTGTAATTACGCGAGTATAGCGAGGTGCACAGGAAAAACAAAAAGAAAATCTTAAGAGCTTAACAGCTTTCTTTTTTGGCATGTTTGGTTAATTACGCTTGCTTTAATTTCCTCCTGTTTTCCAGTAGGAGAAAAATATTTAATACAAAGTAGCTAATTCGACTGGAATCTCCCCCGGCCGTTGCCCCAAAACACCTGCAGTGGTGGAAACCGAATGAAGCGGGAGGGTACGATCGGGGGCACATCGCGCACCGACCCCAGCCGCTCCCCGGCCCAGCCGCCGCGGGGCCATGGATCCCCCAGCCGCCGTGGGTGCCCCAGCCGCCGCGGGGCCAGGGATCCCCCAGCCGCCGTGGGTGCCCCAGCCGCCGCGGGGCCATGGATCCCCCGAGGCCAATCCAGGCGGCGCCTGAGCAGAACAGACCCCGCAGGGAAGGACGGGGACAGTTTCCCTCCCTCCCCACAGCTGGGGGCACATCTCCGTCAGAAAAGCAGGCTTTGGGACATTTAGGAAGAAGGGGGTTGGAGGTGAGTGAGCGTTTCGTCGGAACAGAGTCAGCTCTCGGCTCAGGAGGAGTTTATCTCAAGAGCAGGATTTCCACGGGAGCCGGGTAAAAACTCAGAGAAAGAAAACAAAATGTAATTAAGCCTCCTGTTAAGGTCCGGCTTTGTTTTAGCGATTCTTGCTCAAATCCAGCATTTTGGGACCTCACCTGCCCCCGGCTCCCCCTGCCCCCGGGTGCTGTCCAGGCTCTTCCACCCCCCCGGGGCCCGGCTTTATTCCCTCCAGCGGGATGCGGAGAACCACCAGCTCCTGGGCAGAGCTTTCATTCTCTGCCATTCTCCGCTGACATTTCGCTTTCCTTCAGCTCCCCCGGCGGGTTCCAGCCTCTTCAGCTCTCGGAACCGGGGACTGGCTGGTTTTTAGATCCGGCAGAAAACGAGCGGTGTCCAGGGGTCACCTCCCGCCGCGGCCGCGCTGCAGATTGTTCTGAACCAGGGGGAAGCCACAGCCCCATTGTCATCCCACTGCCCAGGCTGGTGGGACTTCAGCGCCTTTAAATAAAAAATAAAAAAAAAAGCCTTCTGCTTTCTTCTTAGCATTTTAAAGAGGGATTGTCATCAGGAGCGAGGCTATAAGGAAAGAAAAAGGGCTAAAAATACTTTAATAAACCCCAAATGCATGCAGAAGTGCAGATGGTGAGAGCCAAGGGCATCGCAGCGCTGCACGAGCACAGGCTGCTTCTCCCCGCTATCAATTTTATTTTTATACCAAGGCTACGGTGAAGTTTCCTGCTAATAACTCTTCACCTGCGGCTGCCGAATGAGCAGCCTGTTGTGAAAACTCAATAGCTGAAAGGTTGGTACCACGGGTTAATTGTAATCGGGTAGATAAATCCCAGCCTGCGTTACTCTTTCAGGAGTGTAACTCTTATAATCACATTCTTGATGCAAGTATTTGTTCTTATGAATTCGAATGAATCTCACCATTAAGATTTTTCACATTTGTTGTTTTCTGGAAATATTCCTCAGCTGATGTGCAGGAACTCGTCGGAGATGTTGAGCGACGACAGACCCGAGCGTGGTGCACGCGGGCATCTTTAAACCCAAATCTCAGCATCTGAGTAACAGAACATCTCCGTCCTTGATCCCGGCCCTCTGGTTTCCAGAGCAACTTTTTGATCAGCACAAACCCCTCTAGTACCAACTGCAAGGACTCTCATTTTAAATTAGCCTCCTTATTAACATAAAAAAGTAAACAAAATGAGAAACGCTCAGCTGTCCCTAGGTTCTCACAATTCAACCTGCAATAAAAGACCATTTACGTTCCTGTGTCATTCTTCTTTTTTTCGTTTCCCTCCCCTTTCATTTTTACGACACAAACCTGGTAATCAGGTATTGGTGCCACTGCTGAGCTCTACAGAAGATAAAATGCCAGATGATAAAAAAGCCCCGGTTGTCGCAAAGGCATATCACCCCTGACCTCTCCTCGTGTTAACAAGGAGCACATCTGGAGATGTCTCTTGTTTTGATCACTTGGGCTTAAAAGGGGAGAAAAAAAGAGGAACTCGAAAATTCTAGCAAGTTCATGACACACACACGTCTTTATAGGAACTAATTATCTGGTATTGAAATCAGAGTCCCTCAAAGCAAGAGAGGTGACACCAGCCCCGTTGACGCGGAGCCAGCCGTCGCTCACAGAGCAGGCGGCGCCCCCCGTGCCCCGGCTGCGTCCCACCAGGGAGCGACCACGGGCAAAACTGCCCCGTCAGGAGCGGGAGAAACCCTGCGGAAGCAAACACTTCCCACATTTACTTGCAGAAAATCTCCTCTTCTGAAGGACACCGGGTGAGTTTGGAAGTGCAAGCACCCTGCCTAGCGACGGTGTATTCGTGTTAAACCAGGGGAATTGGGGACTTTGGCACAGGCTGTGAGGTCCGGACCTGCTGGAGGAGCCCGTTCCCCTGCGGAGCCAGGGGAGGGAGTCCGGGCCATGGATTTAGGTGCTACATTTACTGATGAAACCTCAGCCGTGAGGCTGATCCATCACCCTATTGCAGGTTTCTGAACTAAATGTATAGCCTGACTCTGTAATAAGGTCACACAGGCAGAGGTGCGGACGGCAATCGAAATGTTGGAGGTTTCCACGCAGCGGCGGGTAACAGCTACTGAATGAGACACCGGAGCCTCCTGCGCAACCACCGCGCTGCGAGCACGGCCGGCCACATCTCCCACCTCCCTGCGAGCACGGCCGGCCACATCTCCCACCTCCCTGCGAGCACGGCCGGCCACATCTCCCACCTCCCTGCGAGCATGGCCGGCCACATCTCCCACCTCCCCGGCTCGGCCCTTTCCGTGTATCGGTGCAGCGCAAGGGGCGATCGATTCCCAGCTCAACACCAGTAGGCGGCTAGTCCAGGGCAGGTACGGGGCTGTAGCGACGCCTGGTGCTGGCACCGCCTTTACGCAAACCCTCCATCGGCGGTGGCCCAGTTCCTTTGAACGGTTTTGTTCATTTTTGTAATTCACAGACCTGGAGACACTGGAAGAAGCAGTCGAGCCAACCCTCAGCTGAGGATCTCGACACGTGCTACGGCTCACCCTTTGTGCTCTCCCGGCTCGGTGCTACCCGAAGGAGCAGCTCCTGAGGCGGGACGGCAGCACCACCACGCGAGGCAGAGCTCTGAGGCTTCCAGGGAGACACAAACACCCTGATATTTAAGCTGCATTTTTACCTTGAAAAGCAATTTTCAAACCCACCGAGCGATTCTGACAAGCCTCACTGAACCCACACGTACTGTTTGCAAGAGCGATGCTTTTACCCACCTGCCAGCCCTGGGATTCAGGTCAGATGAATCTCCTCTCGCTTCATCATCATCACGGCTTCAAATTGTTCGACAAGATGGGCTGGGTCTCACGTGTACCTGCAGGAACTCCGATGGTTTCAGAGCACGCAGGCAGCCGCGTGGATGGAACCCGACGAGCCTTCGGTGGGTTGAGCTGAGAAGGCGTTTTGTGGTCCGAGAACCTGCAGAGGCGCAGGCGGGTGCCCGGAGCCCAAGTGCTGGAGGCAGGGCCAGGGCTGCCGTACTGCTGCGGGGGGCTCCTCTCCTCCCAGTAACATTATGATAAGGCTGCTGGGAGAGACCAAAGAGAAAAGGCGAGCACCCCAAGTCTTCCTTAGCCCTTCTCCAAAAGCTTGGGCAGGAGCGATTCTGGCCTTGAAAAAGGGGACCCTGCCTAGCACTTCCCGCTCTCCCTTATTACATTTGCTGGGTTAATATTTTAACGTGGATTGCTCTCGGTGGTGCGCGGCTCCCAATTAACCTAGGCATTAATTTAAAAAATGTATTTGTTTCCAAGCAGACATTAAAAAAACTTCGCAAGAAGGCAACAAATATACAAGAAAGGGAAGAGAACTAAAAGGCTTTGGTTAGAAAATTAAAGTTGTTTGCCACGGCTTGATGGCTTAATCAGTCGATCAATATTGTTCACAGGGCAGGCAGGGAGGGAGCCATGAGCTGTGATGAAAAATGCATGAGGGGACAAGGGAGACCTGGGAGTAGAAAATTAAAAAGTCAGCCTGTTACATTTGTCCAATATTGGCAGAGAAATTAAAGTGGTTTGGGGAGGGGGTGCTGGGAGGGAAGAGGCGAGCCGGCTGCAATAGGCACCGCGCGTCTGCTGCAGGTTCCCTTCACGAGGGAAACTTTCACATTAATTAAGTTGCTTTCTTAGCGAAAAGATGGATTTTGTAACCTTTAGCACTGCAAGCGCCACAAGCGCAGTAGGTGGGGTTTGCACATGGGAAAATAAAACGGGATTTCTCGACATCAGGGATGCGACAGGCGGCGGCGGGTTCTGATCAGGGAACGCGACACCAAGATGGTACCGACCAGGGCGAAGGCATGCAGCGTTAGGTGAGATTAACACCTAATGGCACCGTAACCAACAACGCTGGAAGGACGCAGCTCCAAAACACATACAGCCTGAGCCACTGAAAGCAGCACTGCTGTTGTGGCATGTGGATTCATTTCCTTTTCTCTCTCTCTGTTAAATTTGGCTGCTACCGATTGCGCAGTTGTGCTTCGCCTGCAGGAACGAGCGCGAGGAGCAACGCGGTTCTAGAAGGGGCTCCAGAGGAGGGGGGAGCCACCGCTCTTCAGGGATCACGGTCCTTGCCGTTTGCCCTAAAGACAGGAGCGGTTTTAAAATCTGCAAGAAACTCTACCCATGGAAGAAGTAAGGTTGCTCATCCTGCAATCGAACTGCTTTTTGCCACCCCTCCCTTTTAACCAAGGGTGGAATAGAATAATGTCCAGTATCCAAGCCACGAAGCGGAGGAAGAACACCAAAATGCTGCATTGTGAGAAGGGATTTTCGGTCAGAATCTCCTGGTTTCTCTTCCTCACATACAGAAGTCCGAGCAAGTTTCCGTTTGCCTTGGAAATCCCCATCTCGGCAGGAATCAGGCACCGGCACCCAGCGTTCAGAGGTGCAGGATGGTAACCAGAGACAAGCACATGCCGCAGCCGCACTGCTGAAACTCAGCAGCTTTAGAAGAATTTAGGCAGTTGAATTTCATCCCCCAAAACGGAAATATTCCAACCTGTGGCACTTAAAGGCTCGCAGGGATAGAAATCACCGTTTCTCCTGGGGCCTCTAAAGGGGGAAGATTCCTTCCTTCTGCAGTTTTCCGGGACAAAGCACGTGACAAACAGGTTTCTGTTGCACGTCCATAAGACAATTATTTTTGTACTGAGGTACCTAGTGTGAATTTTATGACCCTCCATCAGGCTCGCCAATTACAGGTTTAAAATTTCAGGCTCAATTAACACACAGACTGGTTGATGCTGTTTTCTGCAACTAATTATCTCCAAGCGCCAAGACATGATTCCACATACAATACTTTTGTGAACTTCAGGATTTGCTTTCTGCGCCATTATTGAAGTATAAACAGAAGGGAGCAGACAGCAGTGCCTAGATCAGGTTGGATACCATATTATGACCTTTTTATTAACAAAACCAAAATTGCTTACACTATCAGAAACCCAGGCCTTCTAATTAGCACAGTAACGGGACGGCTAGCAGGGCTGCTTATTTACAAGGCTCTCTCTCATCTCAGATGCACACATTGTTCTGTCTTGGCTGATCTTTGTACCAGGAAGGCTACTTGGGTCAAGTAACAGCACAACAAGTTTTCATTAGGTGATTCAACTGCAGCTGGATCTAAAACGGCCATTATCCCACTGCTGTGGCCATGGCTCTGTCTGGTGACTGGAAATAATAATAATTTAAAAAAAAAAAAGTGAAAAATACCATCACATCTCGCTTACCAACATCCTCAAATGCTCATTCTTCATACACAACGTTGTGCCTCCAAAGGACGTCCTAAGTGGCTACTTTCTTCGAAGTTCCTCTGTCTTCTACATGAGCCAGCCTTGCATGGATTTCCATACCCAGAAAGCTGAAATTCCCACATCACACGTCGTCCTGGCAGGAGGAGCTGCTGCCTTTGGGAGCTCAGTCTTTTATGTTACCAGCAAACACAGTTAATTCAGCAAGTACGGGGCGACACTCAAGTTTCTTCATTTTTCAGTTTCCACAGCTATGAAACGGGGTGTTTCATAAATGCTGTAGGTTCAAATTAAATTAAACAAGTGCTTTGAAAAATCTCTGAACGCCTTATTTCAATCATCTGCAAGAAAAAA